>NW_028225184.1:2602634-2965080 GCF_052327205.1 Somniosus microcephalus
CTCTCTTCCCCCCAGTCGCTATCTCTCTACCCCCCAGTCGCTCTCTCTCTTCCCCCCAGTCGCTCTCTCTCTTCCCCCTCCAGTCGCTCTCTCTCTCTCCCCCCCCCCAGTCGCTCTCTCTCTCTCTCTTCCAACAACAACATGCCCTCGAAAAAGCCTCGGCACCGCCGGGCACTTCAGCTAGTATATATATAAAGCGGTTCCGTACGTTTTGTCTGTCCGGCTATATGATCGAAAGTTATAGGGCATACCTGCGCGCCCGTTACCTCCAAAGAAAGCTTACCATTCCGGGACGGTCATAAGCATATTTACTTTTCGGTCGGACGAAAATTGTTCGCGCCTTATGCAAAAAACCTTCAAAATTAAACTAATTATCTTCTCATTAGCATTGATTGACTGACGTCAAAGTTCGACCAATCCTGTGCCGTCATGATTGACCAATCCTACAGTTCAGTCGCCTGATGGTTGGCCAATCGGTGTGTGTGTGTGGGCGGGACTAATCATTTTCATCTCAGGGATCTGGCAGCCATTGCTTCAAGCTAAAAACCCCATTTACTTCCAGCTCAAAATCTGCTAATCCAGCTTCGAAAAAGTTAGTATCTCTTTTAAAAATAACATAAGATTTCCCGAAAACGTTTTATAAGTACTTTCACTTTCATCTTGCAAGTTATTAAAAGGTAGAAATGTTTCCCGGCAACAGATTCACAGAGGGACAGACAGACAGGGCCCGAAAGTCTGGGACTCGATTTAAAATGTTGTCCGGCAGCAGATTCACACAGGGACAGACAGACAGGCCCCAAAGCCTGGGACTCGATTTAAACCACCCGGCCCAAAACAGCCCTGGCAAAGCCGGGCTCCCCCAGCTAGTATATATATAAATGACCTGAATATTGCAATACAAAGTTGAATTTCTAAATTTGCCGATGACACCAAACTTGAGGACGATGCCGATTGACTGCAACAGGACATAGAAACTCTAGCAGAATGTGCTGACAAGCGGCAGATGGAATTTAATAAAGAGAAGTGTGGGGTGATGCATTTTGCCGGAAGGAACAGGGAGAGGTGATCTACACTTAATTGCACAGTTTTACAGAATGTGCTGGATCAGAGGGACCTGAGAGTTAATGTGCATAGGTCCCTGAATGTGGCAGGACAGATTGCGAGAGTGGTGTGCAAAGCATTTGGCCTCTAGGGTTTCATAAATAGAGGTACTGAGTGGAAAAGTAGAGAAGTTGTGCTGCACCTTTAGAAAGCGCTGGTTAGGCCACAACTGGAGTAATGCGTCCAGTTCTAGACACCACAGTTTTTTGGGGGATGTACAAGGACTCTGGGACACAGATTTGATGTTTTGGCAAGCGATGCGTGGGTATGTGATGCAAAGACGTTTTTATGCAGCGAGTGGTGAGGGCCTGGAACTAGCTGCTGATGGATTTGGTGGTAGCAGAGACACTCAATCTTTTCAAGTTGGGTGTGGGAACTTGAGGGAACTAAACTTGCAGGGCTAAGGGGATAGAACGGGGGAATGGGACTGACTAGATTGCTCTACAGAGAGCCGGCATGGAATCGATGGGCCGACTGGCCTCCTTCTGTGCCGTTATGACTCTATCTCATTACCCTTCCACCCCCGCTCTCTTTTTTCTACCACATCCAGTCTCGCTGATTTCCTCCAATTACATTGCTCAATGATTCTCACGCTATCCTTTTCACTTTGTTTCTCTTTCACTCCAAATATTCATTCTCTCCTTCACATTCGCTTTCTATCGTGCCCTCTCTTCCACGTGTTTTCCGGTTCCTTTATCACGTTCATTTTTCGAACATCTCTCTGGAAGCTATCTTTCTCTTTGTCTCACTCTGTCTCCCTCTCTCACACTGTTTCTGTCCCTATCTCTCCCCCTCTTTTGGTATGTTTTATTTCTATCCAGCACATAACATTGTCTAACAGCGCTGTTCCTTATAACACCGGTAATTTGAAGTGGAGAGACTAGATAAAGTGGGATTATACCCTTAGAGCAGAAAGCAGCAAGGGGCGAATCAATAGATGTGTTATTATGAGGGGCACCGATAGACTTAAAAAAGTAACTGTTACCAAAAGGCAACATATTTACGATAATTGGTAAAAGAACCTGGCAGGAAATAAAGATACTTGGTTTACACAGCGTGTTGTTATGATCTGGAATGCACTGCCTAAATTCGTGGCGGAAACAGATTGAATATTAAATTCCAATTGGAATTGGATAAATACCTTAAACAGGGAATACATGCATGGCTGTGGATAAAGAGCAACGGGTGAGACAAATTGCAGATCTCTTTCAAAGAGCTTTTTGTGGATCCGCTGTTTCAGATGCGAAGCCGCTGAGATTAACGGAGATGCCCATCATTTTTAATCGCATTTTCAACTTGGCTAAATATAGCCGAATTTGTGATTGCAAAGTAACTGCAATTTTCCTTGTTCTGCTTGTATCCCAGAGTGAAATTTCTGGCCCAACATCTGACTTTGGAAAGAGAACCGCAGCTGATTTATTTTCTATGGCTCTGGTATTTGATTTCCTACATTACAGCTGTGATTCCAATTCAAAAATATTTCATTGGCTGTGAACCGTTATGGGAAAGTTTGAATCCCTGAAAGGTGCTAAAATATGAAAGTGTGGCGGAGCCACAATAAGACTATGGACATTGTATATAATTCCTTTATACAGCTTTGTTAAATAGTCTGGCGATGTGCCTTTAAATGTATCTCTTACTGCACTCAGGCTTCTCTCCTATACTCTGCGTAATGACGTCATACCGTTCATCACGTGACGCCTCAAGGGCGGGAAGAACGTGATGACGTCATGTCGTCAGAGCCTGGAACCTTCTGCCCGTTGGGAGAGGCTTCCAGGCAGAACAGACATACCTGTGCTTTCTCCTGCAGTTGTTAACTAGCTTCGTTTGTTCAATAAATTTTATTGTTTTGATTCACCGAGTCAAAGTCAATCTTTTGGTTAGGAACAGCGGATCCTACATTGGTGACCCCGAGTTCTTCGAATGAATTCCTTGAACTTACATCATGACAGCGAACGCCATCGCTCTCAAACTGCCACTCTACTGGGAGCAGCAGCCAGCCGCATGGTTTTGCCAGGCAGAAGCTCAGTTCCAGATCCGGGGAGTTACAGCGGATGCGACCCATTACTACTATGTGGTCTCCACCCTCGACAGTGCCACGGCCTCGCGGGTCATCAGCCTCCTCGAAAGACCTCCCACAGACGGCAAGTACGAAGCTCTTACACCACACCTACGCCAAATTTTCGGTCTGTCCAAATCTGAATGCGCTCGACGCCTGATCGCCATGCCCGGTCTCGGGGATATGAAGCCCTCATAGTTAATGAGCCAGATGCTCACTTTACTCAGTGCGAAAGCGCAGTGTTTTCTGTTCCACGAGCTCTTCCTATGCCAGCTACCGGAGCCCGTGCAGACAGCTTTAGCCAGCTCCGCCATCACGGACTGCGCTGAACTCACCGCAGAAGTGGACAAAATCTTTTTGGTCGCTCAACAGTCCTGCACAGCCACGAAACACCCGGACAACATGGCGTCACCCATAGAGTCAGAACTGGCTTACCCCGACACGCAGCCATGTTGCGCCACCACGAGTCGTCCTTCCACCGTGATGGCAAACCAACCTCCTCTATCTATGGGTTTGTGCATATACCATTCTCATTTCGGCGCCAGCGCCAGGAAATGCCATCCGCCCTGCATTTTTGTTTCAAAAGAAAAAAGTTCCTTTTTCAAAATGCAGGGACTCGGGAAGCCTTTCTAATCATGCTGCACATGCGGGGATCACGATGGCTGTGGGATCTGCAAGAAAGCTCCTCTACATCACTGATTGCTTTTCCAGAAGGGGCTTCCTTTGCGACACTGGCTCTCAATGCAGCATACTGCCAGCGTCGAAGCTCGACCTACAGTCCGGCAGTCAGGGCCCCTCCCTCGATGCAGCCAATGGTGCGGCAATCCGCATGTTTGGCAAGCATATGGCCCACCTGCATTTTGGCGGCCAACGTTTTACCTGGGAATTCATCACAGCGAAGGTTTAGCAGGCCATCCTGGGAGCAGATTTCCCATGTGCCAATGGTTTTTTAGTTGACGTCCAACATTGCCGGTTAATCAGTGCCTCAACTTTTCATTCGGTCCCCTGCCACCAAAGCACCGTGGCGCATTGGTCAGTTGTTTGTTCAGTCCCTGCAGCCAATGATTTTTCTAGTCTCCTCAAAGAGTTCCCCGAGATCACCAGGCCTACCTTCTCCTCGTCAGTCACCAGGCATGGTGTGACACACCACATCCCCAGGGCAGGACCCCCCATTTACGCCAGTGCACGGCGGCTGGAACCCAGTAAACTTGCCTCAGCCAAGGCGGAGTTTCACACAATGGAACGCCTCGGCATCATCCAATGTTCAAGTAGCCCTTGGTCCTTGCCTTTGCACATAGTCCCTAATCCGGGCGGAGGTTGGAGACAGTGCGGCGATTACAGGTGCCTCAATGAGGCTACCACACCATACAGATACCCAATCCCCCACATTCAGGACTTCTCGTCTCACCTAGCGGGGAATTGTTTCTTCTCAAAAGTGGACCTCGTGCGCGGTTATCATCAGGTGCCGGTGAATCCTCAAGACATCCACCAAACCGCCATCATAATGCCCTTCGGCCTTTTTGAATTTCTCCGTATGCCATTTGGCCTCAAAAATGCGGCGCAAGCATTCCAACGCCTTATGGATTCCGTCCTGCGAGACCTAACATTCGTCTTCGTTTACTTGGATGACATCCTCATTGCCAGCACCAGTCACTCAGAGCACGTCTCTCATGTACAGTCCCTGTTCTCCAATCTTAGCCAACATGGCCTCATTATCAACCCGGCCAAATGCCAGTTCGGTTTGCACACTATCGACTTACTGGGCCACAGAATCACCTCAGAAGGTGCCGTTCCTCTGAGCTCAAAAGTGGAAGCCGTCGCATCTTTTCCCCTGCCGCACACCGTGAAGTCCCTCCAGGAGTACCTCGGAATGGTTAACTTTTATCACAGATTCGTTCCCAAGGCGGCCTTGCTGATGCAACCATTATATGAAGCTACCAGAGGAAAGTGGGCAAGGACCCAATAGAGTGAACACCCCTGATGCACAAAGCCTTTGGCGACACCAAGAACACCCTGGCTACAGCAACCATGTTGGCCCACCCACTCCCAGGTACAACCATTGCCCTCACCACTGACGCCTCCAACTACGCCATCGGGGCTGTACAAGAACAGTGGGTCAACGGGGCTTGGCAACCACTGGCTTTCTTCAGCTGACAGTTGAGAAAGAACGAACGGCAGTATAGTACTTTCGACAGGGAACTGTTGGCTCTTTCCCTCGCTATACGCCATATCCGTTTCCTCCTGGAAGGAAGGCCATTTATGGCCTTTGCTGATCACAAACCGCTTACCTTCGGGATGGCTAAAACAGCGGAACCATGGTCGGCGCGGCAACAATGCCATCTCACGTACATCTCGGAATTTACGACTGACATCCGGCAGGTCTCCAGAAAGGATAATCTGGTGGCGGACTGCCTCTCCCGCGCCCAATGCCACGCAGTACACCTGGGTGTCGACTACGTCAGATTGGCCAAAGATCAACAGACGGGTCCTGAAGTGCAAGCATACCGCACTACACCTTCAAGCTTGCAGGTGGTGGACGTTCAGTTTCAGTCCACCGGGGCTACTCTCCTGTGTGACATTTCCATGGGCGTTCCACGTCCAATAGTCCCAGGCGTATGGTGCAAGAAAATTTTCGACACTATTCACAGGTTGTCCCATCCTGGCATGAGAGCATCCTAGCGGCTCATGGCGAGAAAATTCGTCTGGAAGGGCATTCATCTTGACGTCTGTGACTGGACGAATTCCTGCATGACTTGCCTGAATGCCAAGATACACCATCATGTCAAGGCGCCTCTCTCCACTTTCCCAGTTCTGGAGCGCCGTTTCGACCATGTGCATGTGGACCTTGTCGGCCCTCTACCTTCCTCCCGAGGCCACACTCATCTTCTCACCATAATTGATCGTGCTACTAGGTGGCCAGAGGCGATTCCTTTGGTTGCAACCACAGCAGCGGATATCTCCCGGGCTTTCATTTCAACATGGATCACATGGTTTGGGGTACCGGCTGATATCTCATCCGACAGGGGACCTCAGTTCACCTCCGAACTTTAAAATGCCGTTGCTCAAAGTTTAGGTACCAAGCTTCATCATACAACCGCATATCATCCGCAGCCAAACGGCCTCTGTGAGAGGTTTCACAGGTCTCGCAAAGCAGCACTGCACGCCAGCCTTACTGGGCCTGGTTGGACAGGTAGACTTCCGTGGGTGTTATTCGGCCTCTCGCGCAGCGCCAAAGGATGACCTGCTGTCCTCGTCGGCGGAGCTGGTTTTCGGCCAGCCACTCAGGGTTCAAGGTGATTTCCTGCCTCCCGACACTGAACCTTGGTTTCCGGAGCAGCAGCTCGCCAGCCATCAGGAGACAGCCAGGAACTTCGTCCCAGTGCCTACTTCACACCACGACCGGCAGCATTCCCATGTACCAGATGATCTCAAGACTGCGGAGTACTTGTTCATTCGACATGATGCACCCCAAAGCCCACTCAAGCCGCCTTACACAGGTCCTTTTCCTGTAATCTCTCCAGGCGAGAAGTCTTTCATTATCGACATCAGCAGTAAACATGATCACATCTCTATAGACCGGTTGAAACCTGCTCATTTGAACCTCAGCGCGCCAATTGTCATGGCACAGCCGCCCCGTCGTGGTCGCCCTCCTTCAGCTGCGGCTATGCCACTACCACAGTCGGTCTCCGAAGTAACCTGCTCCACTACACCATGTCGGCTGTGATCGTCTTCTTCTCCTCCTTCGGCACCGTAATCTCCGCTGCGCACATTGGCTGATTCGTCTTCTATTGTCCCGCATCCACCATCAGAGTACTGCAGTCATTTGGACAGGCTCGTCAGACCTCCTGCTCATCTTACCTTCGCCGTTAAAAGCAATTCCGGGGGGGGTGCATGTGGCGGTGCCAGAATAAGACTATGGACAATTGTATATAATTCCTTTTTACAGCTTTGTTGGATAGTCTAACGATGTGCCTTTAAATGTATCTGTTACTGCACTCAGGCTTCTCTCCTGTACTCTGCGTGATGACGTCACGTCCTCCATCACGTGACGCCTCAATGGCGGGAACAACGTGATGACGTAATGTCGTCAGAGCCTGGAATCTTCTGGCAG
The DNA here is from genome assembly GCF_052327205.1 of Somniosus microcephalus. NCBI lineage: Eukaryota > Metazoa > Chordata > Chondrichthyes > Squaliformes > Somniosidae > Somniosus > Somniosus microcephalus. The sequence goes on from NW_028225184.1 coordinate 2,609,906, forward strand.
TTGGGAGAGGCTTCCAAGCAGAGCAGACCTATTTGTGCTTTATCCTATAGTTGTTCACCAGCTTCGTTTGTTCATTAAAATTTATTGTTTTGATTCACTGAGTCAAAGTCAATCTTTTGGTTAGGAACAGCGGTTCCTGCAATCTATTGCTAAAACATACTGGCTGCTGTATATTGGTGTCTTGTCCAAGAAATCTGAGGGATCATTTAAGATTTACAGATTGGCTCCCTTCAGCTGGGACTAGACAAAACGGCCATTATTGTTTAATAGATCGGACCTCGAAAGTAACTTCCTGATCAGCTGCTGCTCTTGAGGAGGGATTAACCCCTCATGGGGAGTGCCGTGAATTGCGCGCCAATAGTTATTGATGATAGAGGTCTGTTAAGATAATCGCAAAACGGCTAGTAAGAGTTTCATTAATGCATATAAGAGTAAATTAGATAGAGGTGCCTGTGAGGAGGAAGTACAGGTTTTATTGACGGAATGTTTAACCAAAGCAGACCGAGCGCCATTTGAAGAAGTGATCAACTTTATTCAGGAACGTGTGAAGCTAAAACAATGAAAAGTGAAAAGGCGACTAGGCTACTCGGCTATGCAGTATTTTACTGTGCTCAAAGAGCTGATGAGTAATATAAGAAACAAAGTAAAGAGATAGAAGAGCTAAGAGCACAACACAACGAGGTAATAGAAAAACGTAGTCGGGAAGTAAAGGACTTAAAAAAGCAGCAAGAGCTGGACGTGGAACACATAAAAGGAAAGCATGTTTAGGAATTGGGAGATTTGAAAAAGCGAATTACTGACTTAGAGTGCCAGACCTCGGAAACTGCGGAGTCCTGCAGCAAGAGAGCGAGTGCAGGGTCCAGGCAGGAAGTGCTATGGGGAGCCAGACCTCTCAAGCTGCAGGAGTTCTGCAGCAACAGAGCGAGTGCACGGTCCAGGCAGGAAGCGCTATGGGGAGCCAGACCTCTGAAACTGCGGGAGTTCTGCAGCAAAAGAGCGAGTGCACGGTCCAGGCAGGAAGCGCTATGGGGAGCCAGACCTCTGAAACTGCGGGAGTTCTGCAGCAACAGAGCGAGTGCACGGTCCAGGCAGGAAGCGCTATGGGGAGCCAGACCTCTCAAGCTGCGAGAGTTCTGCAGCAACAGAGCGAGTGCACGGTCCAGGCAGGAAGCGCTATGGGGAGCCAGACCTCTGAAACTGCGGGAGTTCTGCAGCAACAGAGCGAGTGCACGGTCCAGGCAGGAAGCGCTATGGGGAGCCAGACCTCTGAAACTGCGGGAGTTCTGCAGCAAAAGAGCGAGTGCACGGTCCAGGCAGGAAGCGCTATGGGGAGCCAGACCTCTGAAACTGCGGGAGTTCTGCAGCAACAGAGCGAGTGCACGGTCCAGGCAGGAAGCGCTATGGGGAGCCAGACCTCTCAAGCTGCAGGAGTTCTGCAGCAACAGAGCGAGTGCAGGGTCCAGGCAGGAAGCGCTATGGGGAGCCAGACCTCTCAAGCTGCAGGAGTTCTGCAGCAACAGAGCGAGTGCACGGCCCAGGCAGGAAGCGCTATGGGGAGCCAGACCGCTCAAGCTGCGGGAGTTCTGCAGCACCAGAGCGACTGCACGGTCCAGGCAGGAAGCGCTATGGGGAGCCAGACCTCTCAAGCTGCAGGAGTTCTGTAGCAACAGAGCGAGTGCACGGTGCAGGCAGGAAGCGCTATGGTGAGCCAGACCTCTGAAGCTGCGGGAGTTCTGCAGCAACAGAGCGAGTGCACGGTCCAGGCAGGAAGCGCTTTGGGGAGCCAGACCGCTGATAGCTGTGGGAGTTCTGCAGCAAAAGAGCGAGTGCGCGGTCCAGGCAGGAAGTGCTATGGGGAGCCAGACCTCTGAAACTACGGGAGTTCTGCAGCAACAGAGCATGTGTGTGGTCAAGGCAGGAAGCGCTATGGGGAGCCAGACCTCTGAAACTGCGGGAGTTCTGCAGCAAAAGAGCGAGTGTGTGGTCAAGGCAGGAAGTGCTATGGGGAGCCAGACCTCTGAAACTGCGGGAGTTCTGCAGCAACAGAGCATGTGTGTGGTCAAGGCAGGAAGCGCTATGGGGAGCCAGACCTCTGAAACTGCGGGAGTTCTGCAGCAAAAGAGCGAGTGCACGGTCCAGGCAGGAAGCGCTATGGGGAGCCAGACCTCTGAAACTGCGGGAGTTCTGCAGCAAAAGAGCGAGTGCACGGTCCAGGCAGGAAGCGCTATGGGGAGCCAGACCTCTCAGGCTGCGGGAGTTCTGCAGCAACAGAGCATGTGTGTGGTCAAGGCAGGAAGCGCTATGGGGAGCCAGACCTCTGAAACTGCGGGAGTTCTGCAGCAACAGAGCATGTGTTTGGTCAAGGCAGGAAGCGCTATGGGGAGCCAGACCTCTGAAACTGCGGGAGTTCTGCAGCAACAGAGCATGTGTTTGGTCAAGGCAGGAAGCGCTATGCGTTAACCAGAAGAAACCAAACAGGCGTTGCAATCTTCTGAGATAGAGAGCGAGAATTTTACGTGCAATTTATATGATGCCAGATGTGCCTTGAGGGAAGCTCCCCAGCGCTCTTATAGAGAGACGGATCACACTCAGTGTAGGTTTAAGATATACGAACTAGAGGGAAAGCTGGGAAAACGGGAGGCTGTTGTGGCTGCTGTTACTGCCAGATCGTATGATTCACCACTGGGATCAGCGGAGGGAGGAGTGGTGATAAACTGGGAGGTACTGGAAGAAAAAGACATATCATCACGGTGGACAAGATGGTTGCAGAGACCCCGGGGTTGTCCGCCAGCTACGAGGAGAGGCATTCGGCCCCTATGCGCGTCATAGTTAGAACCCAGAACGATGATGACAAGGGGAGGAAACCACCTCCCAGAAGCGCGCCGTTCCCCTCAATGCTGCCGAAGTATATGCTTGTGATAATGAGTTCGGCCCCATAACACGATCCGAGTGCCCCATCGATATTAAAGTTCGATCGAATGCATGGAACGGGGACACAGCAAGTTAGAGGACTTCGATTTGAAACGCGTCATCCTCGCTGCCACCAACTCCAAGATATGGTAAAATCTTCCATTCCTGGTTTATAATATCCCCTAAACCTCGGAAGTAGTCATGGAGTCCATTCAGGAACATTTAGGCATTAACAGCATTGATATGGATAGGAACTGTTATCAAACGACACAGCCACCAGTAGAATCGCCCTCTGTATACAGTGACAGGATCTAGACGGTTTATGGTGGAACCCAAGGGGTTGCCCCTGACTCCAATGACGAAGGGAAGGACCAGGAACCATTCAATAAACATTACTTGAATGGTTTGAAAAGCTCACTGAGGCGCGCTCTAGGACACATGGTCTCGCCTGAGAATGGTGGTCTGAGCTACTCCAGACCACCAATCTGGCATGGACTTTTGCAACGGAGCAGTGCAGACCAACAAAACATGTTAGTGTGGTAGAAGGGCCAGTTATGGCCACTGCACCCCGCTACACACGTCGATTCGAAGGAAATTCTTACAACTGTGGGAAACCTGGACACTATTCTACATTTGTAAGAAGCCTCGAAAACAGGGTCAACGGTACTCTCTCTTTCAAGGAAATCTACCCCCACCACTCGCGATAATATCCGCTGATCCCTTGGAGACCAAAGTAGATCAACTGGCCAGAGAAATTAGTAAACTAACAGCCACACTGAGCATTCACATTATTAAAAGAGCTAATCCGTTGGCAGCCGGCTCGGATCCGGCTGGACAACTACCACAGGGATCCCAGGCAATGGCGCAATGAAGGGGACAGGCCACCTGTTTGTTCCGACATGATGTTAACGGGCGATCGGAAATTTCGGTTGTTCTATCGGGGGGCCGAAAACAAATCATGCTTATTGACACTGGTTCATCTGTTTCCATCATCCATACCCCACACCATGACCGGCATATTGCAGTGGGCAAGGGTTGCTTGATGTTACAAGGCTTTGGTGGGAGGTCAACCTCTGCTTTTAAGGGAGAAATGTTAACTTTGTGCACAAACAGGATTGATTTGACTGTTCATGACATCGTCATGATGACACGGAAGGAGCATATTGGAAAGTGATGTTTTGGAATGTTACGGGACAATTATTGATTACAACCAGTGGTGTATTTGGATTCAGACAGGAGGTAGTGAATTGGTCAAAATATCGGATGCCCACTCCGTATTTGCGATTAAGAGGACTTGCCTGTACGAGGCATCAGGTCACCCAGATAAGCGAGTCAAATTATTAATTCAAATGCACTCACCTGCATTCGCCACTATTGAGCATGACTGCGGTTGAATGGAGGGTAAGGAGATGATTAACGGACCGGCCCATTTCTTTGTTAAACAGTACCCAATTCCCAAACAATTTCATCCCTATATTCGCGATGTCATCGAATCCCTCTTAAAAAAGGGCATTCTGGGAACTGGCACTTTCACGACCAATTCAACAGCTTGGAAGACAGACAACAGCTGGAGGCTCACTATTGATTACCAAAGTCTTAACAAGGTTATGCCCAAGAGCGCCACTATCATTAAGGATGTGCCGACCTAATTATCAAAACTCCCAAAAGACTCTAAATAATACTCCACCCTAGACATTGCAAATGGCTTTTGGATTATTCCGTCAGAACAGAGGATCAGTATCAACTTGCCTTCACCTTTGAGGACCAGAGTTACACGTGGACGTGCCTATCGCAATGCTTCCACAACGCCCCGATCATCTTCTATACCAGAATCGTACGGCTCCTGAAAGCTTCTTCTAAGCCCCAGTGCCTGCTTCAGTGTGTTGAACACTTATGACTGGCGACTAGTACAATCGAGGAGCACCTTGAACTGTTAGATGAATTTCTAACACTGTTAAGCAGGGCAGGCTTGAAAATTAACCCTCAAAAAGCTCAGCTTCTGCAGCAACAGGTCCCCTATTTGGGAGTGACGATCCCTCCGTGGGGTAAGAACTTTTACATAAAAAGGGAGAGGGTAGCTAAAGTAAACGTTGGCCCATTAGAGGATGAGACTGGGGAATTAATATTGGGGAATTGGGAAATGGCAGAGATTCTGAACAAATATTTTGTATCTCGCTTCACGGCAGAAGAAACTAACAACATCCAAATACTGGATAATCAAGGGGCCAAAGGGAGGGGGGACTAAAGAAAAGAACTATCACTAAGGAAATAGTACTTGGTAAAATAATGGGACTAAAAGGTGACAAGTCCACTGGACCAGATGGGCTGCATCCCAGGGTCTTAAAAGAAGTGGCTGCAGAGATAGTGTATACATTGGTTGCAATATAGCAACATTCCCTGGATTCTGAAACGTTCCAGAGGTTTGGAAAGCCGCAAATGTAAAACCCCTATTTTAGAAAGGAGGGTGACAGAAAGCAGTAAACTATTGACCAGTTAGCCTAACATCTGTCGTTGGGAAAATGCTGGATTCTTTCATTGAGAAAGCAGTAGCAGGGCATTTGGAAAGGCAAAATGCAGTCAAGCAGAGTCAGCATTGTTTTATTAAAGGGAAATCATGTTTACCACATTTGCTGGCGTTCTTTGAGGAGGTAACGAGCAGGGTGGACAAAGGGTGAGCCAGTGGATGTGGTGTATTTGGATTTCCAGAAGGCATTCGATAAGATGCCACATAAAAGGTTATTGCATAAGATAAGAGCTAACGACATAGGTAGGAAGGGGGATGAGGTCCTGCATCAAGAATTTAGGGAGCTAGGTAACAGATTAAAGAGCAGGACCTCAAAGGTTGTAATCTCTGGATTACTCCCAGAGCCACGTGCTAGTGAGTATAGGAATGGGAGGATAGAGCAGATGAATGCGTGGCTAAAGAGTTGGTGTAGGGGGGAGGGTTTTACTTTCCTGGATCACTGGGCCTGCTTCTGGGAAAGGTGGGACTTGTACAAGTCGGACGGGTTGCACCTGAACCAGAGCGGCACAAATATCCTTGCGGGGAGGTTTGCTAGCACTGTTGGGGGGGGGGGGGTTTAAACTAACTTGGCAGGGGGATGGGATACAGAGGGGAGCTGAAATAGGGGGTGATGTGCTGCCAATTATAGAGAAAAAAACAAGTCAGCTTGGTAGACAGGGCAAATATATAAGGGCAAGGCTGGATGGCACCTATTTTAATGCAAGGAGTCTTGCAAGTAAGGTGGATGAACTGAAGGTGTTGATAAACATATGGGAGTATGATATTGTTGCTATCACGGAGTCATGGTTGAGGGAGGGGCAAGACTGGCAGCTCAATATTCCGGGGTACAGAATCTTCAGGCGAGACAGAGGGGGAGGTATAAAAGGAGGGGATGTCACAATATTAATTAAGGAGTCAATTACTGCAGTAAGGAGGGATGATATATTAGCAGGTTCCTCTAATGAGGCCATATGGGTGGAGCTTAAAAACAAAAAGGGGGCAAGCACTTTGCTGGGAGTGTACTATAGGCCTCCAAACAGTCAGGGGGAGATAGAGGAACAGATATGTAGGCAAATCTCAGAGGAATGTGCAAATAATAGGCTAATAATAATGGGGGATTTCAACTTCCCCAATATTAACTGGGATAGTCAGAGTGTGAAAGGCTCAGAGGGTGTAGAATTCTTAAAGTGCATCCAGGAGAGCTTTTTGAGCCAGCATGTAGAAAGTCCTACAAGAGAGGGGGTGGTACTGGACCTAATTCTAGGGAATGTGGCCGGCCAAGTGGAAAAAGTGCTAGTAGGTGAGCACTTTGGTGACAGTGACCATAATATGGTAAGATTTAGGGTGGTCATGGAAAAGGACAGGGATGGGCTGGAAATAAAGGTTCTAAATTGGGGGAAGGCCGATTTTAATAGGATAAGGCAGGATCTGGCCAAAATGGACTGGGATCAGCTACTTGTAGGAAAATCCGCATCAGAGCAATGGGAGGCTTTCAGAAGGGAGATTGGGATCATACAATGGCAACATGTTCCCGTAAAGGTCAAGGGTAGTTCCAAAAACCACAGGGAACCTTGGATGTCAGGGGATATACGAGAATGGATTAGGAAAAAAAGGAGGGCTTTTGGCAGATACAAAAGGCTAAAGACGGAGGAAGCCCTGGAGGAGTACAAAAAGTGCAGGGGGATACTTAAAAAAGAAATTAGGAGATCAAGGAGGGGCCATGAAATAACACTGGCGAGCAAAATAAAGGAAAATCCTAAGATGTTTTATAAGTATATTAAGGGTAAGAGGATAACTAGGGAAAAAATAGGGCCCATTAGGGACAAAAGTGGCAATCTGTGTGTGGAGCCGGAAGATGTAGGAGGGGTTCTAAATGAATTTTTTGCATCTGTTTTCACTATGGAGAAGGACGATGTAGACATAGAAATAGGGCGGGGGGACTGTGATATGCTCGAACATATTCACATCGAGAGGGAGGAGGTATTGGCGGTTTTAGCTGGCCTAAAAATGGATAAATCCCCAGGCCCGGATGAAATGTATCCCAGGCTGCTGTGTGAGGCAAAGGAAGAGATTGCGGGGGCTCTAACACATATATTCAGGACCTCTCTGGCCACAGGGGATGTGCCAGAGGACTGGAGAACCGCTAATGTAGTACCATTATTCAAGAAGGGAAGTAGGGAAAAAACGGGGAACTACAGGGCAGTGAGCCTAACATCAGTGGTAGGAAAATTATTGGAAAAAATTCTGAGGGACAAAATTTGTCTCCACTTGGAGAGGCAAGGATTAATCAGGGATAGTCAACATGGCTTTGTCAAGGGAAGATCATGTCTGACTAATTTGATTGAATTTTTTCAGGGGGTGACTAGGTGTGTGGATGAGGGTAACGCAGTGGATGTGGTATATATGGATTTCAGTAAGGCCTTCGATAAAGTCCCGCACAGGAGACTGGTCAAGAAGGTAAGAGCCCATGGAATCCAGGGTGCCTTGGCAGATTGGATACAAAACTGGCTTAGTGACAGAAGGCAGAGGGTGATGGTCGAAGGTTGTTTTTGTGACTGGAAGCCTGTGGCCAGTGGGGTACCACAGGGATCGGTGCTGGGTCCCTTGCTGTTTGTGGTCTACATTAATGACTTGGATATGAATGTAAAAGGTATGATCAGTAAGTTTGCGGATGATACAAAAATTGATAGGGTGGTAAATAGCGAGGAGGGTAGCCTCAGTCTGCAGAACGATATAGATGGGTTGGTCAGATGGGCGGAACAGTGGCAAATGGAATTTAACCCGGAAAAGTGCGAGGTGATGCACTTTGGGGGGACTAACAAGGCAAGGGAATACACAATGAATGGTAAGACCCTAGGCAAGACGGAGTGTCAGAGGGATCTGGGTGTGCAAGTACACAGATCCCTGAAGGCGGCGGAACAGGTGGATAAGGTGGTAAAAAAGGCATATGGGATACTTGCCTTCATTAGCCGAGGCATTGAATATAAGAGCAAGGAGGTTATGATGGAACTGTATAAAACATTGGTTAGGCCACAGCTGGAATACTGTGTGCAGTTCTGGTCGCCACACTACAGGAAGGATGTGATCGCGTTGGAGAGGGTGCACCAGGATGTTACCGGGGCTGGAGTGCTTCAGCTGTGAAGAGAGACTGGGCAGATTGGGTTTGTTTTCCTTGGAGCAGAGGAGGCTGAGGGGGGACATGATTGAGGTGTACAAAATTATGAGGGGCATAGATAGGATGGATGCTGAGGAGCTTTTTCCCTTAGTAGAGGGGTCAATAACTAGGGGGCATAGATTCAAGGTAAAGGGCGGGAGGTTTAGAGGGGATTTGAGGAAGAACTTTTTCACCCAGAGGGTGGTTGGAGTCTGGAACTCACTGCCTGAAAGGGTTGTGGAGGCAGGAACCCTCACAACATTTAAGAAGCATTTGGATGAGCACTTGAAATGCCATAGCATACAAGGCTACAGACCAAATGCTGGAATCACAGAATCACACAGAATCTACAGTGCAGATAGAGGCCATTTCGGCCCATTGAGCCTGCCACCGACACATATCCCACCCTACCCCCGTAACCCCACGTATTTAATCCCCTAACACTAAGGGTCAATTTATCATAGCCAAATCAACCTAACCTGCACATCTTTGGACTGTGGGAGGAAACCGGAGCACCCAGAGGAAACCCACACAGACACAGGGAGAATGTGCAAACTCCACACAGACAGTCGCCCGAGGCCAGATTTGAACCCGGGTCCCTGGCGCTGTGAGGCAACAGCACTAACCACTATGCCACCGCGCATATGGGATTAGATCAGACAGGGCTTGATGGCCGGCGCGGACACGATGGGCCGAAGGGCCTCTATCCGTGCTGTATAACTCTATGACTCTATGACTCTATTAGCATGGATAGAGAATTGGCTAACTAACAGAAAACAGAGAGTCGGGATAAATGGGTCATTTTCTGGTTGGCAAACGTTAACTAGTGGTGTTCCACAGGGATCGGTGCTGGGGCCTCAACTCCTTACAATCTACATTAATGACTTAGATGAAGGGACTGCGTGTAATGTAGCTAATGTTGTGGATGATACAACGATGGGTGGGAAAGCAGGTTGTGCAGAGGATGCACATAACCTGCAAAGGGATATCGACAGGCTAAGTGAAAGGGCAAACATTTGGCAGAGGGAGTATAATTTGGGAAAGTGCGAGGTTATAAACTTTGGCAGGAAAAATAAACAAGCCAATTAATCTTTAAATGGAGAGAGATTACAAAATGCTACAGTTCTGAGGGACCTGGGGTTCCCTGTGCATGAAACACAAAATGTTAGCCTGCAGTTACAGCAAGTAATCAAAAAGGCAAAAACATTGCTGGCCTTTATTTCAAAGGGGTTGGAGTATAAAAGCAGGAAAGTCCTGCTACAACTTTGCAGGTAATTTGTGGGACTACACCTTGAGGACTATACTTGCATTGGAGGAAGTTCAGAGACCATTCACTAGATTAATTCCTGAGATGAGGGGTTTGACCGATGAGGAAATGTTGAGCAGGCTGGGCCTATACTCATTGGAATTTAGAAAAATGAGCGGTGATCGTATTGAAACATATTAGATACTGAGGGAGCTCGACAACATAGATACAGAGAGGATGTTTCCCTTCGTGGAGAGATCTAGAACTCGGGGTCACCGTTTCACAATAAAGGATCGCCCTTTTAGAACTTAGATGAGGAGGAATTTCTTCTCTCAGAGTGTCGTAAATCTGTGGACTTCTCTGCCCCAGAGAGCTGCAGAGGCTGGGTCATTAGGTACATTTAAGGTGGAGTTAGACAGATTTTTGCAAGACAAGGGAGTGAAGAGTTATGGGGAGCGGGCAGGGAAGTGACTTTGAGCCCAAGATCAGCCATGATCTTATTGAATGGCGGAGCAGGCTCGAGGTGTCAAGAAGCCTATCCTGCTCCTATTTCTTATGTTCTTGTGTCTCAGTCCCGTCGAGCACAAGATAAAGGTCATTCAAACAGTCCCGTTTCCTATATCCAGGACAGTGCTCCGATTGTTTTTGGGTCTAGTTGGATACCAGCATCGTTTTATTCCTGGATTTGCAGAACATTCAAAATCACTCTATGAACTGTTTAATGAAAAGAGGGTCAAATTTAGTCCCTATGGGGGCCAGATCACACCGCTGCAGTTGAGACATTGAAATTGCCTGTTTGATATCACCCGACCCGACACAGCCATTCCATATCCAGATCGCATCCACCGACTGTGGTCTGATATCAAGAACGACTGGACCGGTTACAACCGATCGCATATGCCTCACGGGATTTGCAGGGGGCAGAACGGAAGTTTTCAGCGTGTGAGCGCCACCTACTGGCGACGTTCTGGTCCAGTCAACACTTTACCGACATTACGGGTTTGCAGAGGATCATCTTGCATTCCCCTCACACCCCATTGAATCTCCCTATCAAACCAAGCAATTATTTGATCTCATCCCAAAGCATCAGTAAATGGACTTTAGAACTAATACAGTGGGACATTGACATAGACTCCATACAGACGACTCTTTTACCACTGATGCTTGCGTACGAGGGACACACTCACAAGTGTCCACTGCCATTAATAGACTTTCAGTACCAACCTGTTTTGCGATCACCAATATAAGGAGCCTCTGAAGTATACGTGGATGGCTCCTCCTACCACATTCAGTGCTCACCTCATACCGGATGTGCTGTGGTCCTACCTGAGAAGACTCTCAAGTTTAAAAGTAACAAACAGTCAAGCCAATATGCAGATTTTGGCCCTTTTCATCGCCGATCAAGACACTTCTGGCTACCCGACAAACATTTGGTCTGACAGTGCCTATGCCATCAAAGCCATGCTTTCCCTTCCCCTCTACCAAAAGAATTCCTACTTCTCGTCAGATGGTAAAGCCCTAACTCATGGGCCATGTTTACGTCTCATATGGCAGGCCCTAAAGGCACGACAAAAGCCTTGCCACATTGGTAAGGTTACTCCCCACAAGAGAGACCAGCCTGCTCACGCCCTGAGAAATAATGCGGCAGATGTAGCTGTTAAAAAAGCAGCCCTGACCAGCTATCCTCTCCCTCTATAACTTGATAAGGTAATCCCAGTTGCTGCAGTTAGCAAAGCTCTCAATTTGGCTTCGCTTCAAACAGAGTGATGTGCTATCGATTCTAATAAAAGGCCGAGTAGAGTTCAGAACAACAGGCTTTTATTAACTACTGAATGCAACTACAAACAGATCAGGACTATGCCTCTAGTGGACGACCGAATGGCAGAGAGCTGCCGTGCAGCCGTCCTTATACCAGGTAGCCAAGGGCGGAGTCAGCTGAGGCATAGTCAGGTATAACAGTGAAACAAGAGTGAACGACAACAACAACAACAACAATAGTGAACACAGTGAACGACAGTGGTTTACCACACAGAGTATATCCCGTATCAGATGAACAAGTTAAACCCTTACCAGCACTCACCGCATGTGCCCCCAAGACTCTTCTTACTACAAAGGTTTCACAACCATTCCTTATGTATCAAAATGCCCCAGAAAAGTACCCGATTGTCTGTATTCCCCCACACCTGGCAAAAGAGCTCTTGTTCCTATTACACTCCCACCCTGTAGGAGGTCATTACTCGGCAGAAGTCACTTTTACAAAGATTGCCTCTACAGCTTGGTGGCCTAATATGAAGGAAACTGTAAATTTATATGTTTCCCGATGCATACCTTGTTTACAGCAGAACACCTTCACTTGCTGCAACCCTGCCCTCCTTCGAAGTCAGCCAGGCCCTGATGGGCCCTGGACTCATGTTCAATTGATTTTATTGGTTCTCTCCCACCTTCGCAGGTCAGTTATAAATATGCCCTCATTGTTATCGACCAGTTCACTAAATGGATTGAGGCTTTCCCGCCGCCCCCCCCCGCCAATCCAACACTGCGCTTACTGCGGCCAGATTGTTATTGAGTGAGATGTTCTGTAGCGGGCGACTGCCACTTCAAGATGATAGTGATCAGGGCACCCAATTCACTGGTGAAGTGTTTTTCTAAATTACACGATATTATGGCAATTAAACATAAGCTACATATAGCTCATCATTCCCAATCAGTTGGGATAGTGGAAAGCGGGAATTGTACACTGAAATCCATGTTGGGAAAATTATGTACAGACCACCCCACACAATGGGTCAATATGCTACCCATGTCTTTAAAGTCAATTTGGTCCACGCCACTTAGGACCAAGTGGATATCACCTTACCAGGCAATGACCGGGAGGCTGATGAGGACTCCAGGTCATCTAACTTTGACTGGCACCACTCCACTCATGAAAAAATCATGTAACCACTTCTGGTTTGAGCGCACACTGGAGTATATTGATGAAGTTAACCGACACATAGCAAAGAATTTAGGGAAATCTAAAAACCAATTCAAGAAATACATTGACCAGAAGGTTCGACCTTTTGAATATCAGATAGGTGATAAAGTCATGGTACTAAATTATGGGGGAAAGGAAAATGCATTTGACCCCAAATGCAAGGGATACTACTCGATAGTGTATACATTGAATCCAGCCATGTATCTGATTTAGTACCCTAAAGGGAGAGTGGTAAATGCAAAATTAAATAAATGGTCCCATATCAATCAGTTAAAGACTGTGAAATAATAAATACTGCACTCTTTGTTCCTCCAGGTGGCCACACTGGCAGGACTCAGATGCATAGTGGGACTTCAGATGCGCAGTTGGTATCGAACAGACTTCAAATTATAGCATCAACCAGAAAGGAGTCAAGATGCCAACAAACGATACGCCATCGTTAGAATGGGCTTCAGGAGACGGATGCGATATGACTGTGTACTCTAATTATTGTTAAACCGATAATACGACCAATGGGACTCCGTGTTTAGGGGCCAGGGAGGGCGAAGCGATTAAAACAGAGTGTCTCTTTACTAACGACCATGTTCAAGTAACCCCAAAATTCCAAATAGGAAAAGGAAATTTTGTAGATCTAGGGTTCGGACTCGACGAGGTGGATGAGATTACTCCAAAAAGTGTGGGGATCCCATATCTGTGACAGAGTTTGAATACACTGAATTGGCCCAAAATAGGTAAAAGCCATAGTGGAATGATAGGATGTTTCAATGTGGAGCACAAAGAGAGACCCAGGCAAGGACAAGCACTACAGAAGGGAATCAGAGGAACAACAGAGGAGATGAGGTTACAAAGGAAAAGCGACAAACATAAAAATAAGTGATGCCCATTAATAATAAAAGGACCATCAATCAGATTGGTTGTCACCGTACCTATATACAGTTGTGTAGTGATGCTCGGTGCAAAATTATCCCAGTAATCTTAAATTTTACAGGTATTCCCTTTCCTGGAAAATTATCTCCTACAGGACACCATGGATATTATGACCACTTGGTGCGGAAAATGGAAAAGGATTTTTTAGATAAGAACCATGCTCAAGACAGATGGCGTTCGAGGGATGTAAAACAGACTTTTGCAATGGTCAACATTTCAGGTCATAATATTAGCCACTTGAGAAAAATAGATGCCTGGGGAAATGGCTAGGGATAGGAGCCACCGCAGGAACCGCTGCCTCGAACAGGGTAGATATAGAAACTATGTGGGAACATGACGAGGTAATGAGGAGACAGGTGAAAGGCCTTCTATCAAACATGAATAAGGGAGATTCAGACACCAAACAGGAAGTGGAGTATATGCTGATAACCACACGAGATGAAACATAAATATACCGACAAATTCAGCACCATTTTAACAAGAGGGATTAGTAAAACAGAACAAGACATCTCAAGTGCTATGGTATGTTTAATTTATGGGAGTTACATGATGGACCATGTGACGGCACGGTTAAGTGAAATAGAACGTAACCGAGTCCCCTCATTTATCAAAGATATCATGATTAGGACGTGGCTCCATTATGATAAGGACTATAATGTAAAGGAGGCAAGAAAACAGGGATTAGCATATTTAGTGAGAGGAAAAGGGGATTATGACAGTCAGCCAATCGTTCCTGTCGTACTGTGGCTGCCGCAGGTGCACACAATGTGTCCTTGGGTAGTATTTACGGTGGAATCGACAGGGATGCTGGAAGAAAGGTTCCATAAGTCTTTTGCATCACCGCCCCCCCCACCCTGATTAATAATACCTGGGACAGTCCAAATATGGGGTGTTGCACCGAATATAGTGGGGTTTACATGTGCAGGTGCGATGTGAGGAAAACAAGTCGGCCAGCCTGTGGGTTCACAGCAGACTCAGACTCACCCCTCTGTAGTATGAATGAGCAGAGGTCAGGACACCAAGTCTGTGGGTTCATGCTAGACTGAGACTCACCCCTCTGTAGTATGAATGAGCAGAGGTCAGGACACCAAGTCTGTGGGTTCACACTAGACTGAGACTCACCCCTCTGTAGTATGAATGAGCAGAGATGGGGATTAGACCAGGTAAATTATGTTTATCTACAAATGGGCAACTATTGCGTCACCACTCGTGCTAAATCATACCGACATGGGCAGGATGAAAGTCCAATAGACTAACCTACCTTTTGCTTTAACCCCACACAAACGGTGTGAATAGGCAGCCAAACCCACCGACCTGTAATAATTCACAATATTACCGAACTGAGAGTGAACTTTTCAATGCAAGCAGAAGCCCTGAGAGCAGTGGTTATCTTTGGACATCCAATTCCACCCCTATCCTTAAATCGTAAAGCCATTATAGAGAGAACTTCAACTTCACAAAGACACTTAGTCCAGATGCAACAAAGCAATGATAGAACCCAGAGTGTGATTATAGACCTTGGGAGTAGCAGTTGGTGGTAAACCACATATAAGGTGGGACAACACCCACTGTACAGAATGATTTATATGGCAGTCTTACCTATCCAAATGATATTAAAGTTTATTGTATTGATTATGATATGTTATCTGTGTATGATAACCCATAGTTTCTAGGCGTGCAATGACTATTCATAACTTAGACTTACAGAAATGCTTGGCAGAAAGTAGATTGAGGTAGTCGAGGAATCAATGTTTAAAACATTTCATCCTCGAGGCAGGCCGATATTTACTGATATTTAGTAGATGAGAATCATTTATGTATAACTTCAAGTGGAGCCATTGACCAATTAATATTACCCATAATTACACCTGAGTAACTAAAAAGTTAAGACTTGTTCAGAATGCAGCTGGGAGGAGAGCCAAAAGCAATTTTGACTAAGCTTTGATAAGAAGCAGCTATAGATTGCGAGCGAAGGTCAGCTCATTAAATTACTAAGAAAACCATGTTATAATGCTGAATAGAAGTTAGAATTCGCTTAACAAAACTATTTACAACAATATTTAAAGGATAATTGGTGTAAATTCCAATAAAATCAGAGAGATCATGGATGTTAAGGTATTTATCTGGTAGATTAAAGTGAGATAGTCTGGATAACTCGAGACAAGTGAGACAGCAGAATGATATGGGCCCTTGGTATAAAGGCCTTGTACCAGAGAGGCAATGAAATGAAAGCATAAAGTAAATTCCAATGGGGTGAAAAGCTATAAACAAGATAACACGACAGCAGAACAGGGTTAATGGATATATACTGGAAAAGGAGAGGCCAGGTTACTATCCTTAACCTGAGTGACAATGGTATTTTGACCATTAGAAACAATTGAAAAAGGTAATTTTGTTAAAGACCATATATGGACAATGGCCAAAGGAACTGTTGATAAGGAATGGGTTAAAACCTCAATACTCAAAGAACAAGTTCACACAGACATTTGCTGTGAAGAAAAGGAACAGACTTACGACGATGTTGCCTGTGTACAAAGGACACCAGAGGCTAAAGGCTGCGAGCTATTCGTTTTGCTATCGCCTAATGTTAAGTATTAATTACGCTGTAACCTTAATAAATCTAATCTATTGCTCAAACATACCTGCTGCTGCCTTTTTGTGTATTGTCCAAGAACTCTGAGTGGTCACTTGACTGACTCACAACGACTTCACCCTTGCGAATATGTAAATTAATTTGCCACAGTTTTGCCCATTCACTGAATCTATTAGTATCTGTTCAAATGACTTGCTTCCATCTAAATGTCTTATAATGCCGCCTATCTTTTTTGTCATCGTCAAACTTGGATGTGTGGCTCTCAATCCCATCAAGTAAGTCGTTAATAAAATCGGTGAATAGTTGAAGCCCCAAAAGTAATCCCCCAGAGACACCACTCGTCATATCCTGCCAATTAATGAACCTGATCATCATCCGTAAATTAGTCTCCTGTCGTCCAAACAATTTCCTAACCAGGTCAATAATTTGCCTTCACTTACATGCGTTTCAACTTTAGCCAAAAGTCCCTTATGCGGAACTTTATCAAATGTCTTTTGCTCCATATCTACTGGCTAATAATGATTTGTGAACTGGGACTCATAAACCTCATTGCTCCTCAACAGTTAATAGCTTCCCATTATTTAGAAAATACTCAGAACTTTCTTACTTTGTTCCAAAGTGGGCGGCGTCACACTTGCGCACAGTGAACTGGATTTGCCTTTGCTTTGCCGGCTTACTTCGGCTGTCTCTGTCCCTTTGGTTAGCTCCATTTCCCAACTGCACTACGAGCGGACCATCTAACATAGTGCGATCTTCAAAATACGATCTACAGCGATCTATTGCTCTATCCAAGTCAATCATAAATACGGTGAAAAGTTGAAGATCTAATGCAGATATCTGGGGGACGGCACTTGTCATATCTGACGCCGCTGCCAAAGAGCATGTCGTTTGTGGGTGGGTTAATATTTCTGAAGTGATGGCGGTCTGAAGCAGTCTGTCTGGATTTGTGGGAGAAATGCGCTGTACAGGCTGGATTATGGACAAGAAAATTGAATTCGTAGGAGGTGCAATGATGCACTGCAGCCAATGAAAGTATTTCTGTGAGGTTTAGTTCGCAAGAGCCCGGATAGTTCAGTCGATAGAGCATGCAGACTTTTAATATGAGGGGGCCAGGGTTCAAGTCCCTGTTCGAGCGCTGCTTTTAAATCGCGATAGTCATCTCTACATTCGCGCTTTGATTCTTTAACAAACAGAATAACAACAGGAGTAGGCCTTGAGCCTTTCTGCCATTCAATTAAATCTGTGATCGATATCAGTTTGCACCCCTTCTCTCCAGATCCCTTAATACCTCTGGTTAACAAACATCTCTCAATATCAAGTTTAAAATTGACAATTGACCCAGCTTTAATTGCTGTTTGCGGAAGTGTGTTGCACATTTCTGCCACACAAACTCTCTCTCCTGAAAGGCTTGGATCTAATGTTGAGGCTATGTCCCCTATTCCTAGACGGGTCAATCATCAGAAATACCTTCTCGCTATCGACACTATCAGTTCAACTTAATATCGTGAAGACTTCAATCAAATCCCCACTTAAGCTTCTAAATTCCAGGGAATATAACCCGAGTTTGTGCAATATTCCACTGTAATTTGTCCCTTGGACTCTATGTATCCTTCTGGTAAATCGACACTTCACTTTTTAATCCTACTACCTTCCTAAGCTGTTTTGCCCAGAACTGAACACAGTGCCGCAGGTGTGGACAAACCAGTGCTTTGTATAGCTGTGGCATAATTTCTCCCTCTTGTATTGTAATCCTACAGATATAAGTGTCATTTTCAATTAGCCTTTTTGAATCTTTTCTGTACCTGTCCATGACCATTTAATGAGATATGTACAGGGACACTTACGTCTATTTGGATCTCAACTCTTTCCAGCTTAACATTATAAGGAGTGTATTCTAAATGCCCCTATTTAGATCGGTAGTGGATCACGTCAAACTTGCTAATATTTAAATCAATTTGCCAAAAATTTGCCCATTCACTTAATCTATGAATATCTGGTCAAATGAATTGCTTCCATCTAAACTGCTTATAATGCCGCCTATCCTTTTTGGCATCATCAAACTTGGATGTGTGGCTCTCAATCCCATCAAGTAAGTCGTTAATAAAATCGGTGAATAGTTGAAGCCCCAAAAGTGATCCCTCAGAGACACCACTCGTCATATCCTGCCAATTAATGTACCTGATCAGCATCCGTAAACTTAGTCTCCTGTCGTGCAACCAATTTCCTAACCAGGTCAATAATTTACCTTCACTGTCATGCGTTTCAACTTTAGCCTAAAGTCCCTTATGCAGAACATTATCGAGTGTCTTTTGCTCCATATCTACTGGCTAATAATGATTTGTAAACTGGGACTCATAAACCTCTTTGCTCCTCAACAGTTAATAACTTCACATTATTTAGAAAATACTCAGAACTATCTTACTTTGTTCCAAAGTGGATGGTGTCACACTTGTGCACAGTGAACTGGATTTGCCTTTGTTTTGCCGGCTTACTGTGTCTGTCTCTGTCCATTTGGTTAGCTGCAATTCGCAACTGCTCTACGAGCGGACCGTCTAACATAGTGCGATCTTCAAAACACGATCTACAGCGATCTATTGCTCCATCCAAGTCAATCATAAATACGGTGTAAAGTTGAAGATCTAATAGAGATATCTGGGGGGCGGCACTTGTAACATCTGACGCCGCTGCCAAAGAGCATGCCGTTTGTGGGTGGGATAATAATTCTGTAGTGATGGCGGTCTGAAGCAGTCTGTCTGGATTTGTGGGAGAAATGCGCTGTACAGGCTGGATTATGGACAAGAAAATTGAATTTGTAGGAGGTGCAATGATGCACTGCTGCCAACGAAAGTACTTCTGTGAGGTTTGGTTCACAAAAGCCCGGATAGCTCAGTCGGTAGAGCATCAGACTTTTAATCTGAGGGTTTAGAGTTCAAGTTCCTGTTTGGGCGGTGCTTTTAAATCACGATACTCATCTCTACATTCGTGCTTTGATCCTTTAACAAAGAGAATAACAACAGGAGTAGGCTCGAGCCTTTCTGCCATTCAATTAAATCTGTGTTCGATATCAGTTTGCACCTCTTCTCTCCAGATCCCTTAATACCTTTGGTTAACAAACATCTCTCAATATCAAGTTTAAAATTGACAATTGACCCAGCTTTAATTGCTGTTTGCGGACGTGTGTTACACATTTCTGCCACACAAACTCTCTCCTGAAAGGCTTGGATCTAATGTTGAGGCTATGTCCCCTATTCCTAGACGGGTCAATCATCAGAAATAGCTTCTCGCTATCGACACTATCAGTTCCAATTAATATCGTGAATACTTCAATCAAATCCCCACTTAAGCTTCTAAATTCCAGGTAATATAACCCGAGTTGGTGCAATATCCCACTGTAATTTGTCCCTTGGACTCTATGTATCCTTCTGGTAAATTGACACTTCACTTTTTAATCCTAATACTACCTTCCTAAGCTGTGATGCCCAGAACTGAACACAGTGCCGCAGGTTTGGTCTAACCAGTGCTTTGTATAGCTGTGGCATAATTCTCCCTCTTATATTGTAACCCTACTGATAAAAGTATCATTTTCAATTAGCCTTTTTGAATCTTTTCTGTACCTGTCCATGACCATTTAATGATATATGTATAGGGACACTTACGTCTATTTGGATCTCAACTTTTTCCAGCTTAACATTATAAGGAGTGTGTTCTAAATGCCCCTATTTAGATCGGTAGTGGATCACGTCAAACTTGCTAATATTTAAATCAATTTTCCAAAAATTTGTCCATTCACTTAATCTATGAATATCTGGTCAAATGACTTGCTTCCATCTAAACTGCTTATAATGCGGCCTATCCTTTTTGTCATCGTCAAACTTGGATGTGTGGCTCTCAATCCCATCAAGTTAGTCGTTAATATAATCGGTGAATAGTTGAAGCCCCAAAAGTGATCCCTCAGAGACACCACTCGTCATATCCTGCCAATTAATGTACCTGATCATATTCCGTAAACTTAGTCTCCTGTTGTGCAACCAATTTCCTAACCAGTTCAATAATTTGCCTTCACTTACATGCGTTTCAACTGTAGCCAAAAGTCCCTTATGCGGAACATTATCGAATGTCTTTTGCTCCATGTCTACTGGCTAATAATGATTTGTGAACTGGGGCTCATAAACCTCTTTGCTCCTCAACAGTTAATAGCTTCACATTATTTAGAAAATGCTCAGAACTATCTTACTTGTTCCAAAGTGGATGGTGTCACACTTGCGTACAGTGAACTGGATTTGCCTTTGTTTTGCCGGCTTACTGTGTCTGTCTCTGTCCATTTGGTTAGCTCCATTTCCCAACTGCACTACGAGCGGACCGTCTAACATAGTGCGATCTTCAAAACACGATATACAGCGATCTATTGCTCCATCCAAGTCAATCATAAATACGGTGAAAAGTTGAAGATCTAATACAGATATCTGGGGGATGGCACTGGTCACATCTGATGCCGCTGCTAAAGAGCATGTCGTTTGTGGGTGGGATAATAATTCTGTAGTGATGGCGGTCTGAAGCAGTCTGTCTGGATTTGTGGGAGAAATGCGCTCTACAGGCTGGATTATGAAAAAGAAAATTGAATTTGTAGGAGGTGCATTGATGCACTGCAGCCAATGAAAGTACTTCTGTGAGCTTTGGTTAGCAAAAGCCTGGGTAGCTCAGTCGATAGAGCATCAGACTTTTAATTTGAGGGTCCAGGGTTCAAGTCCCTGTTCTAGCGTTGCTTTTAAATCGCGATACTCATCTCTACATTCGCGCTTTGATCTTTTAACAAAGAGAATAACAACAGGAGTAGGCTCGAGCCTTTCTGCCATTCAATTAAATCTGTGATCGATATCAGTTTGCATCCCTTCTCTCCAGATTCCTTAATACCTTTGGTTAACAAACATCTCTCTATATCAAGTTTAAATTTGACAATTGACCCAGCTTTTATTGCTGTTTGCGGAAGTGTGTTACACATTTCTGCCACACAAACTCTCTCCTGAAAGGCTTGGATCTAATGTTGAGTCTATGTCCCCTATTCCTAGACGGGTCAATCATCAGAAATAGCTTCTCGCTATCAACACTATCAGTTCCACTTAATATCGTGAATACTTCAATCAAATTACCACTTAAGCTTCTAAATTCCAGGGAATATAACCCGAGTTTGTGCAATATCCCACTGTAATTTGTCCCTTGGACTCTATGTATCCTTCTGGTAAATCGACACTTCACTTTTTAATCCTTATACTACCTTCCTAAGCTGTGATGCCCAGAACTGAACACAGTGCCGCAGGTGTGGTCTAACCAGTGCTTTGTATAGCTGTGGCATAATTTCTCCCTCTTATATTGTAATCCTACTGTTAAAAGTATCATTTTCAATTAGCCTTTTTGAATCTTTTCTGTACCTGTCCATGACAATTTAATGATAAATGTACAGGGACACTTACGTCTATTTGGATCTCAACTGTTTCAGCTTAACATTATAAGGAGTGTATTCTAAATGCCCCTATTTAGATCGGCAGTGGTAAACGTCAAACTTGCTAATATTTAAATCAATTTGCCAAAAATTTGCCCATTCACTTAATCTATGAATATCTGGTGAAATGACTTGCTTCCATCTAAACTGCTTATAATGCCGCCTAACTTTTTTGTCATCATCAAACTTGGATGTGTGGCTCTCAATCCCATCAAGTTAGTCGTTAATAAAATCGGTGAATAGTTGAAGCCCCAAAAGTGATCCCTCAGAGACACCACTCGTCATATCCTGCCAATTAATGTACCTGATCATCATCCGTAAACTTAGTCTCCTGTCGTCCAAACAATTTCCTAACCAGGTCAATAATTTGCCTTCACTTACATGCGTTTCAACTGTAGCCAAAAGTCCCTTATGCGGAACATTATCGAATGTCTTTTGCTCCATGTCTACTAGCTAATAACGATTTGTGAACTGGGACTCATAAACCTCTTTGCTCCTCAACAGTTAATAGCTTCACATTATTTAGGAAATACTCAGAACTATCTTACTTTGTTCCAAAGTGGGCGGTGTCACACTTGCGTACAGTGAACTGGATTTGCCTTTGTTTTGCCGGTTTACTTCGGCTGTCTCTGTCCCTTTGGTTAGCTCCTTTTCCCAACTGCACTACGAGCGGACCGTCTAACATAGTGCGATCTTCAAAACACGATATACAGCGATCTATTGCTCCATCCAAGTCAATCATAAATACGGTGAAAAGTTGAAGATCTAATACAGATATCTGGGGGACGGCACTGGTCACATCTGATGCCGCTGCTAAAGAGCATGTCGTTTGTGGGTGGGATAATAATTCTGTAGTGATGGCGGTCTGAAGCAGTCTGTCTGGATTTATGGGAGAAATGCGCTGTACAGGCTGGATTATGAAAAAGAAAATTGAATTTGTAGGCGGTGCAATGATGCACTGCAGCCAATGAAAGTACTTCTGTGAGCTTTGGTTCGCAAGAGCCCGGATAGCTAAGTTGGTAGAGCATCAGACTTTTACTTTGCCGGTCTAGGGTTCAAGTCCCTGTTCAGGCGCTGCTTTTAAATCACGATACTTATCTCTACATTCGCGCTTTGATCCTTTAACAAGGAGAATAACAACAGGAGTAGGACTCGAGCCTTTCTGCCAATCAATTAAATCTGTGATCGATATCAGTTTGCACGCCTTCTCTCCAGATTCCTTAATACCTTTGGTTAACAAACATCTCGCAATATCAAGTTTAAAATTTACAAATGACCCAGCTTTAATTGCTGTTTGCAGAAGTGTGTTACACATTTCTGCCACACAAACTCTCTCCTGAAAGGCTTGGATCTAATGTTGAGGATATGGCCCCTGCTCCCAGATGGGTCAATCATCAGAAATAGCTTCTCGCTATCGGCACTATCAGTTCCACTTAATATCGTGAATACTTCAATCAAATCACCACTTAAGTCTCTAAATTCCAGGGAATATAACCCGAGTTTGTGCAATGTCCCATTTTTGTTTGTCCCTTGAACTCTATGTATCCTTGTGGTAAATCAACACTTAACTTTTTCAGCATAATACTATTTGGATCTCAACTCTTTCCAGCTTTACATTATATAGTGTATTCTAAACGCCACCTTTTAGATCCGAAGTGGATGACCCCATACTTGCTAATATTTAAATCAATTTGCCACAGCTTTGTCTGGATTTGTGAGAGAAATGCGTCGTAGTAGCAGGATTATGGACATGAAAATTGAATTTCCAGATTGTGAAATGATGCACTGCAGCCAATGAAAGTCTTTTTCTGGGCTTTGGCCAAACAGATCGCGGATGCCTCTGTCGGTAAAGTATTCAACTTTTAATCTGACGGTCCAGGGCTCAAGTCCCTGTTAATGCAGTGCTTTTAAATTGCGAAACTGATCTCTACATGCGTGCGCTTATCCTTCAAAAATAAGTATAACAACAGCAGTAGGCCAGTTAGCCCCTTGAGCCTTTCTGCCATTCTGTGACCGAACTCTGTTTGCATTCCTTTGCTCCATAGAAACGTAGGAGCAGGTGTAGGCCATTGGGCCCTTCGATCCTGCTCCACCATCAATATGATAATGGCTGATCCTCTCTCTCAGTACTATATTACCACTCCCTCCCCATACCCCTTGGTGCCTTTTGTGTCTAGAAATCTATCTATCTCCTCCTTAATTATATTCAGTGACCTGGCCTGCAAAGCCTTCTATGGTAGAGAATTCCACAGATTCACCACCCTCTGAATTAAGTAATTTTCCTCATCTCAGTCCTAAATATTCTGCCCCGTATCCTGAGACTGTGACACCTCTTTCTAGAACCCTGAGCCAGCGGAAACACCCTCTCTGCATCCAGTCTGTCTACCACTGCCAGAATTGTATACGTTTCAATGAGATCCCATCTCATTCTTCTAAACCCTATTGCATAAAGACCTAGTCGACCCAATCTCTACTCATACGACTGTCCAGCCATTCGAGGAATCCATCTGGTGAACGTTCGCTGCACTCCCTCTCTGGGAAGTACATCCTTTCTTAGGTAAGTTGAACAAAATTGCACACAGTACTCCAGGTGTGGTCTCACCAACGCCCTGTTCAACTATATTAAGACATCCTTGCTCCTGTACTCAAAAGCTTTTGCAATGTAGGCCAACATACCTTTTGCCTTCCTTGCTGCTTGTGGCACCTGCATGTTTTGCTTTCAGTGACCGGTGTACAAGGACAGCCAAGTCCATTTGTAGAACAAAATTTCAAGTCTATCACCATTTAAATAATATTATGCCTTTCTGTTTTTCCTACCGAAGTGGATAACTTCACAATAATACACGTTATACTGCATCTGCTATGTATTTGATCACTCACTCAACTTGTCTAAGTCGCCTGGAAGCCTCTTTGCATCCTTCTCACAAATCACAACCCCACCGATTTCCATGTTGTCAGCAAACTTGGAAATATACATTTGGTTTCCTCAACAAATCATTTATATATGTTGTGAATAGCTGGGGCCAAACACTGATCCCTTTGATACCACACTAGTCTCCGCCTGCCACCCTGAAAAAGAACCATTTATCCCTACTCTCCGTTTCCTGTCTGTTAACCAATTTTCAATCAATGCCATTATATTACCCCCAATACCATGTGCTTTAATTTTGCATACTAACCTCTAACGTGGGAATTTTTCAAAAGCCTTCTGAAAATCTAAATACAGCACATCCACTGGTTCTCCCTCATCTATTCTACGAGTTACATCCTCAAAAAACTCCAATAGGTTTGTCAAACACGATTTCCCTGTCATAAATCCATGCTGGCTTTGTCTAATCACGCTAAGATTTTCTATGTGTCCTGTTATCACATCCTTTATAATAGACACTAGCATGTTTTCTACTACTGATATGAGGCTATCAGGTCTGTAGCTCCCTGTTTCCTCTCTCCCTCCTTTTTTAAATGGTTGGGTTACAATTGCCACACTGCAAAGTGCAGGAACTGTTCCATAATCTATAGAATTTTGGAAGATGACAACCAATGCATCCACTATTTCCATGGCTACCTCTTTTACTACGCTGGGATGCAGATTATCAGGCCCTGGGGATTTACCGGCTTTCAGTCCCATTCATTTCTCCAGCACTAGTTTTTTACTAATACTAATTTCCTTTAATTCCTCCTTCTCACAAGACCCTTGGTTCCCTAGCATTTCTGGGAATTTATTTGTGTCCTTTTCTGTGAAGACAGAACCAAAGTATTTGTTTAATTGCTCAGTCATTTCCTTGCTCCCCAATATAAATTCTCCCGTTTCTGACTGTAAGGTACCTACGTTTGTCTTCACTAATCTTTTTCTTTTTACATACTTGTAGAAGATTTTACAATCCGCTTTTATGTTCCTTGCAGGTTTACTCTTTTTATACCATCTGCCAACTCAGTTCCCTCGCACTTAAGCTATCTATATCCCTTTGCAGATTCTTTTTGTTCTCCTCACAGCTTACTGTCCCCGCTAGCATTGCATCATCAGCAAACTTCCATACATTACTCTCAGCCCCTTCATCTAGTTCATTAATATAGATTGCAAATGACTGTGGTCCCAACACTGATCCTTGTGGCACCCCACTAGTTACAGCCTGTCAACCTGAAACAGATCCTTTTATCCCTACTCTATTTTCTCTCCGTTATCCATACCTCTATCCATGCTACTGCATTACCCTCAATCCTATGAGCACTAATCTTGTGCAATAGACTTTTATGTGGCACCTTAACTCGTGACTTTTTGAAATCCAACTAAACTACATCCACTGGTTCCCCTTTATCTACCATACTACTTACATCCTCAAAAACTATAATAAATTTGTCAAACACGATTTCCCTTTCAAAAAACCATGTTGACTCTGCCTAATTTTGTTATGATTTTCGACGTGCCTCCTACTACTGCCTTCACAATCAATTCCAGCATTTTTCCGATGACTGATATCATGCTAACTGGGCAGTAGTTCTCTGTTTTCTCTCTCCCTCCATTCTTGAATAGCGGTGTTACATTTGCAACCTTCTAATCTGCTGGGAGAATTCTAGAATCTAGGGAATTTTGGAAGATCAAAACCAGAGCATCAACTATCTCTTCAGCCACCTCTTTTAGAACCCTAGGATGTAGGATGGCATGTCCAGGGGATTTGTCAGATTTGAGTCCCATTAGTTTCTCTAGTACCTTTTCTCTACTTATATTAATTACATTAAGTTCCTCATCCTCATTTGACCCTTGGTTCCCCACCACATTTGGTATGCTTTTTGTGACTTCTACTGTGAAGACAGATACAAGATATTTCATTAACGTTTCCGCCATTGCCTTATTCCTGATAATAATGTATCCCATCTCAGCCTCTAAGGGACCAACGTTTACTTTAGCTACTCTTTTCCTTTTTACATACTTGTAGAAGCTCTTACAATCTGCTTTTATATTTCTTGTAGTTTTCTCTTAAGTTCTATTTTTCCCCCTTTTATCAATTTTTGGTCAACATTTGCTGGTTTCTGAAACTCTCCTAATCCTCAGGCTTACTATTACTCTTTGCAACATTATAAGCTTCATCGTTCAATCTAATGCTATCCTTAACTTCTTTAGTTAGCCAAGGTTGGATCACTTTTCCCGAGGAGTTTTAGTTTCTCAACGGAATGTATTATTGTTGAGAATTATGAAATATTTCTTTAAATGCTAGCCACTGCTTATCTAATGCCATATCCTTTAATCTATTGTTCCAATCTACCTCAGCCACCTCGCCCCTCAAACCTATGTAATAGGTTTTATTTACGTTTAAGACTCTAGTTTCGGACTTAGCTAAATCACTCTTAAAATGTATGTGAAATTCTATCATATTATGATCACTCTGCCCCAGAAGATCCTTGTCTATGAATTTGCAAATTAAACCCATCTCATTACACAGTAGAGGATATACAATAGCCTGTTCCCTGTTTGTTTCCATGAAATATTGTATTTGGAAACTGTGTTGAACGCATTCCATGAACTCGTCATCCAGACTACCTTTGCCAATTTGATTTGTCCAGTCTATATGAAGATTGAAGTCCCCCAAGATTATTGCATTATCTTTCTTGTAAGCTATTACAATTTTTGATTAATATTCTGTCCAACGGCACAGCTACTGTAAGGGGGCCTATATACTCCTCCTACCTGTGTTTCTGCCACTTGTTTATCGTTATTCTCACCCATACTGATTCTACTTCCTAACCTGCCGAGCAGAGATGCTTTCTCACAACTGTCCTTTTGTCATCCTTTATTATCAGGGCTACTCCGCCTGCCTTTCCATTCTGCCTGTCTTTTTGAAACGTCAAGTCCCCTAGGACCTATAGTTCCAACCTTGGCCAACTTGCTACCATGAATCTGTAATGGTTATTAGATCAAACCATTTATCTCTATTTGTGCCATGAGGTCGTCGTTCTTGTTACAAATGCTTCATGCATTTAGATAATGTGCCATTTTTTTGCATTTTTTTTACCATTATTCCATGCTTTGACCTAATTCTCTGCTGCACTGCTACCGATAAGGTCTCTGTCCATTCTTATCACACTATGCTTATTGTTTACCATTATCACTACACTGCTCTATTGCCTTGACCTTTCTCTTTAGATTTCTAAATTTATCCTCACCTGACCTCTGCCCTCTTTTTAATTAACTCAAACTAATATCTAACCCAGCTCCTTCCTTCCTTCGTTCATTACTTCTTTCGTTCCTTCAAAACATCTCCCTTCCTTCCTTCCTTCCTTCCTTCCTTCCTTCCTTCCTTCCTTCCTTCCATCCTTCCTTCCTTCCCTCCTTCCTTCCTTCCTTCCTTCCTTCCTTCCTTCCTTCTTTCCTTCCTTCCTTCCTTCCTACCTTCCTTCCTATCTACCTTCCTTCCCTCCTTCCTTCCTTCACTCCTTTCTTCCTTCCTTCCTTCCTTCCTTCTTTCCCTCCTTCCTTCCTACCTTCCATATTATCTACCTTTCTTCCCTCCTTCCTTCCTTCCTTCCTACCTTCCTTCCTTCCTTTCTTCCTTCCTACCTTCCTTCCTTCCTTCCTACCTTCCTTCCTTCCTTCCTTCCTTTCTTCCTACCTACATACATTCCTTCCCTCCTTCCTTGGATGTGTCTTTCAAAGGTACATGTGTAAATAGCCGCTCGTAAGCCCATTGACTTATGATGGACAGAGCTGATCCTGTATCTTGCTCCATTTTAACTGGGGACCCCGCTATCGTGAGGGTAACCCAAATGGTCTGGTAATCTTCTTTGGCAATTACATTATGTAATTTGAGACAGCTTAGTCTCTTGTTTCCGGAGTCGCTATTGCTCTTCTGGTCTTCGGAGCTACTGTCCATCATCATTTGTACCTTTCTGTACTTTTCCTTATTGATTTTTTTTCTGTCAGTGGATTTTTTGTTTCCCGATCGGCATACATGTGCAATGTGTCCCATCTTTCCACATTGCCTGCATGCTTTGTCCTTGAACCAGCAGTCTCTCTGGTCATGGGTGGATCTGCCGCAGCGATAACATTTCTCGAAACCCTGTGTCATTTCATGGGTGCCGAAGTCCTATGGCTTTTGCTGTATCTCTGCAGCTCCTCTTGCTGCTGCTTCGTATGATACAGCCACACTGAAAGCCTTGTCCAGTGTTAAATCTTTCTCAGAAAGTAGCCTTTTCTGTGTTCCTTCACTTAGGAGACCGCAGACGAATTTGTCTCGAAGAGAATCTGCCAGTCCTGCCCCGAATTGACAGTGCTTTGACAGTTTTCTTAATTCGGTGAGGTAATCAGCGTTACTTTCATTCTTGTGCTGATTCCTCCTGAAGAATTTGAATTGTTCCGCTATCAGCAGCAGTGTTGGGTTTAAGTGCTCCTGTAGGGTATCAACAATCTCTTTAAAATTCTTGTCCATTGGTTTGGCTGGAGTGATTAAGTTTTGTAACAGCCTGTATGTCCTTGCGCCCATTAGATTTAGAAGTACCGATGCCTTTTTATCATCCTCTATTTCATTCGCTGTGCAATATACCTCCACTCTTTCCACATATGTGGTCCAATCCTCTACATTACTATCGAAAGCAGTAATATTGCCAGTCTTAGGCACCCTGAAAAAAAAAATGGCGCCTACCGCGCTTTCCTTTCTTCCATGCCGAGAAAAAATGTCACCTCCCGCGCTTTCCCGCCACTGCCGCTGCTGACAACACTGTTCTCCACAGTTTTTATTTATACAGATATTTTTAATAGTTGGAGACTCGTTCCCGCCGGACTCTCTGGGACTTTTCCCTCCCTCTGCTTGGTCCAAACGCCGACCTGCTTTGCAGCGCTGGCTGTCTCCTGAGTGCTCCACCCTCCGTCTCTGTTTGCCTCCGCCTTCGCTGCTCAGCCCCGCTGCAGAGCCAGCCGATCTAGCCCCAGCCCGCCACCCAGGAAGGATTATTGCAGTACCTGCCACCAGCCTGGCTAGCTGGTGAAACCCGAGTTTTTTCTTTTTTTTTTTCTTCGACCTTCGTCTGAGGAATCGATCTCCTTGAGGTGCTGCCGAATTTCAGGTAAGTCCGTTTCCAATTCGTCGCAACTGTTGTATCCATTTGTTAATGGAGACACGGAATGCAGGAGCTGGTTTAACACTGAATCACTGAAATCAAGGATTCACTGTAACACTCAATGAATGAACGATTGATTGAATCTCTGAATCACTGACAACAAGGATTCACTGAAGCACTGGATGAATGAAAAATTGGTTGAAGCTCTGAATCACTGAAAACAAGGATTAACTGATACGCTCGATGAATGAAAATTTCATTGTGTCGCTGAATCACTGAAAACAAGGATTCACTGAAATGCTCAATGAATGAACGATTCATTGAATCTCTGAATCACTGCAAACAAGGATTTACTGAAACATTCGATGAATAAAAGATTCATTGTTTCTCTGAAACACTGGAATCAGGTATTCAGTGAAATATTCGATGAATGAAAATTTAATTGAATCTCTGAATCACTGAATACAAGGATTCACTGAAACACCCGATGAATGAAAGATTCATTGAATTTCTGAATCACTGAAAACAAGAATTCACTGAAACACTCGATGAATGAACAAAGCATTGAATCTCAGATTCACTGAAAAGAAAGATTCAGAGAACGACTCGATGAATGAACGATTCATTCAAAGTCTAATGCACTGAAAACAAGGTTTCACTGAAATACTCGATGAATGAAAGATTCATTGCACATCTGAATCACTGAAAGCAAGTATTCACTGAAACACTCGATGAATGAAGACTTCAATGTACCTCTGAATCACTGAAAACAAGGTTTTACTGAAACACTCGCTGAATGCAAGTTTCATTGAATCTCTGAATCACTAAAAATAGGTATCCACTGAAACACTCGGTGAATGAACAATTGATTGAATCTCTGAATGCCTGAAAACAATTATTCACTGAAACACTCGATGAATGCAAGATTCATTGAATCTCTGAATCACTAAAAATAGGTATCCACTGAAACACTCGGTGAATGAACAATTGATTGAATCTCTGAATGCCTGAAAACAATTATTCACTGAAACACTCGATGAATGCAAGATTCATTGAATATCTGAATTACTGAAAGCAAGGATTCACTGTAACACTCGATGAATGAACAATTCATTGAATCACTGAATCACTGAAAACAAGAATTCACTGAAACACTCCATGAATGCAAGATTCATTGTATCTCTGAATCAATGAAAACAAGGATTCACTGAAACACTTGATGAAAGAACATTTGATTTAATCTCTGAATCACTGAAAACATGGTTTCACTGAAACACTCGATGAATGAACATTTCACTTAATCTCCGAATCACTGAAAACAAGGTGTCACTGAAACACTCGATGAATGAAAGTTTCATTGAATCTCTAAATCACTGAAAACAGGTATTCAGTGAAACAATCGATGAATGAACAATTCATTGATTTTCTGCATCACTGAAAACAAGGATTCACTGAGGCACTGGATGAATGAAAGAATAATTGCATCTCTGCATCACTGTAAACAAGGATTCACTGAAAGGCTCGATCGATGAAAGATTAATTGAATCTCTGCATCACTGAAAACATGGATTCACTGAAAGGCTCGATCGATGAAAGATTAATTGAATCTCTGAATCACTGAAAACAGGATTCACAGTAACACTTGATCAATGAACGATTCATTGAATCTCAGATACACTGAAATAAAGGATTCACTGAAACAAGCGATGAATGAACATTTCATTGAATCGTCAGTGAAACAATCGATGAAAGAACAATTTATTGATTCTCTGTATCAGTGAAAACAAGGACTCACTGAGATATTCGATGAATGATCAATACATTGAATCTCTGTATCAGTTAAAACAAGGCTTCACTGAAACACTGGAAGAATGAAAGAATCATTGAATCTCTGCATCACTGAAAACAAGGATTCACTGAAAGACTCGATCAATGAAAGAATAATTGAATCTCTGAATCACTGAAAACAGGGTTCACTGAAACACTTGATCAATGAACGATTCATTGAATCTCAGATACAGCGAAATAAAGGATTCACTGAAACAAGCGATGAATGAACATTTCATTGACTCTTCAGTGAAACAATCGATGAAAGAACAATTTATTGATTCTCTGTATCACTGAAAACAAGGATTCACTGAGACATTCGATGAATGAACAATACATTGAATCTCTGTATCAGTGAAAACAAGAATTCACTGAAACACTCGATGAATGAAAGAATAATTGAATCTCTGCATCACTGGAAACAAGGATTCACTGAAACACTCGATCAATGAAAGATTAATTGAATCTCTGAATCACTGAAAACAAGGATTCACAGAAACACTCGATGAACGAAAGATTCCTTGAATCTCTGAATCACTGAAGACAAGGCTTCACTGAAACACTCGAAGAATGCAAGGTTCATTGCATCTCTGAATCACAAAAACAGGTATTCACTGAAACACTCGATGAATGAACAATTCATTGAATCTCTGAATGACTGAAAACAATGATTCAAAGAAACACTCGATGAATGAAAGGTTCATTGAATATCTGAATCACTGAAAACAAGGATTCACTGAAACACTCGATGAATGAAAGATTCACTGAATATCTGAATCACTGAAAACAAGGATTCACTGAAAAGCTCGATGAATGAAGGATGCATTGAACCTGTGAAGCACTGAAAGAAAAATTCACTGAAACACTCGATGAATGAACAATGCATTGAGTCTCTGAATCACTGAAATCAAGGATTCACTGAAAGACGCGATGATTGAAAGTTTCATTGTATTGCTGAATCTTTGAAAACAAGGATTCACTGAAACACTCGATGAATGAAGAATTCAATGAATCTCTGTATCACTGAAAACAAGGTTTTACTGAAACACTCTGTGAATGAAAGCTTCATTGTATTTCTGAATCACTGAAAACAAGGATTCACTGAAGCACTCAATGAATGAACGATTAATTGAATCTCTGAATCACTGAAACCAAGTACTCACTGAAACACTCGATGAATGAACAATTCATTGAATCTCTGATTCACTGAAAACAAGGATTCAATGAAACACTCGATGAATGCAAGATTCATTGAATC
Source organism: Somniosus microcephalus (assembly GCF_052327205.1). Lineage (NCBI taxonomy): Eukaryota > Metazoa > Chordata > Chondrichthyes > Squaliformes > Somniosidae > Somniosus > Somniosus microcephalus. The sequence continues at coordinate 2,642,844 of NW_028225184.1, forward strand.
TCTGAATGAATTAAAACAATGATTCACTGAAACATTCGATGAATGAAAGTTTCATTGATGTTCTGAGTCTGATAACAAGGATTCCCTGAAACACTCGATGAATGAAAGATTCTTTAAATCTCTGAATCACTGCAGACCAGGTAAAGATGACAGATTTCCTTGAGTAAAATAAATTAGTGAACCAGCTTGGTTATTAACGACAACTCGATAGTTTCATGGTCACCATTACTGATACTAGCTTTTTATTCAAGATTTATTTAATTAACTGTATTTAGATTCCCCAGCTGCCGTGGTGGCATTTGAACTCCCGTCTCTCGATCATTAATCCATGCCTCTGGTTTACTAGTCCAATGATATTATGACAATGCTTCCCTATACATCTGGGAATGGAGGAGGCCATTCAGCCTCTCCAGTTTGTTACATTAGTAACAAGTGGAGGCCATTCAGCCCTTTGAGCCTCTTACACAGGAACAAGAGGAGGCCATTCAGCTCCTCGAGTCTGCATTAGCAACAGCAGGAGCCCATTCATCCCGTCGAGCATATTACACAGGAACAGGAAAAGGCCATTCAGTCCGTTGAGCATGTTATATTGGGAAAACTAATGGACAGGAAGCAACAAATAATGTTTATATCTTACACGGCTAGCCCTTAAGTCAAGGGGTTGGAGTATAAATGGAGGAAAATTATACTAAAGCTGTGTATATTTCGGTTTAGGCCGCATCTGGATACTGCATTAATTCCTGGGCTCTGCACCTCAGCAGGGATATACTGGCCTCGGAGAGGGTACAGCACAGATTCACCAGAATGATACCTGGGCTGAAAGGGTTAAATTATGAGGACAGGTTGCACAGACTGGGCTTGTATTCCCTCAAAGATAGAAGATTAAGTTGCAATATAATTGAGGTGTTTGAGATGATTAAAAGATTTGATATGGTAGATAGAGAGAAACTATTTCCTCTGGTGGGGGGAGTCCAGAACAAGGGGGCATAACCTTGAAATTAGAGTCGGGTCGTTCAGGGATGATGCCAGGAAACACTTCTTCACACAAAGCGTAGTGGAAATCTGGAACTCTCTCTCACAAAATGCTGTTGAAGCTGGGGGTCAATTGAAAATTTCAGGCCTGAGATTTATCGATTTTTTCTGGGTAAGCGTATTAAGGGATACGGGAACAAGGTGGGTAGTTGGAGTTAAGGTACAGATCAGCCATGATCTAATTTAATGGTGGAGCAGGCTCGTGGGGCTGAATGGCCTCCTCCTGTTCTCATGTTCTTAAGAGCTCTTTGTCGCCTCGCTCTTGTTTGCATATGTTGCTCAATGTGCACCTGTGACCTTTCAGAAATCTTATCTGTGCCATTATATGAATAGTCCATTGTTTACTGTCTGTGAGCATCAAACAACAACAACATGTTTTTATATAGAGCCTTTAATGCAGTAAAACGTCACAAGGCGATTCACAGGTGGAAACAACATGGACACCGAGCTATATAAGGAAATATCAGGGCAGGTGAACAAAGGGTTGGTCAAAGTGATAGATTTTAATGAGCGTCTTATAGGTGGAGAGAGAGTTAGCGAGGCAGAAAGGTTTAGGCAGGGAATTCCGGTGCTTAGGGCCCAGGCAACAGAAGGCATGGCCACCAATGGTGGAGCGATTATAATCAGGGATGCTCAGGAAGCCAGAATTAGAGGAGTGCAGATATCTCAGGGTGTTGTGGGGCTGAAGGAGATTACAGTGATTGGGAGGGCCGAGGCCATGGAGGGTTTTGGGAAAAAGGATAGAAAATTTTGAAATCGAGGCATTGCTTAACTGGGAACTAATGTAGGTCAGCAAGCACAGGTTTGCTGGGTATTCAGGACATGGTGCGATTAAAGACACGGGAAGCCGAGTTTTGGATGAACTCAAGTTTATGGAGTTTAAAACATGGTACACCAGCCAGGAGTGGGGGAACCCGTGGATGTGGTGTATTTGGATTTTCAGAAGGCATTCGATAAGGTGCCACGCAAGAGGTTATTAAACAAAGTTAGTGCTCATGGGATTGCGGTTAATATACTAGCATGGATTGAGGATTGGTTAACGGACAGAAAACAGAGTGTAGGAATAAACGGGTCATTTTCGGTTTGGCAGGCTGTAACTAGAGGCGTACCACAATGATCAGTGATTAGGACTCAGCTATTCACAATCTACATCAATGATTTGAATGAGGGGACCATATCCAAGATTGCAGATGATACAAAACTGGGTGGGAACGTAAATTGTGATGAGGATGCAAGGAGGCTTCACGGGGATATGGACAAGCAAAGTGAGTGAGCACAAACATAGCAAATGGAATATAACGTGGAGAAATGTGAAGTTACCAACTTTGATGGGAAAAATAGAAGAGCAGAGCAGTTGTTAAATGGTGAGAGATTGGGAAATGTTATTGTTCAGAGGGACCTGGGTGTCCTTGTACATGAATCACTGAAAGTTAAGTAGCAGGTACAGCAAGCAATTAGAGAAGTGATATTTCGGCCTTTGTTACAAGAGGATTTGAGTATAAGATTAAAGACGACTTACTGCAATTATATAGGGCCCTGGTGAGACCAAACCTGCAGTCAGAATCGGGGGAATTTATAATGGGGAACAAAGAAATGGCAGACCAACTAAATACATATTTTGGTTCTGTCTTCACAAAGGAGGACACAAATAACCTCCCAGAGATGTTGGGGAACATAGGGTCTGATGAAAGGGTGGAACTGAAAGAAATCAGTATTTGTAGGGAAATGGTGTTAGGAAATTTGATGGGACTGAAGGCCGATAAATCCCCAGGGCCTGATAATCTACATCCCAGGGTACTTAAGGAAGTGGCCCTAGAAATAGTAGATGCATTGCTGGTCATCTTCCAGAACTCGATAGACTCTGGAACGGTACCCATGGATTGGCGGGTAGCTAATGTTACCCCACTATTCAAAAAAGGTGGTAGAGAAAAGGCGGGGAAATATAGACCGGTAAGCTTGACATCGGTAGTGGGGAAAATGCTAGAGTCCATTATAAAAGATGTAATAGCAGAGCACTTGGAAAGCAGTGACTGGATCGGACAAAGTCAACATGGATTTACAAAAGGTAAATCATGCTTGACTAATCTACTGGAATTTTTTGAGGATGTAGCTGGTAAAATAGATAAGGGAGAACCAGTGGATGTGGTGTATTTGGACTTTCAGAAGGCTTTCGATAAGGTCCCGCATAAGAGATTAGCGTGCAAAATTAAGGCACATGGGATTGGGGGCAAGGTATTGACTTGGATAGAGAACTGGTTGGCAGTCAGAAAGCAAAGAGTTGGAAGAAACGGGTCATTTTCTGAGTGGCAGGCAGTGACTAGTGGGGTACCGCAAGGATCGGTCCTAGGTCCCCAGCTGTTCACAATATATATTAATGATCTGGACGAGGGAATTGGATGTATTATCTCCAAATTTGCAGACGACACAAAGCTGGGGGGGAGGATATGCTGTGAGGAGGATGTCATGAAACTCCAGCACGATTTGGACAGGTTGGGTGATTGGGCAGAAACATGGCAAATGCACTATAATGTGGATAAATGTGAGGTTATCCACTTTGGAGGCAAAAACAGGAAGGCTGATTATTGTTTGAATGGTAATAGATTGGGAGAAGGGGAAGTGCAAAGAGACCTGGGTGTTCTTGTACACCAGTCGCTGAAGGTAAGCATGCAGGTGCAGCAGGCGGTTAAGAAGGCAAATGGTATGTTGGCCTTTGTAGCAAGAAGGTTTGAGTACAAGAACAAGGATGTCTTGCTGCAGTTGTACAGGGCCTTGGTGAGACCACACCTTGAGTATTGTGTGCAGTTTTGGTCGCCTTACCTGAGGAAGGACGTTCTTGCCATGGAAGGAGTGCAGCGAAGATTCACCAGGCTGATACCTGGGATGGCAGGAATGTCGTATGAGGAGAGATTGTGTCGATTGGGCTTATACTCACTGGAGTTTAGAAGATTGAGAGGGGATCTCATCGAAACCTATAAAATTCTGTCAGGCCTGGACAGACTAGATGCAGGAAGGAAGTTTCTGATGGCCGGGGAGTCCAGAACCAGGGGTCATAGTCTAAGGATAAGGGGTAATCCATTTAGGACTGAAATGAGGAGGAATTTCTTCACCCAGAGAGTGGTGAACCTGTGGAATTCTCTGCCACAGAGGGCGGTGGAGGCCAGTTCATTAAGTATATTCAAGAAAGAGTTGGATATATTTCTTAAGGCTAAAGGGATCAAGGGATATGGGGAGAAGGCAGGGAACGGGTACTGAATTTGGATGATCAGCCATGATCTCATTGAATGGTGCAGCAGGCTCGAAGGGCCGAATGGCCTACTCCTGCTCCTATCTTCTATGTATCTATGTATTGTGTACAGTTTTGGTCTCCTTACCTATGAAGGATATTCTTGCCATAGAGGGAATGCAACAAATATTCACCAGACTGATTCCTGGGATGGAGGATTATCCTATGAGGAGAGATTTAGTAGACTAGGACTATATTAATTAAAGCTTAGAAGAATGAGATGTGATTTCATTGAAACACACATTATTCTTACAGGGCTTGACAGGTGGTTCCACAGGCTACGGTGACCAGGGGTCACAGTATTAGAATAAGGGGTCGACCATTTAGGGCTGAAATGAGGAGAACTTTCTTCACTCAGAGGGTGGTGAATTTTTGGAATTCGGGCTGTGGAGGCTTAGTCGTTGAGTATATTCAGCATAGAGATTGATAGATGTTTGGATATTAAGGGAATCAAGTGATATGGGATAGTGCAGGAAAATGGAGATGAGGCAGAAGTTCAGCCATGATCTGATTGAATGGCGGAGCAGAGTCGAAGGGCCAAATGGCCGACTCCTGCTCCTATTTCTTATGTTCTTATGAGTGCATTGGAATAGTCAGGTCTAGAGGTAACAAGGGCATGGATGAGCTTTTAGCAGTAGATGAGCTGAAGCAGGGGCAGAATTAGGCGATGTTACAAAGGTGGAAATATACGGTTTTAATGATGGAGTCATAGAGTCATCGAGTCACAATGGCACAGATGGAGGCCATTCAGCACATCGCGTTCTTGCCGGCTCTCTGTAGAGCAATCCATTGAGTCCCATTCCACCGCTCTATCCCCGTAGACTTGCAAGTTTATTTCGCTGAATTGACTATCCAGTTGCTCCTTGAAAACAATGAGTGTCTCCACTTCCAACACTTCTGTCGGCAGCGAGTTCCAGGTCCTCTAAATCGCTGCATAAAACGGTTTTTCCTCACATCCCCAAAACCTTAAATCTGTGTCTGCCAGTCCTTGTACTATCAGCTAGTGGGAACAGCCTTTCACCGACTAGCCTATCCAAACCCGGCATAATCTTGTACACTTCTATCAAAACAACCCTCAACCTCCTTTGTTCTCATGAAAACAATTCAACTTTTCCATCATATCCTTGCTGCAAAGCGCCCCCATCCCCGGAACCATTCTGTTAAATCTCCACTATATCCTCCCAATGACGTTCGCATCCTTCCTAAGGTGTGCTAACCAGAACTGGATGCAATACTCCAGTTGTGGCCTAACCAGAGCTTTATAAAATTCAGCATAACTTCTCTACTTTTATACTCAATGACTCTATTTATGAAGCCCAAGATCCCATATGCTTTGCTAACCACTCTCTCAAAATGCCCTGCCACCTTCAGGGACATATGCTCTTTAACTCCCAGGTCCATCTGTCCCTGTACTCTCTTTAAAAGTGTGCCATTAAAAGTATATTGCTTCTCCCTATTTCCTTCTGCCAAAATGCATCACTTCAAAATTCTCTTTATTAAATTCCATCTGCCACTTTTCTGCCCATTCTGCTAGCATTTCGATGCCCTGCTGCAGTCGATTGGTTTCATCATCACTGTTTGCCATGTCCCCAAGATTGGTGTCATCGGCAAATTTAGAGATTCACTCGCTATTCCAATATCCAGGTCATTTATATATATCAAGGAGAAAGCAATGGCCCCAGAACTGACCGTTGGGGAACACCACTGTCTGCCATTCCCCAGTCTGAAAAACAGCCACATACCAAACACTCGGTTTTCCAGCCTTAAGCAAATTCCTTATCCAAGCTGCCACTGAACCATCTATTCCATGAGCCTCAAACTTGTTAATCATCGTAGAATCATAGAATTTTCCAGCATGGAATGAGGCCATTTCATCCCATCATGTCCACGCCGGCCAACAAAGACCTGTCCAGTCTAATCCCACTTCCCAGCTCTGGGTCCATAGCCCTGCAGGTTAGGGCATTCCAAGTGCACATCCAAGTACTTTTTAAATGTGGTTAAGGTTCCTGCCTCTACTCACCCTTTCAGGCAGTGAGTTCGATTCCCTCACAACCCTTTGGGTGAAGAAATTTCCCCTCAAATCGCCTCTAAACCTTCCACCAATTACTTTAAATTTGAGCCCCCTGGTTTTTGACCTCACTACTAAGGGAAATATGTCCTTTCTATCCACTTTATCTAGGCCACTCATAATTTTAAACACCTCAATATGTTCTCCCCTCAGCCTCCTCTGTTCCAAGGAAAACAAACCCAGCCTATCAAGTCTTTCCTCATAGCTAAGATTATCTGCTCCCGGCAACATCCTTGTAAATCTCCTTTGTACCCTCTCTAGTGCAATCACATCTTTCCTGTAATGTGGTGAACAGAACTGCACGCAGTACTCTAGCTGATGCCTGATTAGTGTTTCATACAGTTGAAGCATAACCCCCCCTGCTCTTGTATTCTATGCCACGGCTAATAAAGTCATGCATTCCGTATGCCTTCTTAACCACCTTATCTACCTGGCCTGCTACCTTCAGGGATCTGTGGACATGCACTCCAAGGTCCCTTTGTTCCTCTACACTACTCAGTGTCCTACCATTTAATGTGTATTCCCTTTCCCTGATAGACCTCCCAAAATGCATTACCTCACACTTCTCTGGATTGAATTCCATTTGCCACAGTCCTGCCCACGTGACCAATTTATTGATATCTTCCTGCAGTCTACAGCTTCCTTCTTCAGTCTCAACCGCACAGCCGATTTTATTATCAACAGCAAACTTCTTAATCATACCCCATATATTCAAATCTAGATCATTGATTTATACCACAAAAGGCAAGGAACCTACTACTGAGCCCTGCAGAGCCCCACTGGAAACAGCTTTCCAGTCACAAAAATAACCATCAATCATTACCCTTTGCTTCCTGCCTCCGAGCCAGTTTTGAAACCAACATGATACTTTGCACAGGATCCCATGGGCTTTCAACTTCGTGATCAGTCTGCAATGTGGAAATCATCAAAAGCCTTACTAATGTCCATATACACTATATCAAATGCACTACCCTCCTTGTTACCTCCTCAAAAAATGTAATCAAGTTTGTCAGACATGACCTTCCCTTAAGAAATCCGTGCTGAATATCCTTGATTAATCCGTGTCTTTCTAAATGAAGATTTATCCTGTCCTTCGGAATTCCTTCCTATAATTTTCCCACCACCGAGGTTAAGCTGACTGGCCTGTAATTACTCGGTCTATCATTTTCTCACTTTTTAAACAAGGGTACCACATTAGCAGTCCTCCAGTCCTCCGGCACCACTCCTGAAGCCGGAGAGGATTGAAAAATGATGGTCAGGGCCTTTGCTATTTCCTCTTTTGTTTCGCTTAACAGCCTGGGATACATTTCATCCGGGCCTGGGGATGTATCCACTTTTAAAGCTGCTAAACCTTTAATACTTCCTCTCTCACTATGTTTATTTCATCTAATATTTCTCACTCCACCGCCCCCCCAATAGCAATGCCTGCTTCACCCCTCTCCTTTGTGAAGGCAGACGCAAAGTATTTATTAAGAACCCGACCGACGTCTCCCACCTCCACTCACACATTACCCTCATCAACTCTAATAGGCCCTACACTTTCTTTAGTTATCCTCTTAATCTTAACATATTCATAAAACATCTTTGGGTTTTCCTTTATTTTACTTGCCATCAATTTTACATGCTCTCTCTTTGCTTTCCTAATATCCTTTTTAATTGATGCCCTGCACTTTCTGTACTCCTCTAAAGATTCTGGAGTATTTAGCCCTCGGTATCTATCATACGCCTCCCTTTTTTTCTTTCTCCTACACTTTATGTCTCTAGACATCAGGGGGCTCTAGATTTGTTAGTGCCACCATTATTCTTTAAGGGCACATATATGGTGTGAACCCTCCGGATCTCCTCCTTGAATGCCTTCCACTGCTCTGACACTGATTTACCTTCGAGTAGCTGCTTCCAGACTACTATGGTTAAATCCCCTCTGAGCCTAGACGAATTTGCTTTTCCCCAATTTAGAATTTTTATTCCTGGTCTATTCTTGTCCTTTTCTACAACTGCCTTAAATCTAACAGAATTATGGTCACTAGCACCAAAATGCTCCCACATTGATACCTGTCCAGCTTCAGTCCATTTCCAAAACTCACTGGACTCAGCAAAGGTCCCGGCAGATTGGAAAACTGCTAATGTAACACCATTATTTAAAAAGGGTAGTAGGCAGAAGGCTGGAAACTATAGACCTGTTAGCCTAACATCCGTGGTTGGTAAAATGTTAGAGTCCATTATTAAGGAGACAGTAACGGGACATTTGGATAAACATAATTTAATAGGGCAAACTCAGCATGGTTTCATGAAGGGGAAGTCATGTTTAACAAATTTGCTTGAGTTTTTTGAGGAAGTAACATACAGGGTGGATAAAGGGGAACCAGTGGACGTAGTGTATTTAGACTTCCAAAAGGCATTTGACAAGGTGCCACACAAAAGATTATTGCTCAAGATAAAAAATCACGGGATTGGGGGTAATATTCTGGCATGGGTGGAGGATTGGCTCTCTAACAGAAAGCAGAGAGTTGGGATAAATGGTTCGTTCTCAGATTGGCAACCAGTAACTAGTGGTGTTCCGCAGGGGTCAGTGCTGGGTCCCCAACTCTTTACAATCTACATTAACGATTTGGAGGAGGGGACCGAGTGTAACATATCAACGTTTGCAGATGATACAAAGATGGGACGGAAAGTAGTGAGTGAGGAGGACATAAAAAACCTGCAAAGGGACATACACAGGCTAAGTAAGTGGGCAGAGATTTGGCAGATGGAATACAATACTGGAAAGTGTGAGGTTATGCACTTTGGCAGGAAAAATCATAGAGCAAGTTATTATCTTAATGGCAAGAAACTGGAAAGTACTGTAGTACAAAGGGATCTGGGGGTCCTGGTGCACGAAACTCAAAAAGTTAGTATGCAGGTGCAGCAAGTGATCAAGAAGGCCAATGGAATGTTGGCTTTTATTGCTAGGGGGTTGGAATATAAAAACAGGGAGGTATTGCTGCAGTTGTACAAGGTATTGGTGAGGCCGCACCTGGAATACTGCATACAGTTTTGGTGTCCATACTTAAGAAAAGACATACTTGCTCTCGAGTCAGTACAAAGAAGGTTCACTCGGTTAATCCCGGGGATGAGGGGGTGGTCATATGAGGAGAGGTTGAGTAGATTGGGACTCTACTCATTGGAGTTCAGAAGAATGAGAGGCGATCTTATTGAAACATATAAGATTGTGAAGGGGCTTGATCGGGTGGATGCGGTGAGGATGTTCCCAATGATGGGTGAAACTAGAACTAGGGGGCATAATCTTAAAATAAGGGGCTGCTCATTCAAAACTGAGATGAGGAGAAACTTCTTCACTCAGAGGGTGGTAGGTTTGTGGAATTTGCTGCCCCAGAAAGCTGTGGAAGCTACATCATTAAATAAATTTAAAACAGAAATAGATAGTTTCCTAGAAGTAAAGGGAATAAAGGGTTACGGGGAGCGGGCAGGAAATTGGACATGAGTCTGGGTTCGGAATGGTCATGGCCCTGTGGGTAGTGGAGCGGGCCCAGGGGCCGTGTAGCCTTGTTCTGCTCCTACTGTGTTCTAATTCTGTTAGATTTCAGGAGATGGTTTTATTCCTGTTCCTGGCTGGGGTGGAGATCGCCTTTACAGAAGGTAAGTACTGTAGAAAATATAGGGACAGAGTGATCTCCTGGAAGAATTTCGATCGCCTAGATGGGTCGGAGAGGAATTTCCCAGATTTTTTTCTCCCAAATTGGCCATTGGGTCTTTATCTGGTTTTTCGCCTCTCCCGGGAGATCACATGGGTTCGGGTGGATGCAGAGTGATAGAAGATTTGAGGTTAGGATCAGATCAGCCATGATCTTATTGAATGGTGGAGCAGGCTCGAGGGGCCGATTGGCCTACTCCTGCTCCTATTTCTTATGTTCTTATGTTCTTATTCCCTAAAACGAAGTCCAGAACCGCGTCCTCCCTTGTTGGGCTTGCTACATACTGGCTAAAAACGTTCTTCTGGATGCATATTAGGAACTTCGCACCTTCTATACCATTCACAATAATTTTATCCCAGTTATTATTGGGGTAGTTGAAATCCCCTATTATTGCCCTATATTTTTTCTACTTCTCAGAAATTTTCCACATATTAATTCTTTTATCTCCCTCTCACTGTTAAGGGGGTCTGTAGTACACTCTCAGCAGTGTGATCGCCCCTTTTTTGTTCTTCAATTCGACCCAAATGGCCTCGTTTGATGATGCCTCCAACATAACATCCCTCCTCATGGATGTAATAGTTTATTTAATCAATATAATCTGAAAATGTTGAGCTGACATACCTGCCCCTCTTTCAGCCGCGTCTCTGTAATAGCTATAATATCATAGTCCCAAATATCTACATGTGCCCTCAGCTCATCTGCCTTGTTCGCTATACTCCTTGCATTGATGTATATACCATTATTATTATTACAGGCAAACCTCCTTGTTGACTACTACCTAGTCCTTGATTCCTCTGTCCTTCCAATTAATTTTCTACGTTTTTGTTTTCCAATTCCAGTTTTTCTTCCCTCCCTACTGACTCTATACTTAGGTTCCCATCCCCCTGCCAAGCTTGTTTAAACACTCTCCAACAGATCTAACAAAGCCTCCCGCGAGAATATTGGTCCTGTTCCCGGTGAGGTTCAAACAATCTGGCTTGTAAAGGTCCCACCTCCCCCAGAAACGGTTCTAGTTCCCCAGGAATCTAAAGCCCTCCGTCCGACACCATCTCTCCAGCCACACATTCATAAGAACATAAGAAATAGGAGCAGGAGTAGGCCAATCGGCCCCTCGAGCCTGCTCCACCATTCAATAAGATCATGGCTGATCTGATCCTAACCTCAAATCTTCTATCACTCTGCATCCACCCGAACCCATGTGATCTCCCGGGAGAGGCGAAAAACCAGATAAAGACCCAATGGTCGATTTGGGAGAAAAAAATCTGGGAAATTCCTCTCCGACCCATCTAGGCGATCGAAATTCTTCCAGGAGATCACTCTGTCCCTATATTTTCTACAGTACTTACCTTCTGTAAAGGCACTCTCCACCCCAGCCAGGAACAGGAATAAAACCATCTCCTGAAATCTAACAGAATTAGAACGCAGTAGGAGCAGAACCAGGCTTCACAGCCCCTGGGCCCACTCCACTAACCACAGGGCCATGACCATTCCGAACCTAGACTCATGTCCATTTTCCTGCCCACTCCCCGTAACCCTTAATTCCCTTTACTTCTGCTCGATCTTCCTATTTCTGAACTCACTAGCACGTGACACTGGTAGTATTCCAGAGATTATTACCTTTGAGCTCCTGCTTTTTAACCACTTTCCTAGCTCCCTAAACTCTAACTGCAGGACGGGCTTCAATTCCACTCTCTACTTATCACAGACCCCGTGGAGAAAGCAGTTCAGTCCCAATGTGTCTGTATCACAGAACCCAGGTGAGAGCAGACTGGCCCAGATGTTGGAAAGCCTCCAGTTTTTTTCATCATTTCATGCATTTTACGATTAGAGTAAATGGATATTTCACCATATTCTTCAACTCCTCTCTGAACTTAGACTGAGTCACAGCATAAATACAGGTGTTTGTGCAGCAACTCAGCAGTTGGAGCATGAATCCGATTTCTACAACAAAAAAAGACGGATAAAAAGAGCTGAGCCCCAACAACGACATTCGTTTACCTATTAAACAAACTGTAAATATTGACCATAACAGGATGAAATTCCCCGAGATAACAAAGAGTAAAATGATGGATTTCCTGCGGCTCTCCATCTCTGGGTCTCTGGGACTCTCCCCACTGCTGTGATCCCGGAGTCTCCTGCGGGCTCTGCTGGCCACTAAAATGTGTCTGACGGTTAAAGCATTGAGCAGCAGAATCAGAACAAATGGGACACACGGGGTTAGAATATAGTGAAGGAGTTCGATTGCTCCCCATAACTGTGAAAGTGTAACTCTAATATCTGTACCACAAAACGCGGGGAAATTGACAAGAGCATACACATCCATCTGTATAAAATACCAGGTGATGTCCTTTAAACCGCTCAGCACAGCCACTGTTTCCAGAACCACAGCCGCAGTTTTCTCGGTGCAATATTTAGTTTTCAGCTTCTGACAACAAATGGCCACAAATCGATCAAAGGTGAAAGTGACGGTGAACCAGACAGAACAGTCTGTGGCTGCGAACAGCAGGACAGCGTGGATATTACAGATGCGGATGGACTCCAGGAAAAGGAACTGTTCCCGATAAACAATTGGAATGTGTCTCAGTATCAGGTCCAATGTAATGACCAGTAGATCCGCCGTTGCCATGGCCACCAGGTAGCAAGTGACACATTTGGAGAGACCGCACGCTCCCCTAGACAGGATCACAATTGTCACTAAGTTAACTGTGAGGAAGGGAAAAAACAGGCAAATTATACATCTGGCTGTGAGCAAAAGCAGCAGTTTGACGGAAATGTGTGTGAAATCTGCAAATCATTAGCGAAATTCAATGAAACAGTCTAATTCTATCACCTCTAATACATTGCAGAATCAATAAGTGAAATGCGAATAAATACAACATGAAAGTAACAGATATTTAATCAATGAGAGATGAACTGAAAGATCTACCTTTAGCACAGCAGACAAAAGCACCACTCGAGGTACCAGGGACACAAAGGACCAGAACCTCTCAGGATTTCGCTTCTGTGCCCCTGTGTTTGGGAGTGGGAAATCCAGCTTGGATTCCTGCTCCTGGTTAGAATATTCATTATATTCAGAAATGAAAATGAATGCAACGGCAAAATACAGAAACTACAAGCTTAACATGCAATAGTAGCAGGCAATTGTATTCCAAATGCTCTAATGTACCATGTAAATACTAAGGTAATATCCAAGTGCACTGCAGTTATAAAGATAACTGGTGCATAAGAAGTGTTTGGAAGATTGTGCTTTCTGCATTCTTGCTGAAACACTTAAATTGTAGCTCATCTAAGGGAAGATTTTCCAAATAATATTACAAATAACATCAGAAAGTAGGGTCCCTGAATTAAAATAATTAGTTATCTTTGACCAGGTAATGTCCCACTAAATGCGTTCATTATCATCGAAATCAGGTGACTTATCCAACAGGCAAAGTGCCGCTGAATACTTTTGTAAAGTGTCTAAAAGCAAATGGAAGATTATCCTTGTAACTTTTCAGCAGTTGGTTTCCAACTTGTGCATAGAATATTAGATGGGAAAATATTAATGAATTTTCTTATCCTCAGTACTTCAGTTGCAATCAGCTGGGAAAGTTTATCCAGAAGTAGAGCAGGAGGCAATAGAGAATCACTCTTGGTTTCACTGAGTGACCTACTGTAGTGTGCCTGACGGGCATGGGATCCCATTATAAATTCAAAACAAAGATGGGAAATAAAAGTATTGAAATCTGACTGAATGAACTTTTTGTGAGAATGTAAATTATCCTGTAATCATTTTCTAACCGGCAGAAGCAATGACATTTATGCAGACCTGGAGATGGTGGAAAAAGAGACACTGACTTGAACTGAATGATTAGCGGCTATTTCAGAAATTGAAGGATGTGTTTGTAATCTCCCAGAATTATTGCTGTGACTCTGTGTCAGGAACCACAACGCTCAGAAGGTGAAAAGTCTGCTAATCCATTAAAACAATCGTCTGATCGGTTACAAATGTTCAGTGTGGAGAGCAGCATGAAATTCGTTAAAGTATCTCGTCCAATATATTTTCTTGAGTTAATGTAGAACACTAACATTTTGTTAACACCGTATCTCGTTCAGAATCATTAGCCAAAAGCAGCAGGGAAAGGATGGGGAATGAAAATGAGACAAAGGCAGTTAAACAAGATTTACAGAACTAATAGCTGGAAACAGAGACATACCAGCAGCTGCAACAGTAACGAGGAGGTTCCAGTAATTTTAAACAACAAACCATGCATAACAAAGTTGCATCAACTTGAAAAATAGATTATATTAATAACTCAATATCCCACCATAAAGAGCAAGAAAAATATTACAGATTAACATAGTTTATAGAATTACTAACTGGTCATAGATACTTACTAGGAACTCCAATGAGAGCGAGGCTGGGATAATACATCTTTTGTATATCCTGAAATATAAGTTTTATCCGTATAGCTTCAAAAACATTTTCAAAAGAGATAATCAATACCATGCCTTCCCTTCTGTGAGTGGCTGCTGGTATTTCTGCTGGAGGCAACACGCTGAATGTGTGATGTGACACAGTGAAGGGAGCTCCTTAAATAAAGCAGAGAGAAATCCCCGAGCGACATCATTGTAACTGAGAATAATTAGTCAGTGAACAAACAGACACATTAAACCATTGTCACCACAACACTTTAGTGAAAAACAATCTAGCTCACCTTAATGTACACAGCTTTAAATTAAAACTGAACAAATGTGCAATATTTCACCAGGCCGTAAAATACCGAGGACAGAACAGGCAGAACGGAGTTTGTCTTCCTGCATTGAACTAAAAGTCAGAGCAAATGACGAGAAAGTGAAAGATAAACGGAAGGAATAAAAGAAGAACAAAATGGATTGACTTCACGTTGTTGAGAGGAGAAGTGAAGATGGATATTAGTGATGGAAGGTGCCATCGACAGTACTATCAAGCTGCACTTACTGACCAATAACCTGCTCACTGATGCCCAGTTTGGGTTCCGCCAAGATCACTTGGCTCCTGACCTCATTACAGCCTTGGTCCAAACATGGACACAGGAGCTGAATTCCAGATGTGAGGTGAGAGGGACTGCCCTTGACATCAAGGCAGCATTTGACCGAGCGTGGCATCAAGGAGCCCCAGTAAAACTGAAGTCAATGGGAATCAGGGGGAAATTCTCCACTGGCTGGAGCCAGATCTAGCACTAAGGAAGATGGTTATGGTGGTTGAAGGCCAATCATCACAGCCCCAGGACATCGCTGCAGGATTTCCTCAGGACAGTGTCCTAGGCCCAACCATCTTCAGCTGCTTCATCAATGACTTTCCCGCCAAAATAAGGTCAAAAATGGTGATGTTCCATGATGACTGCACAGTGTTCAGTGCCATTCACAACTACTCAGATAATGAAACAGACCATGTCCGCATGCAACAACACCTGGACAGCGTTGAAGCTTGGGCTGATAATTGGCAGGTAATATTTGCACCACAGGTGTGCCAGGCAATGACTATCTCCAACAAGCGAGAGTCTAACCACCACCCCTTGACATTCAAGGGGAGTACCATCGCTGAATCCCCCACCATCAACATCATGGGGGTCAAAATTGATGAGAAAATAACTGGGCCAGCCGCATAAATACTATGGGTACAAAAGCATTTCAGAGGCTAGGTATTCTGTGGCGAGTGTCCCACCTCCTGAATCCCCAAAGCCTTTCCACCATCTACAAGGCACAAGTCAGGAGTGTGATGGATTACGCTCCAATTGCCTGGATGAGTGCAGCTCCAACAACACTCAAGAAGTTGGACACCATCCAGGACAAAACAGCCCGCTTGATTGGCACCCTACCCACCACATTAAACATTCACTCGCTCCACAACCGGTGTACCGTGGCTGCAGTGTGTACTACTACAAGATGCACTGCAGCAACTCGCCAAGGCTTCTTCGGCAGCACCTCCCAAACCCGCAACCTCTTCCACCTAGAATAACAAGGGCAGCAGGCGTGTGGGAACACTACCACCTCCAAACTTCCCTCCAAGTCACACACCATCCTGATTTAGAATTATCTCACCTATCCTTCATCTTTGCTTGGTCAAAATCCTGTTACTCCCTCCCTAACAGCACTGTGTGAGCATCTTCCAAAGATTGACTGCAGCGGTTCAAGAAGGCGGCTCACCACCACCTTCTCAAGGGCAATTAGGGATGGGCAATAAATTAAGAAAAAAACATGATGTCTTATCTGTCCAAATATACCTTTGGGGTAGGATATTTGGGATGCATAGAAAGATGTCTTTGTACCAGAGTGCTGAACAGCTTAATGGCGCTAGATCTCAGAAGCTACTCTTTGTGATCTTTGTATGGTTACAAGTTGTAAGACGTTAGAATTCACCCAGGTCTTTTAAGAACATAAGAACATAAGGACATAAGAAATAGGAGCAGGAGTAGGTCATTTGGCCCTTTGAGCCTGCTCCGCCATTCAGTTAGTTAATGGCTGACCTTCTGCCTCAATTGCATTCACCGGCCTTATCGCCATATCCCTTGATGCCCTTACTAGTCAGAAATCTATCGGCTTCTGTTTTGAATATATCCAATGACTGAGCCTCCACTGCCCTCTCAGGTAGAGAATTCCAAAGATTCTCCACCTCTGTGTGATGAAATTTCTTCTCATCTCAGTCCTGAATGCCCAACCCTTTATCCTGAGGCTGTGCTCCCAGGTTCTAGACACCCGAGCCAAGGAAAACATTCTCCCAGCATCCACCCTATCAAGCCCTGTAATAATTTTGTATGCTTCAATGAGATCTCCTCTCATTTTTCTGAATTCAAGAGAACACAGGCCTAGTTTACTCAATCTCTTCTCATACGACAGTCCCGCTGCTCTCCCAGGAATCAATCTCGTGAACCTTCGTTGCATTCCCTCTATGGCAATTATATCCTTCCTTTGGTAAAGAGAACACAATTGTACACAGTACCCCAGGTGTGGTCTCAGCAAGGCCCTATATAATTGGTGTAAGACTTCTTTACACCTGTACTCAAATCCTCTTGTAATGAAGGCTATCATACCATTTGACTTCCTAATGGCTTGCTGCACCTTCACATTCACTTTCAGAGATTCATTTACAAGGACACCCAGGTCGCTTTGATCATCTGCATTCCCCAATCTTTCAACATATAGGAAATACTCTGCCTTTCTGTTTGTTCTACTGAAGTGGATAACTTCACATTTATCCACATTATAAGCCATCTGCCATGTTCTCGCCCGCTCACTGAGTCTGTCGCGATCCCCTTGAAGCCTTTTCACATACATATTGCAACTGACACTGCCACCTAGCTTTGTGTCATCAGCAAATTTGGAAATTTACTCCCCTCATCCAAATCATTGGTATAGATTGTGAATAGCTGGGGCCAAAGCACCGATCCTTGCGTGCCCCACGAGTCAAAGCCTGCCATCCTGAAAAAGACCCGTTTATCCCGACACTTTGTTTTCTGTCTGTTAACCAATTCTCAATCCATGCTAGTATATTACCCCCAATTCCATGTGCCCTAATTTTGTTCACCAACATCTTATGTGGGACCTTATCGAAGGGCTTCTGAAAATCTAAATACACCACATCTAATGATTCCCCTTTGTCTACTCCACTAGTTACATCCTCAAAGATCTCCAATAGGTTTTTCAAACAGGACTTCCCTTTCTTAAATCCATGTTGACTCTGCCCAATCTTACTATTAGTTTCTAAGTGCCCAGTTATTGCATTCTTTATAATAGATTCCAGCATTTTCCCAACTACTGATGTGAGGCTAACAGATCTGTAGTTCACCGTTTCCTCTCTCACTCCCTTCTTAAATAGTGGGGTTACATTTGCTATCCTCCAATCTGCAGGTACCATTCCAGAATCTATAGAATTCTGGAAGTTGACAACCAATGCGTTCAATATCCCAATGGCCACCTCTTTCAAAACCCTAGGATAAACGTCATCCGGTCCTTGAGATTTATCGACATTTAGTCCCATTAATTTTGCTAGTAATGTTTTTTTAATAATAATAATTTCTTTAAGTTCCTCATTCTCGCCAGACCCTTTATTTTCTCCTTATTTCTGGGAGCTTTTTTGGGTCTTCCTCCATGAAGACAGAAACAATGTATTTATTTAATTTCACTGCCATTTCCTCATTCCCCATTATAAATTCTCCCATCTCTGACTGTAAAGGGCCTACATTTACCTTCGCCAGTCTTTACCTTTTAACATACCTATAGAAGTTTTTACAATCCGTTTTTATATTTTTCGCTATTTTTGCTGTTATTCCATTTTCCCTTACTTTATCAATTTCTTGGTCTCCCTTTGCTGATTTCTAAAAAGATCCCAATCCTCAGGCTGACCGCTTTTTCTGCCAACTTGATAAGCTTCCTCCTTTGACTTAATACAAGCTTTAATTTCTTTTGTTAGCCATGGTTGGATCACTTTTCCTTTCGGGTTCTTATGCCCTAGAGGTATATATGTTTGCAACAAATTATGCATTATTTCCTTGAATGTTAGCCATTGTATGTCCACCTTCATACATTTTAGTGTAGTCTACCAATCTACCATGGCCAAATTGTCTCTCATACCCTTGTAGATACCTCTGTTTAGATTGAAGACCTTAGTTTCAGATTGGACTACATCACTGTCAAAATAGTATAAAATTCAATCATATTATGGTCATTGTCGCTAAATGACCCTTTACCACAAGATTATTGATTAGCCCTTTCTCACTACACAGTACCAGATCCAGAATAGCCTGTTCCCTGGTTGGTTCCTCCACATACTGATCCAGGAAACCATCTCACATGCATTCCAAGAATTCATCCTCCACACCATTAGTGGTAATCTGATTTGCCCAGTCAATATTTAGATTAAATTCCCCCATGATTACTGCATTGCCCTTGTTAAATGGACTTCTAATCTATTTATTGATACTGTGCCCTACATTACCACTACTGTTTGGTGGCATATACACAACTCCCACCAACGTTTGCTGTTTCTTAGCTCCACCCAAACTGATTCCAGTTCTACAGCACCATCTGCCAGGCCAAGATCTTTTATCTCTACCGTACCGATCTCATCCCTTATTAACAGCGCTACACCACCTCCTTTTCCTTCTTGTCTGGCCTTCCTAAATGTTGATTACCCTGGAACATTCAGTTCCCAGCTTTGGTTGCCCTGCTTGAATCGCATGTTAACATGGCAGATTTGGGTCAACAGATATAAACCAATCACCAATTGAATAATGATCAAAACGTGGGAAATAATCCTTATCGAAGGATGAACCTCGATATTCATACCGATATCCCACCAGGACGAATCTTCCCGACCTTAAGGATTGCTTTACGTAGTTCATGGTTTTCCTGTACCAAGGTATAAAAGTACTTTTGGGACTGACTAACACTTCTCATTAACTCCAGCAAATGTTCCGGCAGAGGTGGAATGTCATATCCGAACTGAGTCATGTACCTGTTGTAGTTGATCCCTTACCTCTGCTTTTACATCAACATCTGCTTACCTATGCAAATAAATACTTAACAAAACCCCAAGTCTCACAGGTTGAATTGCGGTAAAGCAAAAAGTTCCTGCCACAATAGGACAAGTCAAGACTGTACTGGTACTCCCGGTGCATTGCAGTGACACAATATTCACCCTTCCCTCGATAAGCAGATTGTACGGGGAAATGCTGTCCCGCCATCAATTTCAAGGTGCCGCTCCATGCTATGCCATGCCAATCAAACCCGCACACAGTGGCTGCATGTTCCACCACATCATAGTTAGTAATAAGTTTGAAAGGCAGAAGAAACAGAGGCTAAAAAAATAGACAACAAAGGGGTTTGGCAGTGTTTAATAATACATTCTTCAATGCAAGGAGTCTAGTGAATAAGGCAGATGAGCTGAGGGCACAGATAGACAAGTGGAAGTATGACATTATAGCTGGTAATGAAACATGACATAAAGAAGGGCAGGAATGGCATCTCAAAATCCATAATTACTTGGATCTCAGACGAAATAGAGAAGTGCATAAAAAGGGTGTCACAATATTGGTTAAAGTATCAATTACAGCTGTGAGTAGGAATGATATGTTAGACGGATCAACAAATGACACCATATAGGTTGAACTGAGGAACATTAAAAGGGGCAATTACACTGCTGGAAGTGTACTATAGACCCCACATAGTCAGAGGGAGATAGAAGAGCAAATATGTAGGCAAATTCTGAGAAGTGCAAAAACAAGAGGGCAGTAATAGGACAGGGATTAAAGTACCCAAACATTAACAGTGATAGAATCAGTGTAAAATGTATAGAGGGCGCAAAATTCTTAAAACACATTCAGGGGATGCTTTTTTAGCCAGAACGTAACAAGCCCAACAAGAGAGGGGGCGGTTCCAGATTTAGTCATAGGGATTGAAGCTGGGCAGTTAGAAGGGGTAGCAGTGGGAGAGCATCTTTGTGGTAGTAATCATAATTCAATTAGTTTTAGTTTAGTTATGGAAATCGATAGACCAGGAGTAAAATCTCTCACTTGGGGAAAGGCCAATTTAAAAATGTTACTGAGATGTGATTTAGCAAAAGTAGACTGGAAACAGCTACTTGAAGGTAAATCATTTTCAAAGCAGTGGGAGGCATTCCAGGAGACAGTGATGGCCGCGACCAATTTTGTTCCCCCAGAGAAAAAGTGCGGGACTCTCAAATCTAGCGCCCCCTTGCTGTCTACTGTCATAGAGGGTAGACTAAAGCAAAAAAGGAAAGCTTATGTCAGATGCCGGGAGCTAAATGATGCAGAAAGCTTAGACTACAGAAAGTGCAGGGGTGAAATTAAAAAGGAAATTAGGAAAGCAAAGAGAGGGCATGAAAATATTGGCAAGTAAATTTCAGGAAAACCCGAAGATATTTTATAAATACATTACAGAGAGAACAGGGACTATTAGCGACCGAAAAGGTAAACTGTGTGTGGAAGTAGAAGACGTGCGTATAGTTCTTACTGAATAATTTGCATCTGTCTTCACAAAAGAGAAGAACGATGCAGATATTATTGTTAACGAAGAGGGTTGTGAATTATTACATCAGATAGACATAGTGAGAGAGGAAATATTAAGGCGTTTACCATCTTTGAAAGTAGATAAATCGCCATGCGCTAATGACATTTATCCCAAACTGTTAAGCAAAGCAAGGGAGGAAGTAGCAAAGGCTCTGACCATTATTTTCCAATCCTGTCTGGCTACAGGTGTGTTGGCAGAGGAGCACCAATGCTCTTCCGTTGACTTAGACGGGACAAAGCGAGAAACTCAGTAAATACATGTCAGTCAGCCTGTCGGTTTCCATATCGGTACCAACGACATAGCCAGAAAGAGGGATGAGGTCCTGCAGGCAGAGTTTAGGGAGCTAGGAGATTAAAAAGCAGGGTCTCAAAGGTAGTAATCTCCAGATTGCTACCAGTGCCACATGCTGGTGAGTACAGGAATAGTAGGATAGAACAGATGAATGTGTGGCTGGAGAGATGGTGCAGGAGGGAGGGCTTTACATTCATGAGGCATTGGGACCATTTCTAGGGAAGGTGGGACCTGTACAAGCCGGATGGGTTACACCTCAATGGAGCTGAGACCAATATTCTCACGGAGAGGTTTGTTAGGGCTGTTGGTGTGAGTTTCAACTAGCTTTGCAGAGGGATGGACACCAGCATATAGGAGTAGAAAAGAGGAATAATGTGCATAAAAGAGTGAGCGTGTTCGATAGTACTGGAGAAGATAGAACTAGAGGAGGTACTAGTACCTTATTAGATAGGAGCAGACAAAGAAAGACAACAAAAAATTCAAAAATGTGTTTAGAATGCATGTACGTATACGGACAAACTGTGCTGAATAAGGTTGGTGAGCTACAAGCAAAATTAGCCATTTGGCAATATGATGTGGCAATTACAGAAACGTGGCTTCAAAACGGGGAGGAGTGGGTACATAATATTCAAGGGTACAAGGTGGTCAGGAAAGATAGGGAAGGAAAAAAGGGAGGTGGAGTGGCAGTGCTGATTATGGAAGACATTGTAGTGTTGGAAAGGGTGGATGTTCTTGAGGGGACAAGGAGAAAATCCATTAGGTTAGAGTTGAAGAGCTAAAAGGGTATGATCACAACATTCGGGGTATTCTATAGGCCTCCAAATAGTGAGAGGGAGGTAGAGGAGCAAATCTGCAGGGAAATCGCAGAGATATGCAAGAGCTATAGATTGGTGATATTGGAGAACTTTAGTTACCCAGATATCGATTGGGATAATGCTACGGTAAAGGGAAAAGAGGGGGATGAATTTCTGAAATGTATTCAGGAGAATTTCTTTGAACAGTGTGTTCTTGGCACAACTAGGAAGGAGGAATTGCTGGATCTGGTGCTGGGGAATTGGGTGGGCAAACGTCAACCAAGTGTCTGTGTGAGGAGACTTTGGTAAGAGTGATCATCATAACATAAGATTTAGATTAGCAATGGAGAGGAGCAAGGAAAAATCTAGAGTGGAACTTCTAAACGTGAATAGGGCTAACTTCAATGGGATGTGAAAGGATATAGCCAGAGTAAAATGGAACCAAAGACTGACAGGAAAATCTGTAACGGAATAATGGGTGATCGTTAAGGAGGAGATGTTCCAAGTACAGGCTATGTACATTCCAACATCAGGGAAGGGTAAGGGAACCAAAGCAAGGGCTCCTTGGATGACGAGGGAGATTGAGAAGATGATGAAACATAAAAAGATGGTGTATGATGAATGACAGGTGAATTCATCAAATGAGAGCCAGACCAAATACAATAAGTTGACACGGGAAGTGAAGATGAAAATAAGTTTGGCAAAGAGAGAATATGAGAGCGGGATCCCAAAGATCTTCTACGGGCATGTAAACAGTAAGTTGGTAGTAAGAGGAGGGGTTGGGCCTATTAGGGACAAAGAAGATGATATATGCTTAGAGACACAGGGTAAGGCTAATATGCTCAATGAGTACTTTGTATCGCTGTTTACTGAAGAGGTGGATGCTGACAAAATATCGGTAGAAGTGGAAAAGTTAGAAGCAATGGAAGGGGTGAAAATTGATAGACAGAATGTACTACAAAGACTGGGTAATGCGTAGCGTGGATAAGTCGCCTGGTCCAGATCGCTTGCATCACAGGTGGCTAAGGGAATTTGGGGAGGAGACAGTGGAAGGGCTTGCCATTATTTTCCAATCTTCCCTAGATGCAGGGAAGGTGCCTCAGTATTGGAATGTGGCAAATGTGACATCATTGTTCAAGGAAGGGTGTAAGGACAATCCTACTAACTACTGGCTGGTCAGATTAACATTAGTGATGGATAAAGTTTTAGAAACAATAATCAAGATAAAATTTAACGGGCAAGTGGAGAGGTTTAAGCTAATTAAGGAGATCCAACACGGATTCTTAAAAGGCTGATCAAGTTTGACTAATCTACTTTATTTTTTTGATGAAGTAACAGGGAGGTTTGATGAAGGGAATGCAATGGATGCTGTCTACATGGATTGGAGAATCTACGGTTGTTCTCCTTGGAGCAGAGAAGTTTCAGAAAAGATTTGACAGAGGTCTTTAAAATCATGAGGGCTCTAAACTGATTGGATAGGGAGAAGCGTTTCCCATTGGCGGAAGAGTTGAGAACCAGCGGACACCGATTGAAGGTAATTGGCAGAAGAACCAAAGGCAACGTTGGGACAAAACTTTTTGAGGCAGTGATTTGTTAGGCTCTGGAATGCACTGCCTGAATAGGGTGATGGAGGCTGATTAAATCAAGCCTTTCAACAGGGAATTACAATGGTGCCTGAAGGAAAATAAATGCAGGGCTACGGGGAGAGGGCGGGTGCAGTGGGACTAGCTGAAGTGCACTTGCAGAGAGCCGGCACAGGCTCGACGGGCCGAATGGCCTCCTACTTTGCTGCAACTATGGTTCTATGAGTCTATAATCTAATTCTATTACTTGTGAATCGGAATGCAGGTTTTATTGTAAGAATAATCGGGAATACATTGTGCAAAACATTTACGGGCACTTGGAGAGGCTTAAGGTAATTAAAGAGAGTCAACACGGGTTTGGAAAAGGCAGAACATGTTTGACTAATCCAAATGAATATTTTGATGAAGAAGCAGGGAGGATTGATGAAGGGAATGGGATGGATGTTGTCTACATGGATTTTTGGAAGGCGTTTGACAAAGTATCACATAGAAGGCAGGTTAACGAAATTGAGGCAAATGGAATAGGTGGGTCGGTCGCAGCTTGGATAAGGAATTGGCTTAATGACAGAAAGCAGCTTGATGTTGTAAATGGCTGTTTTTCTGACTGGAGGATGGTAGACAGTGGTGTTCCCCAATGGTCAGTGCTGGGGCCACTGCTTTTGTTTGATATATATATATAAATGTCCTGGATATTGGAGTACAGAGTAGAATTTCTAATTTTCCCATGACACCAAACTTGGGGGCATGTCAAACTGTGTGGTTGATACCAATCGACTGCAACAGGACAAAGAAAGGCTAGCAGAATGGGCAAACAATAGGCATATGGAATTTAATACTGAGAAGTGTGAGGTGATGCATTTTGGCAGAGGGAACAGCGAGAGGCAATATAGGCTTAATGGCAGAGTTTGAAAGAGAGTGCAGGGACAGAGGGACCTGGGGTTAATGTACATAGATCCCTGAAGGCGGAGGGAGATAATGAGAGAGTGGTTAACAAGGCATATGTGATCTTGGGATTCATAAATAGAGTTATTGAGTACAAAAGTAGAGAGGTTATGCTGAATCTTTAGAAAGCGCTGGTTCAGGCCACAACTTGAGTATTGCGTCCAGTTCTGGTCACCACACTTTTAGAAAGATGTGAATGCACTTTAAACGGTGCAGAGGAGATTTACCAGAATGGTTCCGGGGATGGGTATCTTAGCTACAGGGACAGGTTGGAGAAGCTGGATTTGTTTTCACTAGAGCAAAGGAGGTTGCAGGATGATTTGATAGAGGGGTACAAGACTAGAACCTATTTGGATAGGCTAGATGGGGAAAGGCTCTTGTAGGGGGCTTCTCTTGCTCGTTCTGGTCTCCTACCAGGCTTCGTGCAATAATTACCCTTGAGTGGTTCGACCCACTCTCCCCTATGGTTCTAGACCTTGGACTTAGGTGCAGGGAACTGTAGTGCAGAGAAAAACTCAATAGACCAGGTTGAATAGCACGAAATGGATGCTTTTATTATTAAACAGTTTGCAGCATTATAAAATACATGTCATAAGCACAAATCAAAGCAACTACAAGCATGCACATATCTATAAACTTAATTCCATGGAAATGGGAAACACACGGCACATCAAAAAAGGGGAAACACATTACGATTACCCTTACCCCCTCCCCTAGACCTAGACTAAGTTTCGACCTGAGGAACTCGGAATCATGCTCACCACTTTCAGATTCGCAAAAGAGGGGGTTCGCAGCCCCTTTGGCACAGCTTTCCGTCGTCACGTGGATTTGGAAACTTCTGGCGCAGCTTGTTTTCTCTCTCTCAGGCGATGAGGCAGCGGACACAGCCTTGATGAGCGCTCGTCATGACTGAATCCGTTATCGACACGAAGTTGAAGAACTGGCACATAGGAGACTCTGCCACCGATGTGATGTTGTAGAGATGGATGCACATTTACCGAATGGGATGTTGAGGCACTGGAGTGCTAGGCCCGGAATGTCCCTTTTCTCCAGCCTGGATCGTCGGTTTTCCTGAGGGTGTCTTCTTCTTCGGCCTGGGTCATCGATGATCTCCCGACAAAAGTACCCGGGCCACCCTTGTCGTCTTCTCGTCGTGGCCGAGCCTTGTCTGGCCGAACACCGACCACGTTCCGAAACCGAAGTGCTTAACCGAAGAGTCCGTCCCGAAGTTTTGAATCGCAATTGCTGAATCATGAAGTGAAGCGTCCCGATGGACTTTTCAATCCATAGTTATACCCTTTTGGGGCAGTCTTATCTCCCGCCAGATCATAGTCCAGTCTTTGTAATATTTTTGGCGGGCAGAAATCTCTGCAGGGGCGCTTTGTCTTGTAACGGGAGCCAGTGATAGCCTAACTGGCCTTCCTGGCTGATAATGTCTTTTACTTTGTCACCGTAACTCGGTTCGCATATTGATCGGTCTGGAGATTGCCCTTGATGGCTGTTAAACGGTCTTTCCTTTGTACAGTAAATGGGTTTAAGTGTTCATTCAATTGTCCGCCCATTTCTTGATGGGCCCCATCCTGTTACCTGAAACTGTCTTGTACTTAGAATCCAATTAATATGTATGCTCAGTTCCCTGAGTTTCGGTTTTCCCGATACTGGCTTTCGCGGGCTTACTGTCCTCAATCCACAAGCCTGTCTGGCTTGCAGTAACAGAAATCAAATGGTCCCAGAAACTGATCACGAGGTCCAGTGGCCATTTTGTATGCCCCTTTTTATCAAAGGTTTTCTGTATAAGCTTATTTTGGTCAATAAAGCTGTATTATTAATCCTGTTTTCTTGCGTGATTAGTTAATGAAAATTTTCAAATCTTACACTCTTCCCATTAGTTGATGGTATAAGGACTAGGGGCCGCAGATTTAAGCTTTTGGGCAAGAGATACGGGGGATATAAAGAGGAACTTTTTTACGCAGCAATGATGAGGACATGGAACTCGCTGTCGATGGAAGTGGTAGAAGCAGAGACACTCAATGTTTTCAAGGGGAAACTCGATAGGCACTTGAGGGAAATAAACTTGCAAGGCTACGGAGATAGAGCGGGGGAATGGGACTGATTGGGCTGCTCTACAGAGAGCTGGCATGGACTCGATAGACCGAATTTGTGCCGTTATGACTCTATGCCTCTCACACTCCTGTATCTGGGGAGGTCTTGCTAACACTTTGTGCAAAATCCTCTATCTGGTGTGATCCCTCTAACCCCTCTCTCACATTGCTGTATCTGGGGAATTTTCCCTAATCCCTCTCTCAAACTCCAGTATCTGCAGTGTTTCCATAACATATCTCATATACTCCTGTATTGCGGATGGTCCCTCTAACAACTCACTCACACTTCTGTATCTGGCAGAACTCTCTAACCCCTCTCGCACAATTCTATATCTGGGGAGGTCCCTCTCTTAACCTTCTCTAGCACTCTTGTATCCGGGGCATTCCCTCTAACACCTCTCTCACAGCCCTCTATTTGGTGAGGTCCCTATAACTACTCACACTCCTTTATCTGAGCAGTCCACTCAAAATCCTCTCTCACATGCCTGTATCTGGGGAGGTCCCGTGACCACTCTCTCACACTTCTGTGTCTGCAGAGGGCCCTTACATAGGATCGTATATATGGCACAGCAACAGGTTATTCGCCCCAACCAGTCAATGCTGGCGTTTATGCTCCACTCGAGCCTCCTTCCATCTTTCCTCATCTAAATCTATCAGCGTAACCCTCTATTCCCTTCTCCCTCATATGCTTATCCAGTCTCCCCTTAAATGCATCTATACTATTCGCTTCATCCACTCCCTGTGGTAGCGAGTTCCACATTCGCACCACTCTCTGGGTAAAGAAGTTTCTTCTGAATTGCCTATTTGATTTTTTGTTGACTATCTAATATTGATGGCCTCTAGTTATGCTCTTCCCCACAAGTGCAAACATTCTCTCTGTGTCCACTCTATCAAAACCTTTCATAATTTTAAAGGCCTCTATTAGGACTCCCCTCAGTCTTGCTTTTTCAAGCAAGAGAGACCCAGCTTGTCCATCCTTTCCTGATATGTATACCCCGCATTTCTGTTATCATCCTCGGAAATTTTCTCTGAACCCTCTCCAGTGCCTCTGTATTTCATAATCCTGCGACGAGCATTGTACAGAGTAAGCCAAGTGTGCTCTAACCAAGGTTTGATACAAGTTTAGCATAACTTCAGTGCTTTTCAATTCTATCCCTCTAGAAATAACCCCTAGTGATTGGTTTGCCTTTGATGGCCTTGTTATCCTGGGTTGTTACTTTTATTAATTTGTGATTTTGTTCCTCTACCCCACCTGGACTCGCACCAACCAAATAATAATTGACCTCCCTAATCTTCCTAACAAAATGTAATGCCTCACATTTATCTGTTTTGAAATTCATTTGCCAATTATATGCCCATTCTGCAAGTTTATTAATGTCTTCCTGTAATTTGTTGCAGTTCTTCTCAGTACTGGCTTTCCCCCCAAATTTGGCGTCAACCACAAAAGTAGAAATTGTGTTTTTGATTCGAAAACCTAAATCATTAATACAAATATTGAACAGCAGTGGTCCCAGCATTGATCCTTGTAGAGCACCACTTCCCACCTTCTGCCCCGCTGAATAGCTATCCTTTACCCCTATTCTCTGCTTTCTGTCATTATGCCAGCTAGCTATCCATTCTGCTACTTGTTCCACGACTGCATATTCTGACCTTGCTCATCAGTCTATTATGTAGTACTTTATCGAAGGCCTTTTGAAAATCTAGATAAATTACATCTACTGCAATACCCTTGTCTACTCTCTCTGTTACCTCTTCAAAAAATTCAATGAGGCTGGTCAAGCAAGACTTTTCCTTTTGAAATCGATGCTTGCTATTCATTATTATAATTTTGGCTTCCAGATGATCTTCCCTCAGTAACCTCGCTCACATTCCTATATCTATGGTGGCCCCTCTATCCCACTCTCACACAGCTGTATCTGAGTATGTCCCTCTAACCCAACTATCACGCTCCTGTACTTCGGTTGGTCCCGCTAACACAACCCTCACACTACTGGTTCTGGGGAAGTCCCTTGCTCACACTACTGTATCTGGGGAGGTCCCTCTTACCCTTTTCTCAAAATATCCAGCCTGGTTTATACAAAATTATATATAACTGAAGCGTCACTAACCCCCTTTGTATTCCAGCCCTCTTGAAAGAAAGGGCAACATTCCATTCGCCTTTTAATTATTCTTGTAACTTTCCACTACTTGTTATTGATTTCTATACTTGGATTCCTAAAGCTCACTGGCCATCCACATTTCCTACATTTTCGCCATTTAGTGAAGTGTAGGTGTGCAGGTGTATGCATGTGTCTGTGTGATTGAATTTCT
Organism: Somniosus microcephalus; assembly: GCF_052327205.1. NCBI lineage: Eukaryota > Metazoa > Chordata > Chondrichthyes > Squaliformes > Somniosidae > Somniosus > Somniosus microcephalus. The sequence goes on from NW_028225184.1 coordinate 2,671,990, forward strand.
GTGTGTGTGTATATGAGTGCATCTGAGTCTGTCTTTATATGTGCGTGTCTATGTCCAACCTTCGACTTGTTCCGTTCCTTTCTAAATAATGTTCAGTATCAATGTGTCTCGGCCATTCCCTTGCCCTGAAAGCACTGAATATTCTGTCTAAAAAGGTGCATCCTTATTAATTTGATTTTGGATTTTTAGCAACGGCAAATAACTCCTGCAAACCCTCTGCAAATTAATCTCCATTTGGAATAGTTCACCAATAAAGATGACAGCTCCAACTCACCCTACTTGTGAAGACTGAGTGGAGCTACATTTAAACTTTCAGGCCAAGTCATTTTTGCTGGTTCGTGACTTCCCCTTTAACTGCCCAAAGTGTAGCCAGATACCCTGTGTGTAATCTGTAGAATACTCTCCGAGTTTAGATGCAGATCTATTTTACTCCAGCCGTATGAGAAACTCAGTGGACGATGATGAAAGCGCTACTCTCGGTACTTGGAGTCCTGTTGCTGACTCAGGCAGTCACTGCTCTTGGTACTTGGAGTCCTCGGGCTGAATCAGCCACTAATTACTCACAGTACCTGTCGCCCTGATGCTGTCTCAGTCCATCTTTGCTCTCGGTACTTGGAGTCCTCGGGCTGACTCAGCCACTAACTACACCCGGTACCTGTAGCCCTGGTGCTGTCTCAGTCCATCTTTGCTCTCGGTACTTGGAGTCCTCGGGCTGACTCAGCCAATCACTGCTCTCGGTACTTCGAGTCCTCGGGCTGACTCAGCCACTAACTACTCCCGGTACCTGTAGCCCTGGTGCTGTCTCAGTCCATCTTTGCTCTCGGTACTTGGAGTCCTCGGGCTGACTCAGCCAATCACTGCTCTCGGTACTTGGAGTCCTCGGGCTGACTCAGCCACTAACTACACCCGGTACCTGTAGCCCTGGTGCTGTCTCAGTCCATCTTTGCTCTCGGTACTTGGAGTCCTCGGGCTGACTCAGCCAATCACTGCTCTCGGTACTTGGAGTCCTCGGGCTGACTCAGCCAATCACTGCTCTCGGTACTTGGAGTCCTCGGGCTGACTCAGCCACTAACTACACCCGGTACCTGTAGCCCTGGTGCTGACTCAGCCAATCACTGCTCTCGGTACTTGGAGTCCTCGGGCTGACTCAGCCACTAACTACTCCCGGTACCTGTAGCCCTGATGCTGTCTCAGTCCATCTTTGCTCTCGGTACTTGGAGTCCTCGGGCTGACTCAGCCAATCACTGCTCTCGGTACTTGGAGTCCTCGGGCTGACTCAGCCACTAACTACTCCCGGTACCTGTAGCCCTGATGCTGGCTCAGTCCATCTTTGCTCTCGGTACTTGGAGTTCAGTTGCTGAATCAGCCAATCACTGCTCTCTCCCGTATGCCCCATTTGTTCTCATTCCACTGCTCAATTCTTTAACTGACAGACACATTAAACTGGCCAGCAGATCCCGCAGGAGACTCCGAGGTCCCAGCAGTCGGGAGAATGTCAGAGACCCAGAGATGGAGAGTCGAGGGAATCCTTCAACTTATTATTTGTTATCGGGTGAAATTCTATATGTTCTGGAAAATGTGAATGGTATTTCTATATAGATCCGAATGTGGTTTTATGAATAATATTCTGCATTTTAGCCTCTTTATGTACAAGCAAAGGGGTTCAGGCTAGAGTTCTTGAGTTTCTGCACAAACACTTGCATTTTTGCCATGAACTAGAAAGTTCGGGAAGTAATTAAAAATCAGATCAAATATCTGTTTACTCTAATTGTAAAAATCATTACACGAAGAGAATAATTGCAGAATTTCCAGCATCAGAACTCAATCACGTCTCATAATCACATGAAACTGCTCTCCCACGTGGCACGGGTCTGCTATACACCGGGGTCTGCGATACAGACACAGTGGGGGCAGTCTGCCCTCCCCGGGGTCTGTTATACACAGAGTGGGGCTGGTCTAAGAGCGTTAAAAGAACAAGCCTGAAGGCTTTGTGTCTTAATGCGAGGAGCATTTGTAATAAGGTGGATGAATTGGCTGCGCAAATAGAGGTAAACAAATATGATTTGGTTGGGATTATGGAAACGTGGCTCAAGGATGGCCAAGACTGGGAACTCAACATTCAGGGGTATTCAATATTCAGGAAAGATAGGCAAAAAGGAAAGGGAGGTGGGGTAGCATTACTGGTTAAAGAAGGGATTAATACAATTGTAATGAAGGGTATTAGCTCTGATGATGTGGAATCTGTATGGGTAGAATTGAGGAATACTAAGGGGAAAAAAAAGTTAGTGGGAGAGGTATATAGACCTCCAAACAGTAAGGCGGAGGTTGGGGATGGCATTAAAAGGGAAATTAAAGAAGCGTGCAATAAGGGCACAGCAGTCATCATGGGTGACTTTAATCTACATATAGATTGGGCCAAGCAAATTAGTAACAATACTGTGGAGGAGGAATTCCTGGAGTGTTTACAGGATGGTTTCATGGACCAATATGTCGAGGAACCAACCAGAGATCAGGCGATCTTAGATTGGGTATTATGTAACGAGAAAGGATTAATTAGCAATCTTGTAGTACGAGGCCCCTTGGGTCGGAGCGATCATAATATGATCGAATTCTTCATTAAGATGGAGAATGAAGTAGTTGACTCAGAGACTAGGGTCCTCAATTTAAATAAAGAAAACTACGATGGTCGGAGGAGCGAGTTGGGTAGGGTTGATTGGGGAATGGCACTCAAAGGGTTGACTGTGGATAGGCAATGGCAAACATTCAAAGACCGAATGGATGAGCTACAGAATTTGTTCATCCCAGTTTGGCATAAAAATAAAACAAAAAAGGTGACTCAACGGTGGCTAACAAGGGAAATTAGGGATAGCATAAGATCCAAAGAGAGGACATATAAATTGGCCAGAAAAAGCAATAATCCTGAGGATTGGGGGCAGTTTAGGATTCAACAAAGGAGGACAAAGGGATTACTTAAGAAAGGGAAAATAGAATATGAGAGTAACCTGCAGGGAACATAAAAACTGACTGTAAAAGCTATTGTATCCATGTGTTAATGGAGACACGGAATGCAGGAGTTGGTTTAACAGGTGTTTACTGAACAAAGTCTGGAGGTGAACTAAAAGATACAAGATGCTATACAGGCTTATATACCCGAGTGGTTACTACCAGTATTACAGTACACAGGGGCTCTTAAAGGTACATACACTACAATTCCTCCCCTTTTAGATAATTAGTACATAACATTTTAATTAATCATTAATTAACATGTTTACAAGAACAATAATCTACACATTTGCTGCAGTTAATCAATTATAAGTCAGTCTCTCTGGAGGCTTCCTGACTCGGTCCGGATAACGCCTCGGTGGTGTAGTAGGTTCTTTTGGCAAGGTCGATTCGGCTTGAATGCCAGTGTCGGGTTCATCTGGTTCCAGTATCACTGGATCGGAGGTAGATACTATGGGTATCTCTGCTTCATCATTAGGCGTATAGAGTTGTGTTGTAGGTTGTCCCTTTTCAGATGACTCTATGATCTGGTCAGTATGGCGCCTTATTATGCTTTCTCCAATGTCCACGGTATACATCAGCGGTCCGAGTTGTGTGCAAATAGTTCCAGGTTGCCATTTCTCGGTACGGTAGTCCCGGGCCAGAACATGTTGACCTATCTGGAAGGTTCTAGTTGGCCTTTCATTCATGCCTTGAAATTGCCGGTTCTCTACGTCCCTTCTGATGTTTGGCTTGATCAAATCCAGCCGGCATCTTAGTCTTCTATTGAAAAACATCATGGCGGGAGTTTGGTTTGTAACCACATGTGTTGTATTCCTGTACGCAAACAAGAAGTTGTCTACCTTATGTTGTAGATTTATGTCTTCATTACCCATGGCCTTTATGGCCTTCTTGAAGGTCTGGACAAACCTTTCAGCTAATCCATTGGTGGCGGGATGGTATGGGGCGGACATGTAGTGCTTAACCCCATTGTTTTTTTAAGAACTTCCTGAATTCTTCGGACACAAATTGTGGTCCAATATCAGAACAGATCTGTTCAGGCAGCCCATTCCTGGCAAATATGGTCCTTAATACTGTGATGGTTTTTTCCGTGGTGGTGGAGGACATCTTTATTACCTCCAGCCACTTGGAATGTGCATCCACCGCGATTAAGAACATTGAGTCCATAAATGGACCAGCAAAGTCGATATGTACCCTTTGCCATGGAGATGAGGGCCTCTCCCATGGATGTAGAGGGGCTTGTGGTGGGGCGTTTTGGACCTTCTGGCATCCTAGACAGCTCTTGGTCATTTCTTCGATGTCTCCATCGATACCTGGCCACCACACAAACGCTCTGGCTAGGTTCTTCATTTTCACTCCACCCAGATGCCCCTCGTGAAGCTCCTATCGCACTTTATCCTGGAGTTTGGGTGGAATAACCACTCTGGATCCACACATCAAGGTTCCTCGGCACACTGACAGCTGTTCTCTTCTTTGCGAGAATGCTGGCAACAATGGTTCGCCATGTGCTGGCCATCCCTTCACCGTTAAATTGTAGACTCGTGAGAGAGTCGGGTCATTTCTCGTTTCCTTTTCAATGGTAGAATTTGTTACTGGTAGACATTCCACTATGGTTGAGTGGAACATCTCCACTGGGTCCACTGTAGGTGCCTCTTCTACCGTTGGCAATGGTAGATGCGATAAACCATCAGCATTCCCATGCTGTTTTGATCCTTTGTATTCTATGTCATATTGGTGTGCCCCTAGGAAAAGGGACCACCTCTGTAGCCTTTGCGCTGTCATAATGGGAACGCCCTTTTTAGGGTTGAATATGGAGATGAGGGGTTGATGGTCAGTCAACAAGGTAAATTTTTGTCCGTGTAGATAATGGTTGAATTTCTTCACTCCCCACACCAGGCTGAGTGCTTCCCTATCGATCTGGGCATAGTTACGCTCAGCTGAGTTCAATGAGCATGACGCAAAAGCTATCGGCCGCTCTGAGCCATCAGGGAATCTATGCGATAATACCGCTCCTACGCCGTAAGGGGATGTATCGCACGCCAGTCTGATTGGCAGTGATGGGTTGTAATGAGCCAACACTTCCTTGGTCGTGATCAAGCCTTTGCATTTATGGAAGGCTCGTTTACAGTCTTCGCTCCATTTCCAAATTACTCCCGTTTGTAGCAGTGCATTAAGAGGGTGCAGAACAGTTGAAAAGTTCGGTAAAAATTTATGATAGTAATTTATCAATCCCAGGAACGACCTTAATTGTGAGACATTTTCAGGTGCTGGGGCTTTTTTGACCGCTTCAATTTTTTCAGGTGACTTATGCAACACTTCTTCGTTAATTATATGGCCACAATATGATATTTGTTTCTGGAAAAATTCGCACTTGGGGTGATCTGCTCGTAGGCCCCGTTCTCTCAGCCTAGTGAGCACCTGCTCCAAATTGGCAAGGTGCTCGTTGTCGTTTTCTCCTGTTACAGGGATGTCGTCTAAGTAGCATTGAGTCCCCGGAATCCCTTGCAGGACTTGCTCCATAGCTCTTTGCCAGATAGCTGGAGCTGATGCTACTCCGAAAACCAGTCGATTGTACTGGTACAGGCCTTTGTGTGTGTTTATCGTGAGATACTTTTTAGAGGCCTCCTCAACCTTCATCTGTAGATATGCCTGTGCCAAGTCAATTTTGGTGAAACGTTTCCCTCTGGATAGTGAGGCAAAAATATCTTCTGTCCTTGGAAGAGGATACTGTACCGTGTGAAGGACCGGGTTTACAGTCACCTTGAAGTCCCCACAGATGCGAATTTTTCTCTGTTCTTCAGATTTATCATTATTCAACGTTTTCTTCATGACCGGGACGATGGGTGTTGCCCACTCGCTCCAATCTACCTTGGATAACACGCCTGCCTTTTCCAAATTCTCCAGCTCTGCCTCGACTGCTGGACGAATTGCGTATGGCACCGGCCTTGCCTTAAAAAACTTGGGAATTGCCGTATCTTCCACTTTTATTGAGGCGGTGACGCCTTTCAAGGTTCCTAGTTCCTGTTGAAACACTTCTTTGGCGTTGGCCAAGATGTCTTTTAATCATTCAGGTATGACGTCATCATCATTTTTTTTCATACTAGTCACCGTCAGTGCCTAAATGGAGTGCCAGTCTAAACGTATCTTCCTGATCCATTCATGTCCCAACAGCGGTGGACCACCATCTTGCAGAACGTATAAATACAACTTCTGTATTTCCTTGCCGTTGTATACAACAGGCACCCTTATTTTCCCTCTGCGGTATACTTTCTGCCCCGTATATGTCTTCAAGATAATGGATGTGTCTTTCAAAGGTATATGCGGAAATAGCCGCTCGTAATCCCGTCGACTTATGACAGTCAGAGCTGACCCTGTATCTAGCTCCATTTTAACTGGGGACCCCGCTATCGTGAGGGTAACCCAAATGGTCTGGTAATCTTCTTTGGCAATTACATTATGTAATTTGAGACAGCTTAGTCTCTTGTTTCAGGAGTCGCTATTGCTCTTCTGGTCTTCGGAGCTACTGTCCGTCATCATTTGTACCTTTCTGTACTTTTCCTTATTGATTTTGTTTCTGTCAGTGGATTTTTTGTTTCCAGATCGGCATACACGTGCAATGTGTCCCATCTTTCCACATTGCCTGCATGCTTTGTCCTTGAACCAGCAGTCCCTCTGGTCATGGGTGGATCTGCTGCAGCGATAACATCTCTCGAAACCCCGTGTCATTTCATGGGTGCCGAAGTCCTGTGGCTTTTGCTGTATCTCTGCAGCTCCTCTTGCTGCTGCTTCGTATGATACAGCCACACTGAAAGCCTTGTCCAGTGTCAAATCTTTCTCAGAAAGTAGCCTTTCTGTGTTCCTTCACTTAGGAGACCGCAGACGAATTTGTCTCGTAGAGAATCTGCCAGTCCTGCCCCGAATTTGCAGTGCTTTGACAGCTTTCTTAATTCGATGAGGTAATCAGCGTTACTTTTATTCTTGTGCTGATTCCTCCTGAAGAATTTGAATTGTTCCGCTATCAGCAGCGGTGTTGGGTTTAAGTGCTCCTGTAGGGTATCAACAACCTCCTTAAAATTCTTGTCCTTTGGTTTGGCTGGAGTGATTAAGTTTCGTAACAGCCCGTATGTCCTTGTGCCCATCAGATTTAGAAGTACCGATGCCTTTTTATCATCCTCTACTTCATTCGCTGTGCAATATACCTCCACTCTTTCCACATATGTGATCCAATCCTCTATATCACTATCGAAAGCAGTAATATTGCCAATCTTAGGCATCCTGAAAATCAAAAATGGCGCATCCCGCGCTTTCCTTTCTTCCCTGCCGAGAAAAAAATGGCGCCTCCCGTGCTTTCCCGCCGCTGCCGACAATGCTGTTCTCCACGGTTTTTATTTAAAAAAGATATTTTTAATAGTTGGAGACTCATTCCCGCCGGACTCTCTGGGACTTTTCCCTCCCTCTGCTTGGTCCAAACGCCGACCTGCTTTGCAGCGCCGGCCGTCTCTCGAGTACTCCACCCTACGTCTCTGTTTGCCTCCGCCTTCCGACTCGCTGCTCGGCCCCGCTGCAGAGCCACCCGAGCGAGCCCCAGCCCACCGCCCAGGAAGGATTAGTGCAGAACCTGCCACCAGCCCGGCTAGCTGGTGAAACCTCAGTTTTTTTTTCTTTTTTTTTCTTCGACCTTCGTCTGAGGAATCGATCTCCTTGAAGTGCTGTCGAATTGCAGGTAAGTCCGTTTCCAATTCGTCGCCACTGTTGTATCCGTGTGTTAATGGAGACACGGAATGCAGGAGTTGGTTTAACAGGTGTTTACTGAACAAAGTCTGGAGGTGAACTAAAAGATACAAGACGCTATTCAGGCTTATATACCCGAGTGGTCACTACCGGTATTACAGTACACAGAGGCTCTTAAAGTTACATACACTACAAAGCTTTTATAGATATGTGAAGAGAAAAAGTTTGGTGAAGTCAAACGTAGGTCCCTTGCAGTCAGAATCAGGGGAATTTACAATGGGGAACAAAGAAATGGCAAACCAACAAATACATATTTTGGTTCTGTCTTCACAAAGGAGGACACAATAACCTCGCAGAGATGCCAGGGAACATAGGGTCTGATCAAAGGGTGGGACTGAAAGAAATCAGTATTTGTAGGGAAATGGTGTTAGGAAAATTGATGGGACTGAAGGCCGATAAATCCCCAGGGCCTGAAAATCTACATCCCAGAGTACTTAAGGAAGTGGCCCTAGAAATAGTAGATGCATTGCTGCTCATCTTCCAGAACTCGATAGACTCTGGAACAGTACCCATGGATTGGAGGGTAGCTAATGTTACCCCACTATTCAAAAAAGGTGGTAGAGAAAAAGTGGGGAATTATAGACCGGTAAGCCTGACATCGGTAGTGGGGAAAATGCTGGTGTCTATTATAAAAGATGTAATAGCAGAGCACTTGGAAAGCAGTGACAGGATCAGACAAAGTCAACATGGATTTACAAAATTAAATCATGCTTGACTAATCTACTGGAATTTTTTGAGGATGTAACAGGCAAAATAGATAAGGGAGAACCAGTGGATGTGGTGTATTTGGACTTTCAGAAGGCTTTCAATAAGGTCCCACATAAGAGATTAGCGTGCAAAATTAAAGGCACATGGGATTGGGGGCAAGGTATTGACTTGGAAAGAGAACTGGTTGGCAGACAGAAAGCAATGACTTTGAATAAACGGGTCATTTTACGAGTGACAGGCAGTGACTAGTGGGGTACCGCAAGGATCGGTCCTAGGACCCCAGCAGTTCACAATATGTATTGATGATCTGGACGAGGGATTTGGATGTAATATCTCCAAATTTGCAGATGAAACAAAGCTGGGTGGGAGGGTATGCTGTGAGGAGGATGTCGTGAAACTCCAGTACGATTTGGACAGGTTGGGTGATTGGGCATAAACATGGCAAATCCACTATAATGTGGATAAATGTGAGGTTATCCACTTTGGTGGCAAAAATAGGAAGGCCGATTATTATTTGAATGGCAATAGATTGGGAGAAGGGGAAGTGCAAAGAGATCTGGGTGTTCTTGTGCAACAGTCGCTGAAGGTAAGCTTGCAGGTGCAGCAGGCGGTTAAGAAGGCAAATGGTATGTTGGCCTTCGTAGCAAGAGGGTTCGAGTACAGGAACAAGGATGTCTTGCTACAGTTGTACAGGGCCTTGGTGAGACCGCACCTTGAGAATTGTGTGCAGTTTTCGTCGCCTTATCTGAGGAAGGACGTTCTTGCCATGGAAGGAGTGCAGCGAAGATTCACCAGGCTGATACCTGGGATGGTAGGAATGACGTATGAGGAGAGATTGTGTCGATTGGGCTTATACTCACTGGAATTTAGAAGATTGAGAGGGGATCTCATCGAAACCTATAAAATTCTGTCAGGCCTGGACAGACTAGATGCAGGAAGGATGTTTCTGATGGCGTGGAGTCCAGAACCAGGGGTCATATTCTAAGGATAAGGGGTAAGCCATTTAGGACTGAAATGAGGAGGAATTTCTTCACCCAGAGAGTAATGAACCTGTGGAAATCTCTGCCACAAAGGGCGGTGCAGGCCAGTTCATTAAATATATTCAAGAAAGAGTTGGATATATTTCTTAAGGCTAAAGGGATCAAGGGATATGGGGAGAAGGCAGGGAAAGGGTACTGAACTTGGATGATCAGCCATGATCTCATTGAATGGCGGAGCAGGCTCGAAAGGTGGAACGGCCTACTCCTGCTCCTATCTTCTATGTTTCTATCTCTGCTCTCCCCGTGGTCTGTGATACAGACACAGTGGGGCCGGTGTGCTCTCCCCGGGGTCTGTGATACACGCACAGTGGGACGAGTCTGCACTCCACGGGGTCTGTTATACAGGCACAGTGGGGCCAGTCTGCTTCCCCGTGGTCTGTGATACAGACACAGTGGGGCCGGTGTGCTCTCCCCGGGGTCTGTGATACAGGCACAGTGGGGCCAGTCTGCTTCCCCGTGGTCTGTGATACAGACACAGTGGGGCCGGTCTGCTCTCCCCGGGGTCTGTGATAAAGACACAATGGGGCATGTCCACTCTCCACGGGGTCTATGATACAGACACAGTGGGGCCAGTCTGCTCTCCCCGGGGTCTGTGATAAAGACACAATGAGGCATGTCCACTCTCCACGGGGTCTGTGATACAGACACAGTGGGGCCGGTCTGCTCTCCCCGGGGTCTGTGATACAGACACAGTGGTGCCAGTATGCTCTACCCGGGTCTGTGATACAGACACAGTGGGGCCGGTCTGCTCTCCCCGGGGTCTGTGATACAGGCACAGTGGGGCCGGTCTGCTCTCCCCCGGGGTCTCTGATACAGACACAGTGGGGGCGGTCTGCTCTCCCCTGGGGTCTGTGATACAGACACAGTGGGCCCGGTCTGCTCTCCCTGGGGTCTGTGATACAGACACAGTGGGGCCGCTCTGCTATCCCCGGGGTCTGTGATGCAGACACAGTGGGGCCGGTCTGCTCTCCCCGGGGTCTGTGATACAGACACAGTGGGGCCGGTCTGCTCTCCCGGGGTCTGTGACACAGACACAGTGGGGCCGGTCTGCTCTCCCCGGGGTCTGTGATACAGACACAGTGGGGCCGGTCTGCTCTCCCCGATGTCTGTGATACACATCACAGTGGGGCCGGACTGCTCTCCCCCGGGATCTGTGGTACAGACACAGTGGGGCCGGTCTGCGCACCCCATGGTCAGTGATACAGACACAGTGAGAGCAGTCTGAACTCCCTGGGGTCTGTGCTACAGACACATTGGGGCTGTTTTGCTCTCCACTGGTGTATGTGATACACTTACAGTGGGACCGGTCTGCTCTCCCCGGGGTCTGTGATACAGACACAGTGGGGCCGGTCTGCTCTACCCGGGGTCTGTGATGCACAGACACTGGGGCCAGTCTGCTCTCGCCGGGGTCTGTGCTACAGGCACAGTGGTGCCGGTCTCCTCTCCCCCGGGGTCTGTGATAGAGACACAGTAGGGCCGGTCTGCTCTCCACGGGGTCTGTGATGCAGACACAGTGCGGCCGGACTGCTCTCCCTGGGGTCAGTGATAGACACACAGTGGGGCTGGTCTGCACTCCCCGTGGTCTGTGATACAGACACAGTGGGGCGGTCTGCTCTCCCCGGGGTTTGTGATACAGACACAGTGGGGCCGGTCTGCTCTCCCTGGGGTCTGTGATACAGACGCAGTGGGGCTGGTCTGCACTCCCCGTGGTCTGTGATACAGACACAGTGGGGCGGTCTGCTCTCCCCGGGGTCTGTGATACAGACAGTGTGGCCGGTCTGCTCTCCCCCGGTTCTGTGATAATGACAGAGTGGGGCCGGTCTGCTCTCCCCGGGGTCTGTGTTACAGACACAGTGGGGCTGGTCTGCTCTCCCCGGGGTTTGTGATACAGCCACAGTGGCGCCAGTCTGCTCTCCCCGGTGTCTATGATACAGACACATTGTGGCCGGTCTTCTCTCCCCCGGGGTTTGTGACACAGACACAGTGGGGCCGGTCTGCTCTCCCCGGGTTCTGTGATTCACAGACACTGGGGCCAGTCTGCTCTCGCCGGGGTCTGTGCTACAGGCACAGTGGTGCCGGTCTTCTCTCCCCGGTGTCTGTGACACATGCACAGTGGTGCCGGTCTGCTCTCCACGGGGTCTGTGATGCAGACACAGTGGGGCCGGTCTGCTCTCCCTGGGGTCAGTGATAGACACACAGTGGGGCCGGTCTGCCCTCCCTGGGGTCTATGATAAAGACACAGTGGGGCAGTTCTGCTCTCCTCGGGGTTTGTGATACAGACACAGTGGGGCCGGTCTGCTCTCCCTGGGGTCTGTGATACAGACAGTGGGGCCGGTCTGCTCTCCCCGGGGTCTGTGATACAGACACAGTGGGGCCGGTCTGCTCTACCCCGGGTCTGTGATAAAGACACAGTGGGGCCAGACTGCTCTCCCCAGGGTCTGTGATACAGACACAGTGGGGCCGGACTGCTCTCCCCGGAGTCTGTGATACAGACAGAGTGGGGCCGGTGTGCTCTCCCCAGGGTCTGTGATACAGACACAGTGGGGCCGGTGTGCTCTCCCCCGGGGTCTGTGATAAAGACAGAGTGGGGCCGGTCTGCGCTCCCTGGGGTCAGTGATACAGACAGAGTGGGGCCAGTCTGCTCTCCCCGGGGTCTGTGATACAGACACAGTGGGGCCGGTATTCGCTCCCCCGGGGTCTGTCATAGACACACAGTGGGGCCGGTCTGCTCTCCCCGGTGTCTGTGATACAGACACAGTGGGGCCGGTCTGCTCTCCCCGGGGTCTGTGATACACACCCAGTGGGGCCGGTCTGCTCTCCCCCGGGTCTGTGATACAGACACAGTGGGGCCGGTCTGCTCTCCCCGGGGTCTGTGTTACAGACACAGTGGGGCCGGTCTGCTCTCCCCGGGGTTTGTGATACAGATACAGTGGTGCCAGTCTGCTCTCCCCGGTGTCTGTGATACAGACACATTGGGGCCGGTCTTCTCTCCCCCGGGGTTTGTGATACAGACACAGTGGGGCCGGTCTGCTCTCCCCGGGGTCTGTGATGCACAGACACTGGGGCCGGTCTGCTCTCGCCGGTGTCTGTGCTACAGGCGCAGTGGTGCTGGTCTTCTCTCCCCGGTGTCTGTGACACATGCACAGTGGTGCCGGTCTGCTCTCCACGGGGTCTGTGATGCAGACACAGTGGGGCCGGTCTGCTCTCCCTGGGGTCAGTGATAGACACACAGTGGGGCCGGTCTGCCCTCCCTGGGGTCTATGATAAAGACACAGTGGGGCCGGTCTGCTCTCCCCGGGGTCTGTGATACAGACACATTGGCGCCGGTCTGCTCTCCTTGGGGTCTGTGATACAGACACAGTGGGGCCGGTCTGCTCTCCTCCGCGGTCTGTGATACAGACAGTGGGGCCGGTCTGCTCTCCCCGGGGTCTGTGATACAGACACAGTGGGGCCGGTCTGCTCTCCCCGGGGTCTGTGATACAGACACATTGGGGCCGGTCTGCTCTCCCCGGGGTCTGTGATACAGACACATTGGGGCCGGTCTGCTCTCCCTGGGATCTGTGATACAGACACAGTGGGACCGGTCTGCTCTCCCCGGAGTCTGTGATACACACACAGTGGGGCCGGACTGCTCTCCCCCGGGATCTGTGGTAGAGACACAGTGGGGCCAGTCTGCTCCCCCGCGGCGCCCATGAGATACAGACAGTGGGGCCGGTCTGCTCACCGCATGGTCAGTGATACAGACACAGTGAGACCAGTCTGATCTCCCTGGGGTCTGTGCTATAGACACATTGGGGCTGTTTTGCTCTCCACTGGTGTATGTGATACACTGACAGTGGGACCGGTCTGCTCTCCCCGGGGTCTGTGATGCAGAGACACTGGGGCTGGTCTGCTCTCGCCGGGGTCTGTGCTACAGACACAGTGATGCCGGTCTTCTCTCCCCGGTGTCTGTGACACATGCACAGTGGTGCCGCTCTGCTTTCCCCAGGGTCTGCGATACAGACACAGTGGGGCCGGCCTGCTCTCCCCCGGGGACTGTGATACAGACACAGTGGGGCCAGTGTGCTCTCCCCGGGGTCAGTCATGCAGACACAATGGGGCCGGTCTACTCTCCCTGGGGTCAGTGATACACATGCAGTGGGGACAGTCTGCTCTCCACGGGGTCTGTGATGCAGACACAGTAGGGCCGGTATGCGCTCCCCCGGGGTCTGTGATAGACACACAGTGGGGCCGGTCTGCTCTCCCCGGGGTCTGTAATACAGATGCTGAGGGGCCGGTCTGCTCTCCCCGGGGTTTGTGATACAGACACAGTGGTGCCAGTCTGCTCTCCCCGGTGTCTGTGATACAGACACATTGGAGCCGGTCTTCTCTCCCTCGGGGTTTGTGATACAGACACAGTGGGGCCGGCCTGCTCTCTCCGTGGTCTGTGATACAGAAACAGTGGGGCCGGTCTGCTCTCCCCTGGTTCTGTGATACAGACGCAGTGGGGCCGGTCTGCTCTCCCCGGGGTCTGTGATACAGACACAGTGGGGCCGGTCTGCTCTCCCTGGGGTCTGTGATACAGACACAGTGGGGCCGGGGTGCTCTCTCCGGGGTCTGTGATACAGACACAGTGGGGCCGGTCTGCTCTCCCCGGGGTCTGTGATACAGACACAGTGGGGCCGGTCTGCTCTCCCCGATGTCTGTGATACACATCACAGTGGGGCCGGACTGCTCTCCCCCGGGATCTGTGGTACAGACACAGTGGGGCCGGTCTGCGCACCCCATGGTCAGTGATACAGACACAGTGACAGCAGTCTGAACTCCCTGGGGTCTGTGCTACAGACACATTGGGGCTGTTTTGCTCTCCACTGGTGTATGTGATACACTTACAGTGGGACCGGTCTGCTCTCCCCGGGGTCTGTGATACAGACACAGTGGGGCCGGTCTGCTCTACCCGGGGTCTGTGATGCACAGACACTGGGGCCAGTCTGCTCTCGCCGGGGTCTGTGCTACAGGCACAGTGGTGCCGGTCTGCTCTCCCACGGGGTCTGTGATAGAGACACAGTAGGGCCGGTCTGCTCTCCACGGGGTCTGTGATGCAGACACAGTGCGGCCGGACTGCTCTCCCTGGGGTCAGTGATAGACACACAGTGGGGCCGGTCTGCCCTCCCTGGGGTCTATCATAAAGACACAGTGGGGCCGGTCTGCTCTCCCCGGGGTTTGTGATACAGACACAGTGGGGCCGGTCTGCTCTCCCTGGGGTCTGTGATACAGACACAGTGGGGCGGTCTGCTCTCCCCGGGGTCTGTGATACAGACAGTGTGGCCGGTCTGCTCTCCCCCGGTTCTGTGATAATGACAGAGTGGGGCCGGTCTGCTCTCCCCGGGGTCTGTGTTACAGACACAGTGGGGCTGGTCTGCTCTCCCCGGGGTTTGTGATACAGCCACAGTGGTGCCAGTCTGCTCTCCCCGGTGTCTGTGATACAGACACATTGTGGCCGGTCTTCTCTCCCCCGGGGTTTGTGACACAGACACAGTGGGGCCGGTCTGCTCTCCCCGGGTTCTGTGATGCACAGACACTGGGGCCGGTCTGCTCTCGCCGGGGTCTGTGCTACAGGCACAGTGGTGCCGGTCTTCTCTCCCCGGTGTCTGTGACACATGCACAGTGGTGCCGGTCTGCTCTCCACGGGGTCTGTGATGCAGACACAGTGGGGCCGGTCTGCTCTCCCTGGGGTCAGTGATAGACACACAGTGGGGCTGGTCTGCCCTCCCTGGGGTCTATGATAAAGACACAGTGGGGCAGTTCTGCTCTCCTCGGGGTTTGTGATACAGACACAGTGGGGCCGGTCTGCTCTCCCTGGGGTCTGTGATACAGACAGTGGGGCCGGTCTGCTCTCCCCGGGGTCTGTGATACAGACACAGTGGGGCCAGTCTGCTCTACCCCGGGTCTGTGATAAAGACACAGTGGGGCCAGACTGCTCTCCCCAGGGTCTGTGATACAGACACAGTGGGGCCGGACTGCTCTCCCCGGAGTCTGTGATACAGACAAAGTGGGGCCGGTGTGCTCTCCCCGGGGTCTGTGATACAGACACAGTGGGGCCGGTGTGCTCTCCCCCGGGGTCTGTGATAAAGACAGAGTGGGGCCGGTCTGCGCTCCCTGGGGTCAGTGATACAGACAGAGTGGGGCCGGTCTGCTCTCCCCGGGTTCTGTGATACAGACACAGTGGGGCCGGTATGCGCTCCCCCGGGGTCTGTCATGCTGCCCAGGAGGGGAGGGAAAAGAGTGGGAGAGCAATAGTGGTAGGGGATTCTATAGTAAGGGGAACGGATAGGCGTTTCTGTGGCCGTAGACGTGAATCCAGGATGGTTTGTTGCCTCCCTGGTGCCAGGGTCAAGGATGTCACTGAGCGGCTGCAGGGCATTCTGGAGGGGGAGGGTGAACAGCCGGAGGTCGTGGTCCACATTGGTACCAACGACATAGGTAAAAAGAGGGATGAGGTGCTGCAGCAAGAATTTAGGGAGCTAGGGGCAGGGTTAAGGAGCAGGACCTCAAAGGTTGTAATCTCTGGATTACTCCCAGTGCCACGTGCTAGTGAGTATAGGAATAGGAGGATAGAACAGATGAATGCGTGGCTGAAGGGATGGTGCA
The DNA here is from genome assembly GCF_052327205.1 of Somniosus microcephalus. Lineage (NCBI taxonomy): Eukaryota > Metazoa > Chordata > Chondrichthyes > Squaliformes > Somniosidae > Somniosus > Somniosus microcephalus. The sequence continues at coordinate 2,688,162 of NW_028225184.1, forward strand.
GGAGGGAGGGCTTTAGTTTCCTGGATCACTGGGACTGCTTCTGGGGCAGGTGGGACTTGTACAAGTCGGACGGTTTACACCTGAACCAGAGGGGAACCAATATCCTTGCGGGGAGGTTTGCTAGCACTGCTGGGGGGGGTTTAAACTAACTCGGCAGGGGGATGGGATACAGAGTGGAGCTATAGTAGGGGGTGAGGTACAGCCAAATACGGAGGAAAAAACAAGTCAGCAGGGAAGGCAGAGCAAAGATGTGAAGGCAAAAGGGAATATGGCAGGGCTGGAATGCATTTATTTTAATGCAAGGAGTCTTGCAAATAAGGTGGATGAACTGAAGTTGTTGATGAACACATGGGAGTACGATATTGTGGCTATCACGGAGACATGGTTGAGGGAGGGTCAGGACTGGCAGCTGAATATTCCGGGGTATAGAATCTTCAGGCGAGACAGAGGGGGGGGGTAAAAGGGGAGGGGGTGTTGCAATATTAATTAAGGAGTCTATTACTGCTGTAAGGAGGGATGATATATTAGCGGGTTCCTCTAATGAGGCCATATGGGTAGAACTTAAAAACAAAAAGGGGGCAAGCACCTTGCTGGGAGTGTACTATAGGCCCCCAAACAGCCAGGGGGAGATAGAGGAACAGATATGCAGGCAAATCTCAGAGAAGTGCGAAAATAATAGGGTAATAATAGTGGGGGATTTCAACTTCCCCAATATAAATTGGGATAGTCAGAGTGTGAAAGGCTTGGAGGGTGAAAAATTCTTAAAGTGCATTCAGGAAAGCTTTTTGAGCCAACATGTAGAAGGTCCTACAAGAGAGGGAGCGGTGCTGGACCTAATTCTAGGGAATGGAGACGGGCAGGTGGTGGACGTGTCTGTAGGAGAGCATTTTGGCGATAGTGACCACAATTCGGTGAGATTTAAGGTGGTCATGGAAAAAGACAAAGACGGCCCGGAAATAAGGGTTCTAAATTGGGGGAAGGCAGATTTTAATAAGATAAGACAGGATCTGGCCAAAGTGGACTGGGAGCAGCTACTTATAGGAAAATCCACATCAAAACAGTGGGAGGCTTTCAGAAGGGAAATAGAGAGAGTACAACACCAACATGTTCCTGTAAGGGTCAAGGGTGGGACCAACAAGCAAAGGGAACCTTGGATGACAAAGGACATACAAAAATGCATTAGGAAAAAAAGGGGGGCTTTTGGCAGTTACAAAAGACAAAAGATGGTGGAAGCCCTAGAGGAGTATAAGAGGTGCAGGGGCATACTTAAAAAGGAAATTAGGAGGGCGAGGAGGGGCCATGAAATAACACTGGCGAGCAAGATAAAGGAAAATCCTAAGATGTTTTATAATTATATTAAGGGCAATAGGATAACCAGGGAAAGGGTAGGGCCCATTAGGGACCAAAGTGGCAAGCTGTGTGTAGAGCCAGAAGAAGTAGGTGGGGTTTTAAATGAATTTTTTGCCTCCGTGTTCACTGTGGAGAAAGATGATGTAGGCATAGAAATCGGGCAAGGGGACTGTGACATACTTGAACATATTAGCATCGAGAGGGAGGAGGTACTAGCGGTTTTAGCAGGCCAAAAAGTGGATAAATCCCCAGGCCCGGACGAGATGTATCCCAGGCTGTTGTGTGAGGCAAGGGAGGAGATTGCGGGGGCTCTGACACAAATTTTCAGAACCTCTCTGGCCACAGGGGATGTACCAGAGGACCGGAGAACAGCTAACGTAGTACCATTATTCAAGAAGGGTAGCAGGGATAAACCAGGGAATTACAGGCCAGTGAGCCTAACATCTGTGGTAGGGAAATTATTGGAAAAAATTCTGAGGGACAGAATTAGTCTCCACTTGGAGAGGCAAGGATTAATCGGGGATAGTCAGCATGGCTTTGTCAAGGGTAAATCATGTCTGACCAATCTGATTGAATTTTTCGAGGGGGTGACTAGCTGTGTAGATGAGGGAAATGCTGTGGATGTGGTTTACATGGACTTCAGTAAAGCTTTTGACAAAGTCCCACATAGGAGACTGGTCAAGAAGGTAAGAGCCCATGGGATCCAGGGGGCCTTGGCGCGTTGGATCCTAAACTGGCTGAGTGGCAGGAGGCAGAGGGTGATGGTCGAAGGTTGCTTTTGTGACTGGAAGCCTGTGTCCAGTGGGGTACCTCAGGGATCGGTGCTGGGTCCCTTGCTGTTTGTGATCTACATTAACGATTTGGATGAGAATGTAAAGGGTATGATCAGTAAGTTCGCAGATGACACGAAAATTGGTGGGGTGGTAAATTGCGAGGAGGAAAGTCTCAGGCTACAGGACGATATTAACGGGTTGGTCAGATGGGCGGAAAAGTGGCAAATGGAATTTAACCCGGAAAAATGCGAGGTGATGCATTTTGGACGGTCAAATAAGGCAAGGGAATACACAATGGGTGGTAGGGCCCTAGGAAGTACAGAGGGTCAGAGGGACCTTGGTGTACATGTACATAGATCCCTGAAGGCAGCGGAGCAGGTAGATAAGGTGGTTAAAAAGGCATATGGGATACTTGCCTTCATTAGCAGAGGCATAGAATATAAGAGTAGGGAGGTTATGATGGAGCTGTACAAAATGCTGGTGAGGCCACAGCTGGAGTACTGTGTGCAGTTCTGGTCGCCTCACTATAGGAAGGATGTGATTGCTCTGGAGAGGGTGCAGAGAAGATTCACCAGGATGTTACCTGGGATGGAGCGCCTTAGCTATGAAGAGAGACTCTACAGGCTGGGGTTGTTTTCCTTGGAGCAAAGGAGGCTGAGGGGGGACCTGATTGAGGTGTACAAAATGATGAGGGGCATAGATAGGGTAGATAAAGAGGAACTTTTCCCCTTAGTAGGGGGGTCAATAACAAGGGGGCACAGATTCAGGGTAAGGGGCAGGAGATTTAGGGGGGATTTGAGGAGGAACTTTTTCACCCAGAGGGTGGTTGGAAGCTGGAAATCACTGCCTGAAAGGGTGGTAGAGGCAGGAACCCTCACAACATTCAAGAAGCATTTGGATGAGCACTTGAAATGCCATTGCATACAAGGCTATGGACCAAATGCTGGAAAATGGGATTAGACTGGACAGGGATGGATGGGCGGCGCAGACACGATGGGCCGAAGGGCCTCTTTCAGTGCTGTAAAACTCTATGACACAGTGGGGCCGGTCTGCTCTCCCCGGTGTCTGTGATACAGACACAGTGGGGCCGGTCTGCTCTCCCCGGGGTCTGTGATACACACCCAGTGGGGCCGGTCTGCTCTCCCCCGGGTCTGTGATACAGACACAGTGGGGCCGGTCTGCTCTCCCCGGGGTCTGTGTTACAGACACAGTGGGGCCGGTCTGCTCTCCCCGGGGTTTGTGATACAGATACAGTGGTGCCAGTCTGCTCTCCCCGGTGTCTGTGATACAGACACATTGGGGCCGGTCTTCTCTCCCCCGGGGTTTGTGATACAGACACAGTGGGGCCGGTCTGCTCTCCCCGGGGTCTGTGATGCACAGACACTGGGGCCGGTCTGCTCTCGCCGGTGTCTGTGCTACAGGCGTAGTGGTGTTGGTCTTCTCTCCCCGGTGTCTGTGACACATGCACAGTGGTGCCGGTCTGCTCTCCACGGGGTCTGTGATGCAGACACAGTGGGGCCGGTCTGCTCTCCCTGGGGTCAGTGATAGACACACAGTGGGGCCGGTCTGCCCTCCCTGGGTTCTATGATAAAGACACAGTGGGGCCGGTCTGCTCTCCCCGGGGTCTGTGATACAGACATATTGGCGCCGGTCTGCTCTCCTTGGGGTCTGTGATACAGACACAGTGGGGCCGGTCTGCTCTCCTCCGTGGTCTGTGATACAGACAGTGGGGCCGGTCTGCTCTCCCCGGGGTCTGTGATACAGACACAGTGGGGCCGGTCTGCTCTCCCCGGGGTCTGTGATACAGACACATTGGGGCCGGTCTGCTCTCCCCGGGGTCTGTGATACAGACTCATTGGGGCCGGTCTGCTCTCCCTGGGATCTGTGATACAGACACAGTGGGACCGGTCTGCTCTCCCCGGAGTCTGTGATTCACACACAGTGGGGCCGGACTGCTCTCCCCCGGGATCTGTGGTAGAGACACAGTGGGGCCAGTCTGCTCCCCCGCGGCGCCCATGAGATACAGACAGTGGGGCCGGTCTGCTCACCGCATGGTCAGTGATACAGACACAGTGAGACCAGTCTGATCTCCCTGGGGTCTGTGCTATAGACACATTGGGGCTGTTTTGCTCTCCACTGGTGTATGTGATACACTGACAGTGGGACCGGTCTGCTCTCCCCGGGGTCTGTGATGCACAGACACTGGGGCCGGTCTGCTCTCGCCGGGGTCTGTGCTACAGACACAGTGATGCTGGTCTTCTCTCCCCGGTGTCTGTGACACATGCACAGTGGTGCCGCTCTGCTTTCCCCAGGGTCTGCGATACAGACACAGTGGGGCCGGCCTGCTCTCCCCCGGGGACTGTGATACAGACACAGTGGGGCCAGTGTGCTCTCCCCGGGGTCAGTCATGCAGACACAATGGGGCCGGTCTACTCTCCCTGGGGTCAGTGATACACATGCAGTGGGGACAGTCTGCTCTCCACGGGGTCTGTGATGCAGACACAGTGGGGCCGGTATGCGCTCCCCCGGGGTCTGTGATAGACACACAGTGGGGCCGGTCTGCTCTCCCCGGGGTCTGTAATACAGATGCTGAGGGGCCGGTCTGCTCTCCCCGGGGTTTGTGATACAGACACAGTGGTGCCAGTCTGCTCTCCCCGGTGTCTGTGATACAGACACATTGGAGCCGGTCTTCTCTCCCTCGGGGTTTGTGATACAGACACAGTGGGGCCGGTCTGCTCTCTCCGTGGTCTGTAATACAGAAACAGTGGGGCCGGTCTGCTTTCCCCTGGTTCTGTGATACAGACGCAGTGGGGCCGGTCTGCTCTCCCCGGGGTCTGTGATACAGACACAGTGGGGCCGGTCTGCTCTCCCTGGGGTCTGTGATACAGACACAGTGGGGCCGGGGTGCTCTCTCCGGGGTCTGTGATACAGACACAGTGGGGCCGGTCTGCTCTCCCCGGGGTCTGTGATACAGACACAGTGGGGCCGGTCTGCTCTCCCTGATGTCTGTGATACACATCACAGTGGGGCCGGACTGCTCTCCCCCGGGATCTGTGGTACAGACACAGTGGGGCCGGTCTGCGCACCCCATGGTCAGTGATACAGACACAGTGAGAGCAGTCTGAACTACCTGGGGTCTGTGCTACAGACACATTGGGGCTGTTTTGCTCTCCACTGGTGTATGTGATACACTTACAGTGGGACCGGTCTGCTCTCCCCGGGGTCTGTGATACAGACACAGTGGGGCCGGTCTGCTCTACCCGGGGTCTGTGATGCACAGACACTGGGGCCAGTCTGCTCTCGCCGGGGTCTGTGCTACAGGCACAGTGGTGCCGGTCTGCTCTCCCCCGGGGTCTGTGATAGAGACACAGTAGGGCCGGTCTGCTCTCCACGGGGTCTGTGATGCAGACACAGTGCGGCCGGACTGCTCTCCCTGGGGTCAGTGATAGACACACAGTGGGGCCGGTCTGCCCTCCCTGGGGTCTATCATAAAGACACAGTGGGGCCGGTCTGCTCTCCCCGGGGTTTGTGATACAGACACAGTGAGGCCAGTCTGCTCTCCCTGGGGTCTGTGATACAGACACAGTGGGGCGGTCTGCTCTCCCCGGGGTCTGTGATACAGACAGTGTGGCCGGTCTGCTCTCCCCCGGTTCTGTGATAATGACAGAGTGGGGCCGGTCTGCTCTCCCCGGGGTCTGTGTTACAGACACAGTGGGGCTGGTCTGCTCTCCCCGGGGTTTGTGATACAGCCACAGTGGTGCCAGTCTGCTCTCCCCGGTGTCTGTGATACAGACACATTGTGGCCGGTCTTCTCTCCCCCGGGGTTTGTGACACAGACACAGTGGGGCCGGTCTGCTCTCCCCGGGGTCTGTGATGCACAGACACTGGGGCCGGTCTGCTCTCGCCGGGGTCTGTGCTACAGGCACAGTGGTGCCGGTCTTCTCTCCCCGGTGTCTGTGACACATGCACAGTGGTGCCGGTCTGCTCTCCACGGGGTCTGTGATGCAGACACAGTGGGGCCGGTCTGCTCTCCCTGGGGTCAGTGATAGACACACAGTGGGGCCGGTCTGCCCTCCCTGGGGCCTATGATAAAGACACAGTGGGGCAGTTCTGCTCTCCTCGGGGTTTGTGATACAGACACAGTGGGGCCGGTCTGCTCTCCCTGGGGTCTGTAATACAGACAGTGGGGCCGGTCTGCTCTCCCCGGGGTCTGTGATACAGACACAGTGGGGCCGGTCTGCTCTACCCCGGGTCTGTGATAAAGACACAGTGGGGCCAGACTGCTCTCCCCAGGGTCTGTGATACAGACACAGTGGGGCCGGACTGCTCTCCCCGGAGTCTGTGATACAGACAGAGTGGGGCCGGTGTGCTCTCCCCGGGGTCTGTGATACAGACACAGTGGGGCCGGTGTGCTCTCCCCCGGGGTCTGTGATAAAGACAGAGTGGGGCCGGTCTGCGCTCCCTGGGGTCAGTGATACAGACAGAGTGGGGCCGGTCTGCTCTCCCCGGGGTCTGTGATACAGACACAGTGGGGCCGGTATGCGCTCCCCCGGGGTCTGTCATAGACACACAGTGGGGCCGGTCTGCTCTCCCCGGTGTCTGTGATACAGACACAGTGGGGCCGGTCTGCTCTCCCCGGGGTCTGTGATACACACCCAGTGGGGCCGGTCTGCTCTCCCCCGGGTCTGTGATACAGACACAGTGGGGCCGGTCTGCTCTCCCCGGGGTCTGTGTTACAGACACAGTGGGGCCGGTCTGCTCTCCCCGGGGTTTGTGATACAGATACAGTGGTGCCAGTCTGCTCTCCCCGGTGTCTGTGATACAGACACATTGGGGCCGGTCTTCTCTCCCCCGGGGTTTGTGATACAGACATAGTGGGGCCGGTCTGCTCTCCCCGGGGTCTGTGATGCACAGACACTGGGGCCGGTCTGCTCTCGCCGGTGTCTGTGCTACAGGCGCAGTGGTGCTGGTCTTCTCTCCCCGGTGTCTGTGACACATGCACAGTGGTGCCGGTCTGCTCTCCACGGGGTCTGTGATGCAGACGCAGTGGGGCCGGTCTGCTCTCCCTGGGGTCAGTGATAGACACACAGAGGGGCCGGTCTGCCCTCCCTGGGGTCTATGATAAAGACACAGTGGGGCCGGTCTGCTCTCCCCGGGGTCTGTGATACAGACACATTGGCGCCGGTCTGCTCTCCTTGGGGTCTGTGATACAGACACAGTGGGGCCGGTCTGCTCTCCTCCGCGGTCTGTGATACAGACAGTGGGGCCGGTCTGCTCTCCCCGGGGTCTGTGATACAGACACAGTGGGGCCGGTCTGCTCTCCCCGGGGTCTGTGATACAGACACATTGGGGCCGGTCTGCTCTCCCCGGGGTCTGTGATACAGACACATTGGGGCCGGTCTGCTCTCCCTGGGATCTGTGATACAGACACAGTGGGACCGGTCTGCTCTCCCCAGAGTCTGTGATACACACACAGTGGGGCCGGACTGCTCTCCCCCGGGATCTGTGGTAGAGACACAGTGGGGCCAGTCTGTTCCCCCGCGGCGCCCATGAGATACAGACAGTGGGGCCGGTCTGCTCACCGCATGGTCAGTGATACAGACACAGTGAGACCAGTCTGATCTCCCTGGGGTCTGTGCTATAGACACATTGGGGCTGTTTTGCTCTCCACTGGTGTATGTGATACACTGACAGTGGGACCGGTCTGCTCTCCCCGGGGTCTGTGATGCACAGACACTGGGGCCGGTCTTCTCTCCCCGGTGTCTGTGACACATGCACAGTGGTGCCGCTCTGCTTTCCCCAGGATCTGCGATACAGACACAGTGGGGCCGGCCTGCTCTCCCCCGGGGACTGTGATACAGACACAGTGGGGCCAGTGTGCTCTCCCCGGGGTCAGTCATGCAGACACAATGGGGCCGGTCTACTCTCCCTGGGGACAGTGATACACATGCAGTGGGGACAGTCTGCTCTCAACGGGGTCTGTGATGCAGACACAGTGGGGCCGGTATGCGCTCCCCCGGGGTCTGTGATAGACACACAGTGGGGCCGGTCTGCTCTCCCCGGGGTCTGTAATACAGATGCTGAGGGGCCGGTCTGCTCTCCCCGGGGTTTGTGATACAGACACAGTGGTGCCAGTCTGCTCTCCCCGGTGTCTGTGATACAGACACATTGGAGCCGGTCTTCTCTCCCTCGGGTTTTGTGATACAGACACAGAGGGGCCAGTCTGCTCTCTCCGTGGTCTGTGATACAGAAACAGTGGGGCCGGTCTGCTCTCCCCTGGTTCTGTGATACAGACGCAGTGGGGCCGGTCTGCTCTCCCCGGGGTCTGTGATACAGACACAGTGGGGCCGGTCTGCTCTCCCTGGGGTCTGTGATACAGACACAGTGGGGCCGGGGTGCTCTCTCCGGGGTCTGTGATACAGACACAGTGGGGCCGGTCTGCTCTCCCCGGGGTCTGTGATACAGACACAGTGGGGCCGGTCTGCTCTCCCCGATGTCTGTGATACACATCACAGTGGGGCCGGACTGCTCTCCCCCGGGATCTGTGGTACAGACACAGTGGGGCCGGTCTGCGCACCCCATGGTCAGTGATACAGACACAGTGAGAGCAGTCTGAACTCCCTGGGGTCTGTGCTACAGACACATTGGGGCTGTTTTGCTCTCCACTGGTGTATGTGATACACTTACAGTGGGACCGGTCTGCTCTCCCCGGGGTCTGTGATGCAGACACAGTGGGGCCGGTCTGCTCTACCCGGGGTCTGTGATGCACAGACACTGGGGCCAGTCTGCTCTCGCCGGGGTCTGTGCTACAGGCACACTGGTGCCGGTCTGCTCTCCCCCGGGGTCTGTGATAGAGACACAGTAGGGCCGGTCTGCTCTCCACGGGGTCTGTGATGCAGACACAGTGCGGCCGGACTGCTCTCCCTGGGGTCAGTGATAGACACACAGTGGGGCCGGTCTGCCCTCCCTGGGGTCTATCATAAAGACACAGTGGGGCTGGTCTGCTCTCCCCGGGGTTTGTGATACAGACACAGTGGGGCCGGTCTGCTCTCCCTGGGGTCTGTGATACAGACACAGTGGGGCGGTCTGCTCTCCCCGGGGTCTGTGATACAGACAGTGTGGCCGGTCTGCTCTCCCCCGGTTCTGTGATAATGACAGAGTGGGGCCGGTCTGCTCTCCCCGGGGTCTGTGTTACAGACACAGTGGGGCTGGTCTGCTCTCCCCGGGGTTTGTGATACAGCCACAGTGGTGCCAGTCTGCTCTCCCCGGTGTCTGTGATACAGACACATTGTGGCCGGTCTTCTCTCCCCCGGGGTTTGTGACACAGACACAGTGGGGCCGGTCTGCTCTCCCCGGGGTCTGTGATGCACAGACACTGGGGCCGGTCTGCTCTCGCCGGGGTCTGTGCTACAGGCACAGTGGTGCCGGTCTTCTCTCCCCGGTGTCTGTGACACATGCACAGTGGTGCCGGTCTGCTCTCCACGGGGTCTGTGATGCAGACACAGTGGGGCCGGTCTGCTCTCCCTGGGGTCAGTGATAGACACACAGTGGGGCCGGTCTGCTCTCCCCCGGGTCTGTGATACAGACACAGTGGGGCCGGTCTGCTCTCCCCGGGGTCTGTGTTACAGACACAGTGGGGCCGGTCTGCTCTCCCCGGGGTTTGTGATACAGATACAGTGGTGCCAGTCTGCTCTCCCCGGTGTCTGTGATACAGACACATTGGGGCCGGTCTTCTCTCCCCCGGGGTTTGTGATACAGACACAGTGGGGCCGGTCTGCTCTCCCCGGGGTCTGTGATGCACAGACACTGGGGCCGGTCTGCTCTCGCCGGTGTCTGTGCTACAGGCGCAGTGGTGCTGGTCTTCTCTCCCCGGTGTCTGTGACACATGCACAGTGGTGCCGGTCTGCTCTCCACGGGGTCTGTGATGCAGACACAATGGGGCCGGTCTGCTCTCCCTGGGGTCAGTGATAGACACACAGTGGGGCCGGTCTGCCCTCCCTGGGGTCTATGATAAAGACACAGTGGGGCCGGTCTGCTCTCCCTGGGGTCTGTGATACAGACACATTGGTGCCGGTCTGCTCTCCTTGGGGTCTGTGATACAGACACAGTGGGGCCAGTGTGCTCTCCCCGGGGTCAGTCATGCAGACACAATGGGGCCGGTCTACTCTCCCTGGGGTCAGTGATACACATGCAGTGGGGACAGTCTGCTCTCCACGGGGTCTGTGATGCAGACACAGTGGGGCCGGTATGCGCTCCCCCGGGGTCTGTGATAGACACACAGTGGGGCCGGTCTGCCCTCCCCGGGGTCTGTAATACAGATGCTGAGGGGCCGGTCTGCTCTCCCCGGGGTTTGTGATACAGACACAGTGGTGCCAGTCTGCTCTCCCCGGTGTCTGTGATACAGACACATTGGAGCCGGTCTTCTCTCCCTCGGGGTTTGTGATACAGACACAGTGGGGCCGGTCTGCTCTCTCCGTGGTCTGTGATACAGAAACAGTGGGGCCGGTCTGCTTTCCCCTGGTTCTGTGATACAGACGCAGTGGGGCCGGTCTGCTCTCCCCGGGGTCTGTGATACAGACACAGTGGGGCCGGTCTGCTCTCCCTGGGGTCTGTGATACAGACACAGTGGGGCCGGGGTGCTCTCTCCGGGGTCTGTGATACAGACACAGTGGGGCCGGTCTGCTCTCCCCGGGGTCTGTGATACAGACACAGTGGGGCCGGTCTGCTCTCCCCGATGTCTGTGATACACATCACAGTGGGGCCGGACTGCTCTCCCCCGGGATCTGTGGTACAGACACAGTGGGGCCGGTCTGCGCACCCCATGGTCAGTGATACAGACACAGTGAGAGCAGTCTGAACTCCCTGGGGTCTGTGCTACAGACACATTGGGGCTGTTTTGCTCTCCACTGGTGTATGTGATACACTTACAGTGGGACCGGTCTGCTCTCCCCGGGGTCTGTGATACAGACACAGTGGGGCCGGTCTGCTCTACCCGGGGTCTGTGATGCACAGACACTGGGGCCAGTCTGCTCTCGCCGGGGTCTGTGCTACAGGCACAGTGGTGCCGGTCTGCTCTCCCCCGGGGTCTGTGATAGAGACACAGTAGGGCCGGTCTGCTCTCCACGGGGTCTGTGATGCAGACACAGTGCGGCCGGACTGCTCTCCCTGGGGTCAGTGATAGACACACAGTGGGGCCGGTCTGCCCTCCCTGGGGTCTATCATAAAGACACAGTGGGGCCGGTCTGCTCTCCCCGGGGTTTGTGATACAGACACAGTGGGGCCAGTCTGCTCTCCCTGGGGTCTGTGATACAGACACAGTGGGGCGGTCTGCTCTCCCCGGGGTCTGTGATACAGACAGTGTGGCCGGTCTGCTCTCCCCCGGTTCTGTGATAATGACAGAGTGGGGCCGGTCTGCTCTCCCCGGGGTCTGTGTTACAGACACAGTGGGGCTGGTCTGCTCTCCCCGGGGTTTGTGATACAGCCACAGTGGTGCCAGTCTGCTCTCCCCGGTGTCTGTGATACAGACACATTGTGGCCGGTCTTCTCTCCCCCGGGGTTTGTGACACAGACACAGTGGGGCCGGGCTGCTCTCCCCGGGGTCTGTGATGCACAGACACTGGGGCCGGTCTGCTCTCGCCGGGGTCTGTGCTACAGGCACAGTGGTGCTGGTCTTCTCTCCCCGGTGTCTGTGACACATGCACAGTGGTGCCGGTCTGCTCTCCACGGGGTCTGTGATGCAGACACAGTGGGGCCGGTCTGCTCTCCCTGGGGTCAGTGATAGACACACAGTGGGGCCGGTCTGCCCTCCCTGGGGCCTATGATAAAGACACAGTGGGGCAGTTCTGCTCTCCTCGGGGTTTGTGATACAGACACAGTGGGGCCGGTCTGCTCTCCCTGGGGTCTGTGATACAGACAGTGGGGCCGGTCTGCTCTCCCCGGGGTCTGTGATACAGACACAGTGGGGCCGGTCTGCTCTACCCCGGGTCTGTGATAAAGACACAGTGGGGCCAGACTGCTCTCCCCAGGGTCTGTGATACAGACACAGTGGGGCCGGACTGCTCTCCCCGGAGTCTGTGATACAGACAGAGTGGGGCCGGTGTGCTCTCCCCGGGGTCTGTGATACAGACACAGTGGGGCCGGTGTGCTCTCCCCCGGGGTCTGTGATAAAGACAGAGTGGGGCCGGTCTGCGCTCCCTGGGGTCAGTGATACAGACAGAGTGGGGCCGGTCTGCTCTCCCCGGGGTCTGTGATACAGACACAGTGGGGCCGGTATGCGCTCCCCCGGGGTCTGTCATAGACACACAGTGGGGCCGGTCTGCTCTCCCCGGTGTCTGTGATACAGACACAGTGGGGCCGGTCTGCTCTCCCCGGGGTCTGTGATACACACCCAGTGGGGCCGGTCTGCTCTCCCCCGGGTCTGTGATACAGACACAGTGGGGCCGGTCTGCTCTCCCCGGGGTCTGTGTTACAGACACAGTGGGGCCGGTCTGCTCTCCCCGGGGTTTGTGATACAGATACAGTGGTGCCAGTCTGCTCTCCCCGGTGTCTGTGATACAGACACATTGGGGCCGGTCTTCTCTCCCCCGGGGTTTGTGATACAGACATAGTGGGGCCGGTCTGCTCTCCCCGGGGTCTGTGATGCACAGACACTGGGGCCGGTCTGCTCTCGCCGGTGTCTGTGCTACAGGCGCAGTGGTGCTGGTCTTCTCTCCCCGGTGTCTGTGACACATGCACAGTGGTGCCGGTCTGCTCTCCACGGGGTCTGTGATGCAGACACAGTGGGGCCGGTCTGCTCTCCCTGGGGTCAGTGATAGACACACAGTGGGGCCGGTCTGCCCTCCCTGGGGTCTATGATAAAGACACAGTGGGGCCGGTCTGCTCTCCCCGGGGTCTGTGATACAGACACATTGGCGCCGGTCTGCTCTCCTTGGGGTCTGTGATACAGACACAGTGGGGCCGGTCTGCTCTCCTCCGCGGTCTGTGATACAGACAGTGGGGCCGGTCTGCTCTCCCCGGGGTCTGTGATACAGACACAGTGGGGCCGGTCTGCTCTCCCCGGGGTCTGTGATACAGACACATTGGTGCCGGTCTGCTCTCCCCGGGGTCTGTGATACAGACACATTGGGGCCGGTCTGCTCTCCCTGGGATCTGTGATACAGACACAGTGGGACCGGTCTGCTCTCCCCAGAGTCTGTGATACACACACAGTGGGGCCGGACTGCTCTCCCCCGGGATCTGTGGTAGAGACACAGTGGGGCCAGTCTGTTGCCCCGCGGCGCCCATGAGATACAGACAGTGGGGCCGGTCTGCTCACCGCATGGTCAGTGATACAGACACAGTGAGACCAGTCTGATCTCCCTGGGGTCTGTGCTATAGACACATTGGGGCTGTTTTGCTCTCCACTGGTGTATGTGATACACTGACAGTGGGACCGGTCTGCTCTCCCCGGGGTCTGTGATGCACAGACACTGGGGCCGGTCTGCTCTCGCCGGGGTCTGTGCTACAGACACAGTGATGCCGGTCTTCTCTCCCCGGTGTCTGTGACACATGCACAGTGGTGCCGCTCTGCTTTCCCCAGGGTCTGCGATACAGACACAGTGGGGCCGGCCTGCTCTCCCCCGGGGACTGTGATACAGACACAGTGGGGCCAGTGTGCTCTCCCCGGGGTCAGTCATGCAGACACAATGGGGCCGGTCTACTCTCCCTGGGGTCAGTGATACACATGCAGTGGGGACAGTCTGCTCTCCACGGGGTCTGTGATGCAGACACAGTGGGGCCGGTATGCGCCCCCCCGGGGTCTGTGATAGACACACAGTGGGGCCGGTCTGCTCTCCCCGGGGTCTGTAATACAGATGCTGAGGGGCCGGTCTGCTCTCCCCGGGGTTTGTGATACAGACACAGTGGTGCCAGTCTGCTCTCCCCGGTGTCTGTGATACAGACACATTGGAGCCGGTCTTCTCTCCCTCGGGGTTTGTGATACAGACACAGTGGGGCCAGTCTGCTCTCTCCGTGGTCTGTGATACAGAAACAGTGGGGCCGGTCTGCTCTCCCCTGGTTCTGTGATACAGACGCAGTGGGGCCGGTCTGCTCTCCCCGGGGTCTGTGATACAGACACAGTGGGGCCGGTCTGCTCTCCCTGGGGTCTGTGATACAGACACAGTGGGGCCGGGGTGCTCTCTCCGGGGTCTGTGATACAGACACAGTGGGGCCGGTCTGCTCTCCCCGGGGTCTGTGATACAGACACAGTGGGGCCGGTCTGCTCTCCCCGATGTCTGTGATACACATCACAGTGGGGCCGGACTGCTCTCCCCCGGGATCTGTGGTACAGACACAGTGGGGCCGGTCTGCGCACCCCATGGTCAGTGATACAGACACAGTGAGAGCAGTCTGAACTCCCTGGGGTCTGTGCTACAGACACATTGGGGCTGTTTTGCTCTCCACTGGTGTATGTGATACACTTACAGTGGGACCGGTCTGCTCTCCCCGGGGTCTGTGATGCAGACACAGTGGGGCCGGTCTGCTCTACCCGGGGTCTGTGATGCACAGACACTGGGGCCAGTCTGCTCTCGCCGGGGTCTGTGCTACAGGCACAGTGGTGCCGGTCTGCTCTCCCCCGGGGTCTGTGATAGAGACACAGTAGGGCCGGTCTGCTCTCCACGGGGTCTGTGATGCAGACACAGTGCGGCCGGACTGCTCTCCCTGGGGTCAGTGATAGACACACAGTGGGGCCGGTCTGCCCTCCCTGGGGTCTATCATAAAGACACAGTGGGGCTGGTCTGCTCTCCCCGGGGTTTGTGATACAGACACAGTGGGGCCGGTCTGCTCTCCCTGGGGTCTGTGATACAGACACAGTGGGGCGGTCTGCTCTCCCCGGGGTCTGTGATACAGACAGTGTGGCCGGTCTGCTCTCCCCCGGTTCCGTGATAATGACAGAGTGGGGCCGGTCTGCTCTCCCCGGGGTCTGTGTTACAGACACAGTGGGGCTGGTCTGCTCTCCCCGGGGTTTGTGATACAGCCACAGTGCTGCCAGTCTGCTCTCCCCGGTGTCTGTGATACAGACACATTGTGGCCGGTCTTCTCTCCCCCGGGGTTTGTGATGCACAGACACTGGGGCCGGTCTGCTCTCGCCGGGGTCTGTGCTACAGGCACAGTGGTGCCGCTCTTCTCTCCCCGGTGTCTGTGACACATGCACAGTGGTGCCGGTCTGCTCTCCACGGGGTCTGTGATGCAGACACAGTGGGGCCGGTCTGCTCTCCCTGGGGTCAGTGATAGACACACAGTGGGGCCGGTCTGCTCTCCCCCGGGTCTGTGATACAGACACAGTGGGGCCGGTCTGCTCTCCCCGGGGTCTGTGTTACAGACACAGTGGGGCCGGTCTGCTCTCCCCGGGGTTTGTGATACAGATACAGTGGTGCCAGTCTGCTCTCCCCGGTGTCTGTGATACAGACACATTGGGGCCGGTCTTCTCTCCCCCGGGGTTTGTGATACAGACACAGTGGGGCCGGTCTGCTCTCCCCGGGGTCTGTGATGCACAGACACTGGGGCCGGTCTGCTCTCGCCGGTGTCTGTGCTACAGGCGCAGTGGTGCTGGTCTTCTCTCCCCGGTGTCTGTGACACATGCACAGTGGTGCCGGTCTGCTCTCCACGGGGTCTGTGATGCAGACACAGTGGGGCCGGTCTGCTCTCCCTGGGGTCAGTGATAGACACACAGTGGGGCCGGTCTGCCCTCCCTGGGGTCTATGATAAAGACACAGTGGGGCCGGTCTGCTCTCCCTGGGGTCTGTGATACAGACACATTGGTGCCGGTCTGCTCTCCTTGGGGTCTGTGATACAGACACAGTGGGGCCGGTCTGCTCTCCTCCGCGGTCTGTGATACAGACAGTGGGGCCGGTCTGCTCTCCCCGGGGTCTGTGATACAGACACAGTGGGGCCGGTTTGCTCTCCCCGGGGTCTGTGATACAGACACATTGGGGCCGGTCTGCTCTCCCCGGGGTCTGTGATACAGACACATTGGGGCCGGTCTGCTCTCCCTGGGATCTGTGATACAGACACAGTGGGACCGGTCTGCTCTCCCCGGAGTCTGTGATACACACACAGTGGGGCCGGACTGCTCTCCCCCGGGATCTGTGGTAGAGACACAGTGGGGCCAGTCTGCTCCCCCGCGGCGCCCATGAGATACAGACAGTGGGGCCGGTCTGCTCACCGCATGGTCAGTGATACAGACACAGTGAGACCAGTCTGATCTCCCTGGGGTCTGTGCTATAGACACATTGGGGCTGTTTTGCTCTCCACTGGTGTATGTGATACACTGACAGTGGGACCGGTCTGCTCTCCCCGGGGTCTGTGATGCACAGACACTGGGGCCGGTCTGCTCTCGCCGGGGTCTGTGCTACAGACACAGTGATGCCGGTCTTCTCTCCCCGGTGTCTGTGACACATGCACAGTGGTGCCGCTCTGCTTTCCCCAGGGTCTGCGATACAGACACAGTGGGGCCGGCCTGCTCTCCCCCGGGGACTGTGATACAGGCACAGTGGGGCCAGTGTGCTCTCCCCGGGGTCAGTCATGCAGACACAATGGGGCCGGTCTACTCTCCCTGGGGTCAGTGATACACATGCAGTGGGGACAGTCTGCTCTCCACGGGGTCTGTGATGCAGACACAGTGGGGCCGGTATGCGCTCCCCCGGGGTCTGTGATAGACACACAGTGGGGCCGGTCTGCTCTCCCCGGGGTCTGTAATACAGATGCTGAGGGGCCGGTCTGCTCCCCCCGGGGTTTGTGATACAGACACAGTGGTGCCAGTCTGCTCTCCCCGGTGTCTCTGATACAGACACATTGGAGCCGGTCTTCTCTCCCTCGGGGTTTGTGATACAGACACAGTGGGGCCGGTCTGCTCTCTCCGTGGTCTGTGATACAGAAACAGTGGGGCCAGTCTGCTCTCCCCTGGTTCTGTGATACAGACGCAGTGGGGCCGGTCTGCTCTCCCCGGGGTCTGTGATACAGACACAGTGGGGCCGGTCTGCTCTCCCTGGGGTCTGTGATACAGACACAGTGGGGCCGGGGTGCTCTCTCCGGGGTCTGTGATACAGACACAGTGGGGCCGGTCTGCTCTCACCGGGGTCTGTGATACACACACAGTGGGGCCGGTCTGCTCTCCCCAGGGTCTGTGATACACACACAGTGAGGCTGGTCTGCTCTCCCCCGGGCCTGTGATACAGACACAGTGGGGCCAGTCTGCTCTCCCCGGGGTCTGTGATACAGACAATGTGGGGACGGTCTGCTCTCCCTGGGGTCTGTGATACAGACACAGTGGGGCCGGTCTGCTCTCCCCGGGATCTGTGATACAGACACAGTGGGGTCGGTCTGCACTCCCTGGGGTCTGTGATACAGACACAGTGGGGCCAGTCTGCTCTCCCCGGGGTCTGTGATACACACACAGTTGGGCCGGTCTGCTCTCCCCGGGGTCTGTGATACAGACACAGTGGGGCCGCTCTGCTATCCCCGGGGTCTGTGGTACAGACACAGTGGGGCCGGCCTGCTCTCCCCGGGGCCTTTGATACAGACACCGTGGGGCCGGTCTGCTCTCCCTGAGGTCTGTGATACAGACACAGTGGGGCCGGTCTGCTGTCCCCGGGGTCTGTGATACAGACACAGTGGGGCCGGTCTGCTTTCCCCGGGGTCTGTGATACAGACACAGTGGGGCCGGTCTGCTCTCCCCCGGGATCTGTGGTACAGATACAGTGGGGCCGGTCTGCTCTCGCTGCGGACTGTGATACAGACACAGTGGTGCCGGTCTTCTCTCCCCGGTGTCTGTGATACAGACACAGTGGGGCCGGTCTGCTCTCGCTGGGGACTGTGCTCCAGACACAGTGGTGCCGGTCTTCTCTCCCCGGTGTCTGTGACACATGCACAGTGGGGCCGGTCTGCTCTCCCCGGGGTCTGTGATCCAGACACAGTGGGGCCGGTCTGCCCTCCCTGGGGTCTGTGATAAAGGCACATTGGGCCTGTCTGCTCTCCCCGGGATCTGTGATACACACAAAGTGGGGCCGGACCGCTCTCCCCCGGGATCTGTGGTACAGACACAGTGGGGCCGGTCTGCTCTCCCACGGGGCCTATGAGACACACCAAGCGGGGCCGGTCTGCTCAGCATGGTCAGTGATACAGAGACAGTGAGACCAGTCTGCTCTCCCCCGGGGTCTGTGATACAGACACAGTAGGGCCAGTCTGCTCTCCCCGGGGTCAGTGATGCAGACACAGTGGGGCCGGTCTGCTCTCCCTGGGGTCAGTGATACACACACAGTGGGGCCGGTCTGCTCTCCCCGGGTCTGTGATACAGACATAGTGGGGCCGGTCTGCTCTCCCCGGGGTCTGTGATACAGACACAGTGCGGGCCGGTCTGCTCTCCCCCGGAGTCTGTGATACAGACACAGCGGGGCCAGTCTGCTCTCCTTGTGGTCTGTGATACAGACACAGTGGGGCTGGTCTGCTCTCCCTGGGATCTGTGATACAGACACAGTGGGGCCGGTCTGCTCTCCCCGGGGTCTGTGATACAGACACAGTGGGGCGGGACTGCTCTCCCCCGGGATCTGTGGTACAGACACAGTGGGGCCGGTCTGCTCCCCCGCGGGGCCTATGAGACACACACAGTGGGGCCGGTCTGCTCACCCAATAGTCAGTGATACAGACACAGTGAGACCAGTCTGTGCATCACAGACCCCAGGGAGATCAGACAGTGGGGCCGGTCTGCTCTCGCCGGGGTCTGTGCTGCAGACACAGTGGTGCCGGTCTTCTCTCCCCGGTGTCTGTGACACATGCACAGTGGGTCCGGTCTGCTCTCCCCGGGGTCTGTGATACAGAAACAATGGGGCCGGTCTACTCTCCCCTGGTTCTGTGATAAAGACACAGTGGGGCCGGTCTGCTCTCCCCGGGCTCTGTGATACAGACACAGTGGGGCCGGTCTGCTCTCCCCGGGGTCTGTGATACACACACAGTGGGACCGGTCTGCTCTCCCCGGGGTCTCTGATACAGACACAGTGGGGCCGGTCAGCTCTCCCCGGGGTCTGTGATACACACACAGTGGGGCCGGCCTGGTCTCCCCAGGGTCTGTGATACAGACACAGTGGGACCGGCCTGCTCTCCCCGGGGTCTGTGATGAAGACAGAGTGGGGCTGGTATGCTCTCCCCGGGGTCTGTGATACAGACACAGTGGGGCCGGTCTGCTCTCCCCGGGGTCTGTGATACAGACACAGTGGGGCCGGTCTGCTCTCCCCGGGGTCTGTGATACACACACAGTGGGGCCGGTCTGCTCTCCCCAGGGTCTGTGATACACACACAGTGAGGCTGGTCTGCTCTCCCCCGGGCCTGTGATACAGACACAGTGGGGCCAGTCTGCTCTCCCCGGGGTCTGTGATACAGACAATGTGGGGACGGTCTGCTCTCCCTGGGGTCTGTGATACAGACACAGTGGGGCCGGTCTGCTCTCCCCGGGATCTGTGATGCAGACACAGTGGGGACGGTCTGCACTCCCTGGGGTCTGTGATACAGACACAGTGGGGCCAGTCTGCTCTCCCCGGGGTCTGTGATACACACACAGTTGGGCCGGTCTGCTCTCCCCGGGGTCTGTGATACAGACACAGTGGGGCCGCTCTGCTATCCCCGGGGTCTGTGGTACAGACACAGTGGGGCCGGTCTGCTCTCCCCGGGGCCTGTGATACAGACACCGTGGGGCCGGTCTGCTCTCCCTGAGGTCTGTGATACAGACACAGTGGGGCCGGTCTGCTGTCCCCGGGGTCTGTGATACAGACACAGTGGGGCCGGTCTGCTTTCCCCGGGGTCTGTGATACAGACACAGTGGGGCCGGTCTGCTCTCCCCCGGGATCTGTGGTACAGATACAGTGGGGCCGGTCTGCTCTCGCTGGGGACTGTGCTACAGACACAGTGGTGCCGGTCTTCTCTCCCCGGTGTCTGTGACACATGCACAGTGGGGCCGGTCTGCTCTCCCCGGGGTCTGTGATCCAGACACAGTGGGGCCGGTCTGCCCTCCCTGGGGTCTGTGATAAAGGCACATTGGGCCTGTCTGCTCTCCCCGGGATCTGTGATACACACAAAGTGGGGCCGGACCGCTCTCCCCCGGGATCTGTGGTACAGACACAGTGGGGCCGGTCTGCTCTCCCGCGGGGCCTATGAGACACACCCAGCGGGGCCGGTCTGCTCAGCATGGTCAGTGATACAGACACAGTGAGACCAGTCAGCTCTCCCCCGGGGTCTGTGATACAGACACAGTAGGGCCAGTCTGCTCTCCCCGGGGTCAGTGATGCAGACACAGTGGGGCCGGTCTGCTCTCCCTGGGGTCAGTGATACACACACAGTGGGGCCGGTCTGCTCTCCCCGGGTCTGTGATACAGACATAGTGGGGCCGGTCTGCTCTCCCCGGGTCTGTGATACAGACATAGTGGGGCCGGTCTGCTCTCCCTGGGGTCTGTGATACAGACACAGTGGGGCCGGTCTGCTCTCCCCGGGGTCTGTGATACAGACACAGTGCGGGCCGGTCTGCTCTCCCCCGGAGTCTGTGATACAGACACAGCGGGGCCAGTCTGCTCTCCTTGTGGTCTGTGATACAGACACAGTGGGGCCGGTCTGCTCTCCCTGGGATCTGTGATACAGACACAGTGGGGCCGGTCTGCTCTCCCCGGGGTCTGTGATACAGACACAGTGGGGCCGGACTGCTCTCCCCCGGGATCTGTGGTACAGACACAGTGGGGCCGGTCTGCTCCCCCGCGGGGCCTATGAGACACACACAGTGGGGCCGGTCTGCTCACCCAATAGTCAGTGATACAGACACAGTGAGACCAGTCTGTGCATCACAGACCCCAGGGAGATCAGACAGTGGGGCCGGTCTGCTCTCGCCGGGGTCTGTGCTGCAGACACAGTGGTGCCGGTCTTCTCTCCCCGGTGTCTGTGACACATGCACAGTGGGTCCGGTCTGCTCTCCCCGGGGTCTGTGATACAGAAACAATGGGGCCGGTCTACTCTCCCCTAGTTCTGTGATAAAGACACTGTGGGGCCGGTCTGCTCTCCCCGGGGTCTGTGATACAGACACAGTGGGGCCGGTCTGCTCTCCCCGGGGTCTGTGATACACACACAGTGGGGCCGGTCTGCTCTCCCCGGGGTCTGTGATACACACACAGTGGGGCCGGCCTGGTCTCCCCGGGGTCTGTGATACAGACACAGTGGGACCAGCCTGCTCTCCCCGGGGTCTGTGATGAAGACAGAGTGGGGCTGGTATGCTCTCCCCGGGGTCTGTGATACAGACACAGTGGGGCCGGTCTGCTCTCCCCGGGGTCTGTGATACAGACACAGTGGGGCCGGTCTGCTCTCCCCGGGGTCTGTGATACAGACACAGTGGGGCCGCTCTGCTATTCCCGGGGTCTGTGATACAGACACAGTGGGGCCGGTCTGCTCTCCCCGGGATCTGTGATGAAGACAGAGTGGGGCCGGTATGCTCTCCCCGGGGTCTGTGATACAGACACAGTGGGGCCGGTCTGCTCTCCCTGGGGTCTGTGGTACAGACACAGTGGGGCCGGTATGCTCTCCCCGGGGTCTGTGATACAGACAACAGTGGGGCCGGTCTTCTCTCCCCCGGGGTCTGTTATAAAGACAGAGTGGGGCCGGTCTGCAATCCCTGGGGTCAGTGATACAGACACATTGGTGCTGGTCCACTATCCCCGGGGTCTGTGATACAGACACAGTGGGGTTGGTCTGCTCTCCACCGGGTCTGTGATACAGACAGTGGGCCTGGTCTGCTCTCCCCGGGGTCTGTGATTCAGACACAGTGGGGCTGGTCTGCTTTCCCCGGGGTCTGTGATACAGACACAGTGGGGCCGGTCTGCTCTCCCCGAGGTCTGTGATACACACACAGTGGGGCCGGTCTGCTCTCCCCGGGTCTGTGATACAGACACAGTGGGGCCGGTCTGCTCTCCCCAGGGTCTGTGATACACACAGAGTGGGGCCGGTCTGCTCTCCCGGGGTCTGTGATACAGACACAGTGGGGCCGGTCTGCTCTCCCCGGGTCTGTGATACAGACACAGTGGGGCCGGTCTGCTCTCCCCAGGGTCTGTGATACACACACAGTGGGGCCGGTCTGCTCTCCCGGGGTCTGTGATACAGACACAGTGGGGCCGGTCTGCTCTCCCCCGGGGTCTGTGATACAGACACAGTGGGACCGGTCTGCTCTCCCCGGGGTCTGTGATACAAACACAGTGGGGCCGGTCTGCTCCCCCGTGGGGCCCATGATACACAGACAGTGGGGCCGGTCTGCTCACCGCATGGTCAGTGATACAGACACAGTGAGACCAGTCTGATCTCCCTGGGGTCTGTGCTATAGACACATTGGGGCTGTTTTGCTCTCCACTGGTGTATGTGATACACTGACATTGGGACCGGTCTGCCCTCCCCGGGTCTGTAATACAGACACAGTGGGGCCAGTCTGCTCTCCCTGGGGTCTGTGATACAGACACAGTGGGGCCGGACTGCTCTCCCCGTGGTCTGTGATACACACACAGTTGGGCCGGTCTGCTATCCCCGGGGTTTGTGGTACAGACACAGTGGGGCCGGTCTGCTCTCCCCGGGGTCTGTGATACAGACACCGTGGGGCCGGTCTGCTCTCCCTGAGGTCTGTGATACAGACACAGTGGGGCCGGTCTGCTGTCCCCGGGGTCTGTGATACAGACACAGTGGGGCCGGTCTGCTTTCCCCGGGGTCTGTGATACAGACACAGTGGGGCCGGTCTGCTCTCCCCCGGGATCTGTGGTACAGATACAGTGGGGCCGGTCTGCTCTCGCTGGGGACTGTGCTACAGACACAGTGGTGCCGGTCTTCTCTCCCCGGTGTCTGTGACACATGCACAGTGGGGCCGGTCTGCTCTCCCCGGGGTCTGTGATCCAGACACAGTGGGGCCGGTCTGCCCTCCCTGGGGTCTGTGATAAAGACACATTGGGCCTGTCTGCTCTCCCCGGGATCTGTGGTACACACAAAGTGGGGCCGGACCGCTCTCCCCCGGGATCTGTGGTACAGACACAGTGGGGCCGGTCTGCTCTCCCGCGGGGCCTATGAGACACACCCAGCGGGGCCGGTCTGCTCAGCATGGTCAGTGATACAGACACAGTGAGACCAGTCTGCTCTCCCCCGGGGTCTGTGATACAGACACATTAGGGCCAGTCTGCTCTCCCCGGGGTCAGTGATGCAGACACAGTGGGGCCGGTCTGCTCTCCCTGGGGTCAGTGATACACACACAGTGGGGCCGGTCTGCTCTCCCTGGGGCCAGTGATGCAAACACAGTGGGGCCGGTCTGCTCTCCCCGGGGTCTGTGATACAGACACAGTGGGGCCGGTCTGCTCTCCCCGGGGTATGTGATACAGACACAGTGGGGCCGCTCTGCACTCCCCGGGTCTGTGATACAGACATAGTGGGGCCGGTCTGCTCTCCCCGGGGTCTGTGATACAGACACATTGCGGGCCGGTCTGCTCTCCCCCGGAGTCTGTGATACAGACACAGTGGGGCCAGTCTGCTCTCCTTGGGGTCTGTGATACAGACACAGTGGGGCCGGTCTGCCCTCCCTGGGATCTGTGATCCAGACACAGTGGGGCCGGTCTGCTCTCCCCGGGGTCTGTGATTCAGACACAGTGGGGCCGGACTGCTCTCCCCCGGGATCTGTGGTACAGACACAGTGGGGCCGGTCTTCTCCCACGCGGGGCCTATGAGACACACACAGTGGGGCCGGTCTGCTCACCCCATAGTCAGTGATACAGACATAGTGAGACCAGTCTGTGCATCACAGACCCCAGGGAGATCAGACACTGGGGCCGGTCTGCTCTCGCCGGGGTCTCTGCTGCAGACACAGTGGTGCCGGTCTTCTCTCCCCGGTGTCTGTGACACATGCACAGTGGGGCCGGTCTTCTCTCCCCCGGGGTCTGTGATACAGACACAGTGGGGCCGGTCTGCTCTCCACCGGGTCTGTGATACAGACACAGTGGGGCCGGTCTGCTCTCCCCCGGGGTCTGTGATACAGACACAGTGGGGCCGGTCTGCT
Source organism: Somniosus microcephalus (assembly GCF_052327205.1). NCBI lineage: Eukaryota > Metazoa > Chordata > Chondrichthyes > Squaliformes > Somniosidae > Somniosus > Somniosus microcephalus. Next base: position 2,712,369 of record NW_028225184.1, read on the forward strand.
CTCCCCGGGATCTGTGATGAAGACAGAGTGGGGCCGGTATGCTCTCCCCGGGGTCTGTGATACAGACACAGTGGGGCCGGTCTGCTCTCCCTGGGGTCTGTGGTACAGACACAGTGGGGCCGGTATGCTCTCCCCGGGGTCTGTGATACAGACAACAGTGGGGCCGGTCTTCTCTCCCCCGGGGTCTGTTATAAAGACAGAGTGGGGCCGGTCTGCAATCCCTGGGGTCAGTGATACAGACACATTGGTGCTGGTCCACTATCCCCGGGGTCTGTGATACAGACACAGTGGGGTTGGTCTGCTCTCCACCGGGTCTGTGATACAGACAGTGGGCCCGGTCTGCTCTCCCCGGGGTCTGTGATTCAGACACAGTGGGGCTGGTCTGCTTTCCCCGGGGTCTGTGATACAGACACAGTGGGGCCGGACTGCCCTCCCCGGGTCTGTAATACAGACACAGTGGGGCCAGTCTGCTCTCCCTGGGGTCTGTGATACAGACACAGTGGGGCCGGACTGCTCTCCCCGTGGTCTGTGATACACACACAGTTGGGCCGGTCTGCTATCCCCGGGGTTTGTGGTACAGACACAGTGGGGCCGGTCTGCTCTCCCCGGGGTCTGTGATACAGACACCGTGGGGCCGGTCTGCTCTCCCTGAGGTCTGTGATACAGACACAGTGGGGCCGGTCTGCTGTCCCCGGGGTCTGTGATACAGACACAGTGGGGCCGGTCTGCTTTCCCCGGGGTCTGTGATACAGACACAGTGGGGCCGGTCTGCTCTCCCCCGGGATCTGTGGTACAGATACAGTGGGGCCGGTCTGCTCTCGCTGGGGACTGTGCTACAGACACAGTGGTGCCGGTCTTCTCTCCCCGGTGTCTGTGACACATGCACAGTGGGGCCGGTCTGCTCTCCCCGGGGTCTGTGATCCAGACACAGTGGGGCCGGTCTGCCCTCCCTGGGGTCTGTGATAAAGACACATTGGGCCTGTCTGCTCTCCCCGGGATCTGTGATACACACAAAGTGGGGCCGGACCGCTCTCCCCCGGGATCTGTGGTACAGACACAGTGGGGCCGGTCTGCTCTCCCGCGGGGCCTATGAGACACACCCAGCGGGGCCGGTCTGCTCAGCATGGTCAGTGATACAGACACAGTGAGACCAGTCTGCTCTCCCCCGGGGTCTGTGATACAGACACATTAGGGCCAGTCTGCTCTCCCCGGGGTCAGTGATGCAGACACAGTGGGGCCGGTCTGCTCTCCCTGGGGTCAGTGATACACACACAGTGGGGCCGGTCTGCTCTCCCTGGGGCCAGTGATGCAAACACAGTGGGGCCGGTCTGCTCTCCCCGGGGTCTGTGATACAGACACAGTGGGGCCGGTCTGCTCTCCCCGGGGTATGTGATACAGACACAGTGGGGCCGCTCTGCACTCCCCGGGTCTGTGATACAGACATAGTGGGGCCGGTCTGCTCTCCCCGGGGTCTGTGATACAGACACATTGCGGGCCGGTCTGCTCTCCCCCGGAGTCTGTGATACAGACACAGTGGGGCCAGTCTGCTCTCCTTGGGGTCTGTGATACAGACACAGTGGGGCCGGTCTGCTCTCCCTGGGATCTGTGATCCAGACACAGTGGGGCCGGTCTGCTCTCCCCGGGGTCTGTGATTCAGACACAGTGGGGCCGGACTGCTCTCCCCCGGGATCTGTGGTACAGACACAGTGGGGCCGGTCTTCTCCCACGCGGGGCCTATGAGACACACACAGTGGGGCCGGTCTGCTCACCCCATAGTCAGTGATACAGACATAGTGAGACCAGTCTGTGCATCACAGACCCCAGGGAGATCAGACACTGGGGCCGGTCTGCTCTCGCCGGGGTCTCTGCTGCAGACACAGTGGTGCCGGTCTTCTCTCCCCGGTGTCTGTGACACATGCACAGTGGGGCCGGTCTTCTCTCCCCCGGGGTCTGTGATACAGACACAGTGGGGCCGGTCTGCTCTCCACCGGGTCTGTGATACAGACACAGTGGGGCCGGTCTGCTCTCCCCCGGGGTCTGTGATACAGACACAGTGGGGCCGGTCTGCTCTCCCCGGGATCTGTGATGAAGACAGAGTGGGGCCGGTATGCTCTCCCCGGGGTCTGTGATACAGACACAGTGGGGCCGGTCTGCTCTCCCTGGGGTCTGTGGTACAGACACAGTGGGGCCGGTATGCTCTCCCCGGGGTCTGTGATACAGACAACAGTGGGGCCGGTCTTCTCTCCCCCGGGGTCTGTTATAAAGACAGAGTGGGGCCGGTCTGCAATCCCTGGGGTCAGTGATACAGACACATTGGTGCTGGTCCACTATCCCCGGGGTCTGTGATACAGACACAGTGGGGTTGGTCTGCTCTCCACCGGGTCTGTGATACAGACAGTGGGCCCGGTCTGCTCTCCCCGGGGTCTGTGATTCAGACACAGTGGGGCTGGTCTGCTTTCCCCGGGGTCTGTGATACAGACACAGTGGGGCCGGTCTGCTCTCCCCGAGGTCTGTGATACACACACAGTGGGGCCGGTCTGCTCTCCCCGGGTCTGTGATACAGACACAGTGGGGCCGGTCTGCTCTCCCCAGGGTCTGTGATACACACAGAGTGGGGCCGGTCTGCTCTCCCGGGGTCTGTGATACAGACACAGTGGGGCCGGTCTGCTCTCCCCGGGTCTGTGATACAGACACAGTGGGGCCGGTCTGCTCTCCCCAGGGTCTGTGATACACACACAGTGGGGCCGGTCTGCTCTCCCGGGGTCTGTGATACAGACACAGTGGGGCCGGTCTGCTCTCTCCCGGGGTCTGTGATACAGACACAGTGGGACCGGTCTGCTCTCCCCGGGGTCTGTGATACAAACACAGTGGGGCCGGTCTGCTCCCCCGCGGGGCCCATGATACACAGACAGTGGGGCCGGTCTGCTCACCGCATGGTCAGTGATACAGACACAGTGAGACCAGTCTGATCTCCCTGGGGTCTGTGCTATAGACACATTGGGGCTGTTTTGCTCTCCACTGGTGTATGTGATACACTGACATTGGGACCGGTCTGCCCTCCCCGGGTCTGTAATACAGACACAGTGGGGCCAGTCTGCTCTCCCTGGGGTCTGTGATACAGACACAGTGGGGCCGGACTGCTCTCCCCGTGGTCTGTGATACACACACAGTTGGGCCGGTCTGCTATCCCCGGGGTTTGTGCTACAGACACAGTGGGGCCGGTCTGCTCTCCCCGGGGTCTGTGATACAGACACCGTGGGGCCGGTCTGCTCTCCCTGAGGTCTGTGATACAGACACAGTGGGGCCGGTCTGCTGTCCCCGGGGTCTGTGATACAGACACAGTGGGGCCGGTCTGCTTTCCCCGGGGTCTGTGATACAGACACAGTGGGGCCGGTCTGCTCTCCCCCGGGATCTGTGGTACAGATACAGTGGGGCCGGTCTGCTCTCGCTGGGGACTGTGCTACAGACACAGTGGTGCCGGTCTTCTCTCCCCGGTGTCTGTGACACATGCACAGTGGGGCCGGTCTGCTCTCCCCGGGGTCTGTGATCCAGACACAGTGGGGCCGGTCTGCCCTCCCTGGGGTCTGTGATAAAGACACAGTGGGGCCGGTCTGCTCTCCCCGGGGTCTGTGATTCAGACACAGTGGGGCCGGACTGCTCTCCCCCGGGATCTGTGGTACAGACACAGTGGGGCCGGTCTTCTCCCACGCGGGGCCTATGAGACACACACAGTGGGGCCGGTCTGCTCACCCCATAGTCAGTGATACAGACATAGTGAGACCAGTCTGTGCATCACAGACCCCAGGGAGATCAGACACTGGGGCCAGTCTGCTCTCGCCGGGGTCTCTGCTGCAGACACAGTGGTGCCGGTCTTCTCTCCCCGGTGTCTGTGACACATGCACAGTGGGGCCGGTCTTCTCTCCCCCGGGGTCTGTGATACAGACACAGTGGGGCCGGTCTGCTCTCCACCGGGTCTGTGATACAGACACAGTGGGGCCGGTCTGCTCTCCCCCGGGGTCTGTGATACAGACACAGTGGGGCCGGTCTGCTCTCCCGCGGGATCTGTGATACAGACACAGTGGGTCCGGTCTGCTCTCCCCAGGGTCTGTGATACAGAAACAGTGGGGCCGGTCAGCTCTCCCCTGGTTCTGTGATAAAGAGACAGTGGGGCCGGTCTGCTCTCCCCGGGGTCTGTGATACAGACACAGTGGGGCCGGTCTGCTCTCCCCGGGGTCTGTGATACACACACAGTGGGGCCGGTCTGCTCTCCCCGGGGTCTCTGATACAGACACAGTGGGGTCGGTCAGCTCTCCCCGGGGTCTGTGATACACACACAGTGGGGCCGACCTGCTCTCCCCGGGGTCTGTGATACAGACACAGTGGGACCGGCCTGCTCTCCCCGGGGTCTGTGATGAAGACAGAGTGGGGCCGGTATGCTCTCCCCGGGGTCTGTGATACAGACACAGTGGGGCCGGTCTGCTCTCCCCGGGGTCTGTGAGAGAGACACAGTGGGGCCGCTCTGCTATCCCCGGGGTCTGTGATACAGACACAGTGGGGCAGGTCTGCTCTCCCCGGGGTCTGTGATGAAGACAGAGTGGGGCCGGTATGCTCTCCCCGGGGTCTGTGATACAGACACAGTGGGGCCGGTCTGCTCTCCCTGGGGTCTGTGGTACAGACACAGTGGGGCCGGTATGCTCTCCCCGGGGTCTGTGATACAGACAACAGTGGGGCCGGTCTTCTCTCCCCCGGGGTCTGTTATAAAGACAGAGTGGGGCCGGTCTGCAATCCCTGGGGTCAATGATACAGACACATTGGTGCTGGTCCACTATCCCCGGGGTCTGTGATACAGACGCAGTGGGGTTGGTCTGCTCTCCACCGGGTCTGTGATACAGACAGTGGGCCCGGTCTGCTCTCCCCGGGGTCTGTGATTCAGACACAGTGGGGCTGGTCTGCTTTCCCCGGGGTCTGTGATACAGACACAGTGGGGCCGGTCTGCTCTCCCCGGGGTCTTTGATACGGACACAGTGGGGCCGGTCTGCTCTCCCCGAGGTCTGTGATACACACACAGTGGGGCCGGTCTGCTCTCCCCGGGGTCTGTGATACAGACACAATGGGGCCAGTCTGCTCTGCCCGATGTCTGTGATGAAGACAGAGTGGGGCCAGTCTGCTCTCCCCGGGGTCTGTGATACAGACACAGTGGGGCCGGTCTGCTCTCCCCGGGGTCTGTGATACAAACACAGTGGGGCCGTTCTGCTCTCCCCGGGTCTGTGATACAGACACAGTGGGGCTGGTCTGCTCTCCCCAGGGTCTGTGATACACACACAGTGGGGCCGGTCTGCTCTCCCGGGGTCTGTGATACAGACACGGTGGGGCCGGTCTGCTCTCCCCGGGGTCTGTGATACAGACAGTGGGACCGGTCTGCTCTCCCCGGGGTCTGTGATACAAACACAGTGGGGCCGGTCTGCTCCCCCGCGGGACCCATGATACACAGACAGTGGGGTCGGTCTGCTCACCGCATGGTCAGTGATACAGACACAGTGAGACCAGTCTGATCTCCCTGGGGTCTGTGCTATAGACACATTGGGGCTGTTTTGCTCTCCACTGGTGTATGTGATACACTGACATTGGGACCGGTCTGCTCTCCCCGGGGTCTGTGATGCACAGACACAGGGGCCGGTCTGCTCTCGCCAGGGTCTGTGCTACAGACACAGTGATGCCGGTCTTCTCTCCCTGGTGTCTGTGACACATGCACAGTGGTGCCGCTCTGCTTTCCCCAGGGTCTGCGATACAGACAGAGTGGGGCCGGCCTGCTCTCCCCCGGGGACTGTGATACAGACACAGTGGGGCCGGTCTGCCCTCCCTGGGGTCTGTGATAAAGACACAGTGGGGCCGGTCGGCTCTCCCCGGGGTTTGTGATACAGACACAGTGGTGCCAGTCTGCTCTCCCCGGTGTCTGTAATACAGACACATTGGGGCTGGTCTTCTCTCCCCCGGGGTTTGTGATACAGACACAGTGGGGCCGGTCTGCTCTCCCTGGGATCTGTGATCCAGACACAGTGGGGCCGGTCTGCTCTCCCCGGGGTCTGTGATACAGACACAGTGGGGCCGGACTGCTCTCCCCCGGGATCTGTGGTACAGACACAGTGGGGCCGGTCTGCTCCCCCGCGGGGCCTATGAGACACACACAGTGGGGCCGGTCTGCTCACCCCATATTCAGTGATACAGACACAGTGAGACCAGTCTGTGCATCACAGACCCCAGGGAGATCAGACACTGGGGCCGGTCTGCTCTCGCCGGGGTCTCTGCTGCAGACACAGTGGTGCCGGTCTTCTCTCCCCGGTGTCTGTGACACATGCACAGTGGGGCCGGTCTTCTCTCCCCCGTGGTCTGTGATACAGACACAGTGGGGCCGGTCTGCTCTCCACCGGGTCTGTGATACAGACACAGTGGGGCCGGTCTGCTCACCCCCGGGGTCTGTTATACAGACACAGTGGGGCCGGTCTGCTCTCCCGCGGGATCTGTGATACAGACACAGTGGGTCCGGTCTGCTCTCCCCAGGGTCTGTGATACAGAAACAGTGGGGCCGGTCTGCTCTCCCCTGGTTCTGTGATAAAGACACAGTGGGGCCGGTCTGCTCTCCCCGGGGTCTGTGATACAGACACAGTGGGGCCGGTCTGCTCTCCCCGGGGTCTGTGATACACACACAGTGGGGCCGGTCTGCTCTCCCCGGGGTCTCTGATACAGACACAGTGGGGTCGGTCAGCTCTCCCCGGCGTCTGAGATACACACACAGTGGGGCCGGCCTGCTCTCCCCGGGGTCTGTGATACAGACACAGTGGGACCGGCCTGCTCTCCCCGGGGTCTGTGATGAAGACAGAGTGGGGCCGGTATGCTCTCCCCGGGGTCTGTGATACAGACACAGTGGGGCCGGTCTGCTCTCCCCGGGGTCTGTGATAGAGACACAGTGGGGCCGCTCTGCTATCCCTGGGGTCTGTGATACAGACACAGTGGGGCAGGTCTGCTCTCCCCGGGGTCTGTGATGAAGACAGAGTGGGGCCGGTATGCTCTCCCCGGGGTCTGTGATACAGACACAGTGGGGCCGGTCTGCTCTCCCTGGGGTCTGTGGTACAGACACAGTGGGGCCGGTATGCTCTCCCCGGGGTCTGTGATACAGACAACAGTGGGGCCGGTCTTCTCTCCCCCGGGGTCTGTTATAAAGACAGAGTGGGGCCGGTCTGCAATCCCTGGGGTCAATGATACAGACACATTGGTGCTGGTCCACTATCCCCGGGGTCTGTGATACAGACACAGTGGGGTTGGTCTGCTCTCCACCGGGTCTGTGATACAGACAGTGGGCCCAGTCTGCTCTCCCCGGGGTCTGTGATTCAGACACAGTGGGGCTGGTCTGCTTTCCCCGGGGTCTGTGATACAGACACAGTGGGGCCGGTCTGCTCTCCCCGGGGTCTTTGATACAGACACAGTGGGGCCGGTCTCCTCTCCCCGAGGTCTGTGATACACACACAGTGGGGCCGGTCTGCTCTCCCCGGGTCTGTGATACAGACACAATGGGGCCAGTCTGCTCTGCCCGAGGTCTGTGATACAGACACAGTGGGACCGGTCTGCTCTCCCCGGGGTCTGTGATACAGACAGTGGGACCGGTCTGCTCTCCCCGGGGTCTGTGATACAAACACAGTGGGGCCGGTCTGCTCCCCCGCGGGGCCCATGATACACAGACAGTGGGGCCGGTCTGCTCACCGCATGGTCAGTGATACAGACACAGTGAGACCAGTCTGATCTCCCTGGGGTCTGTGCTATAGACACATTGGGGCTGTTTTGCTCCCCACTGGTGTATGTGATACACTGACATTGGGACCGGTCTGCTCTCCCCGGGGTCTGTGATGCACAGACACAGGGGCCGGTCTGCTCTCGCCAGGGTCTGTGCTACAGACACAGTGATGCCGGTCTTCTCTCCCTGGTGTCTGTGACACATGCACAGTGGTGCCGCTCTGCTTTCCCCAGGGTCTGCGATACAGACACAGTGGGGCCGGGCTGCTCTCCCCCGGGGACTGTGATACAGACACAGTGGGGCCGGTCTGCCCTCCCTGGGGTCTGTGATAAAGACACAGTGGGGCCGGTCGGCTCTCCCCGGGGTTTGTGATACAGACACAGTGGTGCCAGTCTGCTCTCCCCGGTGTCTGTGATACAGACACATTGGGGCTGGTCTTCTCTCCCCCGGGGCTTGTGATACAGACACAGTGGGGCCGGTCTGCGATACCTGGGGTCAGTGATACAGACACAGTGGGGCCGGTCTGCTCTCCCCGGAGTCTTTGATACAGACAGAGTGGGGCCGGTCTGCTCTCTCCGGGGTCTGTGATACAGACACAGTGGGGCCGGTGTGCTCTCCCCGGGGTCTGTGATACAGACACAGTGGGGCCAGTCTGCTCTCCCCGGAGTCTTTGATACAGACACAGTGGGTCCGGTCTGCTCTCTCCGGGGTCTGTGATACAGAAACATTGGGGCCGGTCTGCTCTCCCCCGGTTCTGTGATAAAGACACAGTGGGGCCGGTCTGCTCTCCCCGGGGTCTGTGATACAGACACAGTGGGGCCGGTCTGCTCTCCCCCGGGGTCTGTGATACAGACAGAGTGGGGCTGGTCTGCTCTCCCTGGGGTCTGTGATACAGACACAGTGGGGCCGGTCTGCTCTCCTTGGGGTCTGTGATACAGACACAGTGGGGCCGGTCTGCTCTCCCTGGGGTCTGTGATACAGAAACAGTGGGGCCGGTCTGCTCTCCCCCGGGTCTGTGATACAGACACAGTGGGGCCGGTCTGCTCTCCCCCGGGGTCTGTGATACAGACACAGTGGGGCCGGTCTGCTCCCCCGCGGGGCCTATGAGACACACACAGTGGGGCCGGTCTGCTCACCCCATATTCAGTGATACAGACACAGTGAGACCAGTCTGTGCATCACAGACCCCAGGGAGATCAGACACTGGGGCCGGTCTGCTCTCGCCGGGGTCTCTGCTGCAGACACAGTGGTGCCGGTCTTCTCTCCCCGGTGTCTGTGACACATGCACAGTGGGGCCGGTCTTCTCTCCCCCGTGGTCTGTGATACAGACACAGTGGGGCTGGTCTGCTCTCCACCGGGTCTGTGATACAGACACAGTGGGGCCGGTCTGCTCACCCCCGGGGTCTGTTATACAGACACAGTGGGGCCGGTCTGCTCTCCCGCGGGATCTGTGATACAGACACAGTGGGTCCGGTCTGCTCTCCCCAGGGTCTGTGATACAGAAACAGTGGGGCCGGTCTGCTCTCCCCTGGTTCTGTGATAAAGACACAGTGGGGCCGGTCTGCTCTCCCCGGGGTCTGTGATACAGACACAGTGGGGCCGGTCTGCTCTCCCCGGGGTCTGTGATACACACACAGTGGGGCCGGTCTGCTCTCCCCGGGGTCTCTGATACAGACACAGTGGGGTCGGTCAGCTCTCCCCGGCGTCTGAGATACACACACAGTGGGGCCGGCCTGCTCTCCCCGGGGTCTGTGATACAGACACAGTGGGACCGGCCTGCTCTCCCCGGGGTCTGTGATGAAGACAGAGTGGGGCCGGTATGCTCTCCCCGGGGTCTGTGATACAGACACAGTGGGGCCGGTCTGCTCTCCCCGGGGTCTGTGATAGAGACACAGTGGGGCCGCTCTGCTATCCCTGGGGTCTGTGATACAGACACAGTGGGGCAGGTCTGCTCTCCCCAGGGTCTGTGATGAAGACAGAGTGGGGCCGGTATGCTCTCCCCGGGGTCTGTGATACAGACACAGTGGGGCCGGTCTGCTCTCCCTGGGGTCTGTGGTACAGACACAGTGGGGCCGGTATGCTCTCCCCGGGGTCTGTGATACAGACAACAGTGGGGCCGGTCTTCTCTCCCCCGGGGTCTGTTATAAAGACAGAGTGGGGCCGGTCTGCAATCCCTGGGGTCAATGATACAGACACATTGGTGCTGGTCCACTATCCCCGGGGTCTGTGATACAGACACAGTGGGGTTGGTCTGCTCTCCACCGGGTCTGTGATACAGACAGTGGGCCCAGTCTGCTCTCCCCGGGGTCTGTGATTCAGACACAGTGGGGCTGGTCTGCTTTCCCCGGGGTCTGTGATACAGACACAGTGGGGCCGGTCTGCTCTCCCCGGGGTCTTTGATACAGACACAGTGGGGCCGGTCTCCTCTCCCCGAGGTCTGTGATACACACACAGTGGGGCCGGTCTGCTCTCCCCGGGTCTGTGATACAGACACAATGGGGCCAGTCTGCTCTGCCCGAGGTCTGTGATACAGACACAGTGGGACCGGTCTGCTCTCCCCGGGGTCTGTGATACAGACAGTGGGACCGGTCTGCTCTCCCCGGGGTCTGTGATACAAACACAGTGGGGCCGGTCTGCTCCCCCGCGGGGCCCATGATACACAGACAGTGGGGCCGGTCTGCTCACCGCATGGTCAGTGATACAGACACAGTGAGACCAGTCTGATCTCCCTGGGGTCTGTGCTATAGACACATTGGGGCTGTTTTGCTCTCCACTGGTGTATGTGATACACTGACATTGGGACCGGTCTGCTCTCCCCGGGGTCTGTGATGCACAGACACAGGGGCCGGTCTGCTCTCGCCAGGGTCTGTGCTACAGACACAGTGATGCCGGTCTTCTCTCCCTGGTGTCTGTGACACATGCACAGTGGTGCCGCTCTGCTTTCCCCAGGGTCTGCGATACAGACACAGTGGGGCCGGGCTGCTCTCCCCCGGGGACTGTGATACAGACACAGTGGGGCCGGTCTGCCCTCCCTGGGGTCTGTGATAAAGACACAGTGGGGCCGGTCGGCTCTCCCCGGGGTTTGTGATACAGACACAGTGGTGCCAGTCTGCTCTCCCCGGTGTCTGTGATACAGACACATTGGGGCTGGTCTTCTCTCCCCCGGGGCTTGTGATACAGACACAGTGGGGCCGGTCTGCGATACCTGGGGTCAGTGATACAGACACAGTGGGGCCGGTCTGCTCTCCCCGGAGTCTTTGATACAGACAGAGTGGGGCCGGTCTGCTCTCTCCGGGGTCTGTGATACAGACACAGTGGGGCCGGTGTGCTCTCCCCGGGGTCTGTGATACAGACACAGTGGGGCCAGTCTGCTCTCCCCGGAGTCTTTGATACAGACACAGTGGGTCCGGTCTGCTCTCTCCGGGGTCTGTGATACAGAAACATTGGGGCCGGTCTGCTCTCCCCCGGTTCTGTGATAAAGACACAGTGGGGCCGGTCTGCTCTCCCCGGGGTCTGTGATACAGACACAGTGGGGCCGGTCTGCTCTCCCCCGGGGTCTGTGATACAGACAGAGTGGGGCTGGTCTGCTCTCCCTGGGGTCTGTGATACAGACACAGTGGGGCCGGTCTGCTCTCCTTGGGGTCTGTGATACAGACACAGTGGGGCCGGTCTGCTCTCCCTGGGGTCTGTGATACAGAAACAGTGGGGCCGGTCTGCTCTCCCCCGGGTCTGTGATACAGACACAGTGGGGCCGGTCTGCTCTCCCCCGGGGTCTGTGATACAGACACAGTGGGGCCGGTCTGCTCTCCCCGGGGTCTGTGATACAGACACAGTGGGGCCTGTCTGCTCTCCCCAGGGTCTGTGATACAGAAACAGTGGGGCCGGTCTGCTCTCCCCTGGTTCTGTGATAAAGAGACAGTGGGGCCGGTCTGCTCTCCCCGGGGTCTGTGATACAGACACAGTGGGGCCGGTCTGCTCTCCCCGGGGTCTGTGATACACACACAGTGGGGCCGGTCTGCTCTCCCCGGGGTCTCTGATACAGACACAGTGGGGCCGGTCAGCTCTCCCCGGGGTCTGTGATACACACACAGTGGGGCCGCTCTGCTATCCCCGGGGTCTGTGATACAGACACAGTGGGGCAGGTCTGCTCTCCCCGCGGTCTGTGATACAGACACAGTGGGACCGGCCTGCTCTCCCCGGGGTCTGTGATGAAGACAGAGTGGGGCCGGTATGCTCTCCCCGGGGTCTGTGATACAGACACAATGGGGCCGGTCTGCCCTCCCCGGGGTCTGTGATACAGACACAGTGGGGCCGCTCTGCTATCCCCGGGGTCTGTGATACAGACACAGTGGGGCAGGTCTGCTCTCCCCGAGGTCTGTGATGAAGACAGAGTGGGGCCGGTATGCTCTCCCCGGGGTCTGTGATACAGACACAGTGGGGCCGGTCTGCTCTCCCTGGGGTCTGTGGTACAGACACAGTGGGGCCGGTATGCTCTCCCCGGGGTCTGTGATACAGACAACAGTGGGGCCGCTCTGCTATCCCCGGGGTCTGTGATACAGACACAGTGGGGCCGGTCTGCTCTCCCTGGGGTCTGTGGTACAGACACATTGGTGCTGGTCCACTATCCCCGGGGTCTGTGATACAGACACAGTGGGGTTGGTCTGCTCTCCACCGGGTCTGTGATACAGACAGTGGGCCCGGTCTGCTCTCCTCGGGGTCTGTGATTCAGACACAGTGGGGCTGGTCTGCTTTCCCCGGGGTCTGTGATACAGACACAGTGGGACCAGCCTGCTCTCCCCGGGGTCTTTGATACAGACACAGTTGGGCCGGTCTGCTCTCCCCGAGGTCTGTGATACACACACAGTGGGGCCGGTCTGCTCTCCCCGGGGTCTGTGGTACAGATACAATGGGGCCAGTCTGCTCTGCTCGAGGTCTGTGATGAAGACAGAGTGGGGCCAGTCTGCTCTCCCCGGGGTCTGTGATACAGACACAGTGGGGCCGGTCTGCTCTCCCCGGGGTCTGTGATACAGACACAGTGGGGCCGGTCTGCTCTCCCCGGGTCTGTGATACAGACACAGTGGGGCCGGTCTGCTCTCCCCAGGGTCTGTGATACACACACAGTGGGGCCGGTCTGCTCTCCCGGGGTCTGTGATACAGACACTGTGGGGCCGGTCTGCTCTCCCCCGGGGTCTGTGATACAGACACAGTGGGACCGGTCTGCTCTCCCCGGGGTCTGTGATACAGACAGTGGAACCGGTCTGCTCTCCCCGGTGTCTGTGATACAAACACAGTGGAACCGGTCTGCTGCCCCGCGGGGCCCATGATACACAGACAGTGGGGCCGGTCTGCTCACCGCATGGTCAGTGATACAGACACAGTGAGACCAGTCTGATCTCCCTGGGGTCTGTGCTATAGACACATTGGGGCTGTTTTGCTCTCCACTGGTTATATGTGATACACTGACATTGGGACCGGTCTGCTCTCCCCGGGGTCTGTGATGCACAGACACTGGGGCCGGTCTGCTCTCGCCAGGGTCTGTGCTACAGACACAGTGATGCCGGTCTTCTCTCCCTGGTGTCTGTGACACATGCACAGTGGTGCCGCTCTGCTTTCCCCAGGGTCTGCGATACAGACACAGTGGGGCCGGCCTGCTCTCCCCCGGGGACTGTGATACAGACACAGTGGGGCCGGTCTGCCCTCCCTGGGGTCTGTGATAAAGACACAGTGGGGCCGGTCAGCTCTCCCCGGGGTTTGTGATACAGACACAGTGGTGCCAGTCTGCTCTCCCCGGTGTCTGTGATACAGACACATTGGGGCTGGTCTTCTCTCCCCCGGGGTTTGTGATACAGACACAGTGGGGCCGGTCTGCAATACCTGGGGTCAGTGATACAGACACAGTGGGGCCGGTCTGCTCTCCCCGGAGTCTTTGATACAGACACAGTGGGGCCGGTCTGCTCTCTCCGGGGTCTGTGATACAGACACAGTGGGGCCGGTGTGCTCTCCCCGGGGTCTGTGATACAGACACAGTGGGGCCAGTCTGCTCTCCCCGGAGTCTTTGATACAGACACAGTGGGTCCGGTCTGCTCTCTCCGGGGTCTGTGATACAGAAACAGTGGGGCCGGTCTGCTCTCCCCCGGTTCTGTGATAAAGACACAGTGGGGCCGGTCTGCTCTCCCCGGGGTCTGTGATACAGACACTGTGGGGCCGGTCTGCTCTCCCCCGGGGTCTGTGATACAGACAGAGTGGGGCTGGTCTGCTCTCCCTGGGGTCTGTGATACAGACACAGTGGGGCCGGTCTGCTCTCCTTGGGGTCTGTGATACAGACACAGTGGGGCCGGTCTGCTCTCCCTGGTGTCTGTGATACAGAAACAGTGGGGCCGGTCTGCTCTCCCCCGGGTCTGTGATACAGACACAGTGGGGCCGGTCTGCTCTCCCCCGGGGTCTGTGATACAGACACAGTGGGGCCGGTCTGCTCTCCCCGGGGTCTGTGATACAGACACAGTGGGGCCGGTCTGCTCTCCCTGGGATCTGTGATACAGACACAGTGGGGCCTGTCTGCTCTCCCCGGGGTCTGTGATACAAACACAGTGGGGCCGGACTGCTCTCCTCCGGGATCTGTGGTACAGATACAGTGGGGCCGGTCTGCTCTCCCTGGGGACTGTGCTACAGACACATTGGTGCTGTTTTGCTCTCCACTGGTGTTTGTGATACACTTACAGTGGGACCGGTCTGCTCTCCCCGGGTCTGTGATACAGACACAGTGGGACCGGTCTGCTCTCCCCGGGGTCTGTGATACAGAGACAGCGGGACCGGTCTGCTCTCCCCGTGGTCTGTGATACAGACACAGTGGTGCCGGTCTGCTCGCCCGTGGGGCCTATGAGACACACACACTGGAGTCGGTCTGCTCACTCCATGGTCAGTGACACAGACACAGTGAGGCCAGTCTGCTCTCCCTGGGGTCTGTGTTACAGACACATTGGGGCTGGTCTGCTCTCCCCCAGGTCTGTGATACACACACACACTGGGGCCGGTCTGCTCTCGCCGGGGTCTGTGATACAGACAGAGTGGGGCGGGTCTGATCTCCCCCAGGGCCTGTGATACAGACACAGTGAGGCCAGCCTGCTCTCCCTGGGGTCAATGATGCACACACAGTGTGGCTGGTCTGCTCTCCCTGGTGTCAGTGATACACACACCGTGGGGCCACTCTACTCTCCCCGGGGTCTGTGATACAGACACAGTGGGACTGGTCTGCCCTCCCCCGGGGTCTGTGATAGACACACAGGGGGGCCGGTCTGCCCTCCCTGGGGTCTGTGATAAAGACACTTTGGGGCCGGTCTACTCTCCACGTGGTCTGTGATACAGGCACAGTGGTGCCAGTCTGCTCTCCCCGGTGTCTGTGGGGCCGTTCTGCTCTCCCCCGGGCTCTGTGATACAGAAACTGTGGGGCCGGTCTGCTCTCCCTGGGGTCAGTGATACACACAGAGTGTGGCCTGTCTACTGTCCCTGGGGTCTGTGATACAGACACAGTGGTCCGGTCTGCCCTCCTCCGTGGTCCCTATGATACACACACATTGGAGCCGGTCTGCTCACCCCATGGTGAGTGATACACACACAGTGGGGCCGGTCTACTCTCCCCGGGGTCTGTTATAAAGACACAGTGGTGCCGGTCTGCTCTCCCCGGGGTCTGTGATACAGACGCAGTGGGGCCAGTCTGCTATCCCCGGGGTCTGTGATGGAGACACTGTGGGGCCAGTCTGCTCTCCCTGGGGTCAGTGATACACACACAGTGGGGCCGGTCTGCTCACCCCATGGTGAGTGATACAGACACAGTGGGGCTGGTCTACTCTCCCCGGGGTCTGTTATAAAGACACAGTGGGGCCGGTCTGCTCTCGCCGGGGTCTGTGATACAGATGCAGTGGGGCCGGTCTGCTCTCCCCGGGGTCTGTGATGGAGACACTGTGGGGCCAGTCTGCTCTCCCTGGGGTCAGTGATACACACACAGTGGGGCCGGTCTGCCCTCCCTGGGGTCAGTGATACACACACAGTGGGGCCAGTCTGCTCTCCCCGGGGTCTGTGATACAGACACAGTGGGGCTGGTCTGCCCTCCCATGGGGTTTTTGATGGACACAGTGGGGCCGGTCTGCCCTCCCTGGGGTCTGTGATACAGACACAGTGGGGCCAGTCAGCTCTCCCCAGGATCTGTGATACAGACACAGTGGGGCCAGTCTGCCATCCCCGGGGTCTGTGATAGTGTCGCAGTGGGGCCGGTCTGCTCTCCCCGGATTCTGTGGTACAGAAACTGTGGGGCCAGTCCACTCTCCCCACAGGCCCCTCTACACCCATGGGAGTGGCCCTCATCTCCATGGCAAAGGGTACACATTGATTTTGCTGGTCCATTCATAGACTCAATGTTTTTAATCGCTGTAGATGCACATTCGAAATGGCCAGAGGTCATAAAAATGTCCTCCACCACCACAGAGAAAACCATTGCAGTCCTACGGACAATCTTCTCCAGGAATGGGTTGCCAGAACAGATTTGCTCCGACAATGGACCACAGTTTGTGTCCGAGGATTTCCGAATGTTTTTAAAGAATAATGGTGTAAAGCATTATACATCCGCCCCATATCATCCAGCCACCAACGGATTGGCTGAGAGGTTTGTTCAAACCTTTGAAAAAGCTATCAAAGCAATGTATAACGACGACATACCACTGCAACACAAGGAGGATAATTTCTTGTTTGCCAACCAGAATGCGACACATGCAGTCACCAACCAAGCTCCAGCCATGATGTTCTTCAACCGAAGATTAAGATGTCGCCTGGATTTGCTCAAACCAAACATCAGACGAGATGTGGAGAATAAGCAATTCCAGCACATAAATGAGAAGCCAACCAAGAGTTTCAAGATAGGTCAACCAGTCTTGGTCCGCGACTACTGAACATTGAACTGGCAGCCAGGAACGATCTGCACATGGCAGGGACCGCTAATGTGTACAGTGGACGTTGGAGAGAGCATCGTGAGACGCCATGCTGACCAGATTCTAGAGTCACAGGAACAAGTCAAACCCATGCCACGATCATACGCACCTGGTAATGAACCCGAAGTACCAATTGCATCTACCTCAGAATCAGTGGTATTGGAAGCAAATGAACCAACCAATGACAATGAGCCAGAATCGACTCCGCCGAAAGAACAGGATACTCAAGAAAGGCGCTATCCAGACAGGATCAGGAAGCCTCCTCAAAGACTGAATTTATAAATGATTAATTTCAGCTGATGTAAATAGTACAAAGGAAACTGTAATTGTAAATGAGTTATTTAATTGTTAAATGAATGTTATGTACTGTTTATCTAAAAGGGGAGGAATTGTAGTGTATGTACCTTTACGAGAGGAACTATCTTTTACAGCCCCTGTATACTGCAGTACCAGTAGTGACCACATCTTTATATAAACCAGTGCAGTAATTTGTACAACTAGTTCCAGCATATCCTCTATCCAGTAAACACCTGTTATTACCGTTCTTCTGCAGTTCGTGTATTATTTATACGTGGACCTTACAGTTAGCATGCCAGGGGATCACTGAGATGCCGTCATTTTGATCATCTTCAAGAAGAGTTACAAGTCCAACTGCGGTAATTACAGCGGATTTTCCCTGCTGTCTACCACAGGGAAAGTCATCACAAGAATCCTCCTCAATCACCTTCTCCCAGTAGCTGAAGAGCTCCTCCCAGAGACGCAATGCGGATTCTGCCCAGTATTGGGCACAAGGGACATGATCTTCACCGCACGTCAATCGCAAGTGAAATGTAGCGAATAGCACCAATCTCTGTACATGGCCTTCTTTGATCTCACAAATGCCTTTGACTCTGTCTACAGTGAGGGATTATGGAGTGTCCTCCTCAAATTCGGCTGCTCGCAAAAATTTGTCATTATCCTCCGCCTGCTTCACGACGACATGCAAGACGTGATCCTGACCAACAGTTCCAAAACAGACCCAATTCACGTAGTGGCCAGTGTCAAGCAAGGCTTTGTCATCGTACCAACGCTCTTCTCGATCTTCCTTGCTGCAATGCTCCATCTCACCCTCAGTAAGCTCTCCTTGGAGTGGAGCCAATTTACAGAACAAACGGGAAACTGTTCAACCTCCGTCTCCTCCAGTCCAGATCCAATGTCGGCCAACCCTCTGTCATCGAATTACAGTGTGCAGACGACGCCTGCATCTGCGCACACTCTGAGGTCAAAGTCCAAACCATTATCAACACCTTTACCGAAGCATATGACAGAATGGGCCATACACTAATCAACAGTAAGACAACATTCCTCCTCCACCCTGACCCACCACGCAGTACTGACCCAAGATTATCAAAATCCATGACAAGGCCTTGGACAACGTGGACCTCTTTCCATACCTCGGGAGCCTACTGTCAACAAGGGCAGACGTCGATGGCGAAGTCCAACACCGACTTCAGTGTACCAGTGCAGCCTTCGGTCGCCCGAGGAAGAGAGTGTTTGAAGACCAGGACCTCAAACCCGGCACCAAGCTCATGGTCTACAGAGGAGTAGTGATACCCGCCCTCCTGTATGCATCTGAGACATGGATCATGTACAGCAGATGCCTCAATACACCAGAGGTGTAACACCAATGCTGCCTCTGCATGATCCTGCAAATCCGTTGGCAGGATAGGTGCACCAATATCAGTGTTCTTGCACAGGCCAACATCCCCAGCATCGAAGCTTTGACCACGCTCAATCAGCTCCGATGGACGGGTCACATTGTCCGCATGCCCCTTACAAGACTTCCAAATCAAGCACTCTACTCGGAGCTCCAACACGGCAAGAGAGCCCCAGGTGTGCAGTGGAAACGCTTCAAAGACATCCCCAAAGCCTCCTTGAAATAATGCAACATCCCCATCAACACCTGGGAATCCCTGGCCCAAGACCGCACTAAGCATAGTAGAAGCATCCGGGAAGCAACCAAACACCTCGAGTCTCTTCATCAGGAGCAAGCGGAAGCGAAACACAAACAGCACAAAGAGCGCACGTCAACCCAAGCACCCAACCCGCCCCTTCAACCACCATCTGCCCCACATGTGACAGAGTCTGTAGGTGCCTCATTGGCCACATCAGTCACCTGAGAACACATTAATGTGGAAGCAAGTCATCCTCAGTTCCGAGGGACTGTCTAAGAATAAGAGAAGCTGCCAAGTGTCTTTTGTTGTATCCATGTGTTAATCGAGACACTGAAGACAGGAGTTGGTTTCACAGGTGTTTACTGAACCAAATCTGGAGGGGAACTAACTGATACAACACAATATACAGGCTTATATAGCCCGAGTGGCCATTACCGGCATTACAGTACACAGGGGCTCTTAAAGGCACATACACTACAATTCCTCCCCTTTTAGCCAACCAGTACATAATATTTTAAGTAATCATTAATTACATGTTACAAGAAAAATAATCTACATATTGCTGCAGTTAATTAATTATAAGTCAGTCTCTCTGGAGGCTTCCTGACACGGTCCGGATAACGCCTCGGTGGTGTAGTAGTTTCTGGTGGTGTAGTAGGTTAATTTGGCAAGGCTGATTCGGCTTGAATGCCAGTGTCGGGTTCATCGGGTTCCAGTATCACCGGATCGGAGGTAGATATGGGTATCTCTACTTCATCATTAGGCGTATAGAGTTGTGATGTAGGTTGTCCCTTTTCGGATGACTCTATGATTTGGTCAGCCTGGCGCTGTGGCATTGCTACATTGGGGAAACACTGTGGGTATGTAGATAAACCTGTATAATCCCCTTTTAACTGCTGTATTCCGCTCCCCCCGCAAGGCAGTTGCAAGCTGAGAGGAATAAGGCATGTTCAGACTTGCCTGCTGCTGAGAGAAGGAAAACCAATCAGGTTCCAGCAGGTGACCAATCTGTGAGTCATCACAGGTTCGCGGGCTTTACGAATTCAGCACTGTATTGTGAGAGTTGGAGTAAAGACCTATTTCTTGTAGCTCGCTGTGTTGCCTATTTCTTTACGCGGGAGACTGTCGTCTCCCACAGCGCCTTATTATGCTTTCTCCGATGTCCACGGTATACATCAGCGGTCCTAGTCGTGTGCAGATAGTTCCAGGCTGCCATTTCTCGGTACGGTAGTCCCGGGCCAAAACTTGTTGACCTATCTGGAAGGTTCTAGTTGGCCTTTCATTCATGCCATGAAATTGCCAGTTCTCCACGTCCCTTCTGATGTTTGGCTTGATCAAATCCAGCCGGCATCTTAGGCTTCTATTGAAGAATATCATGGCGGGAGTTTGGTTTGTAACCATATGTGTTGCATTCCTGTATGCAAATAAGAAGTTATCCACCTTGTGCTGAAGTTTTATGTCTTCATTACCCATGGCCTTTATGGCCTTCTTGAAGGTCTGGACAAACCTTTCAGCCAATCCATTGGTGGCGGGATGGTATGGGGCGGACGTGTAGTGCTTAACCCCATTGTTTTTTTTAAGGACTTCCTGAATTCTTCGGACACAAATTGCGGTCCATTATCAGAACAGGTCTGTTCAGGCAGCCCATTCCTGGCAAATATGGTCCTTAATTCTGTGATGGTTTTTTCCATGGTGGTGGAGGACATCTTTATTACCTCCGGCCACTTGGAGTGTGCATCAACCGCGATTAAGTACATTGAGTCCATAAATGGACCAGCAAAGTCGATGTGTACCCTTTGCCAGGGAGATGAGGGCCACACCCATGGATGTAGAGGGGCTTGTCGTGGAGCGTTTTGGACCTTCTGGCATCCTAGGCAGCTCTTGCTCATTTCTTCGATGTCTCCATCGATACCTGGCCACCATACAAACGCCCTAGCTAGGTTCTTCATTTGCACTCCACCCAGATGCCCCTCGTGAAGCTCCTTTAGAACTTTATCCTGGAGTTTGGGTGGAATCACCACTCTGGATCCACACATCAAGGTTCCTCGGCACACTGACAACTGTTCTCTTCTTTGCGAGAATGCTGGCAACAGTAGTTCGCCATGTGCTGGCCACCCCTTCACTGCTAAATCGTAGACTCGTGAGAGTCGGGTCATTTCTAGTTTCCCTTTCAATGGCAGAATTTGTTACTGGTAGACATTCGACTATGGTAGAGTGGAAAATCTCCACTGGGTCTACGGTAGGTGCTTCTTCTACCATTGGCAACGGTAGGCACGATAAACCATCAGCATTCCCATGCTGTTTTGATCCTTTGTATTCTATGTTATATTGGTGTGCCCCTAGAAAAAGGGATCACCTCTGTAGCCTTTGCGCTGTCATAATGGGAACACACTTTTTAGGGTTGAATATGGAGATGAGGGGTTGATGGTCAGTCAACAAGGTAAATTTTTGTCCGTGCAGGTAATGGTTGAATTTCTTCACTCCCCATACCAGGCTGAGTGCTTCCCTGTCGATTCAGGCATAGTTACGCTCAGCTGAGTTCAATGAGCGTGACGCAAAAGATATCGGCCATTCCGAGCCATCAGGGAATTTATGCGATAATACTGCTCCTATGCCGTAAGGGGATGCATCACACACCAGTCTGATTGGCAGTGATGGGTTGTAATGAGCCAAAACTTCTTTGGACATGATTAAGTCTTTGCATTTATGGAAGGCACGTTTACAGTCTTCGCTCCATTTCCAAATTACTCCTGTTTGTAGCAGTTCATTAAGAGGGTGCAGAAGAGTTGATAAGTTCAGTAAAAATTTATGATAGTAATTTCTTAATCCCAGGAACAACCTTAATTGTGAAACATTTTCAGGTGCTGGGGCTTTCATGACCGCTTCAATTTTTTCAGGCGACTTATGCAACCCTTCCTTATTAATTATGTGGCCACAATATGATATTTGATTCTGGAAAAATTCGCACTTGTGGCGATTTGCTCATAGGTCCCGTTCTCTCAGCCTAGTGAGCACCTGCTCCAAATTGGCAAGTTGCTCGTTGTCATTTTCTCCTGTTACAAGGATGTCGTCTCGGTAGCATTGAGTCCCCGGAGTCCCTTGGAGGACTTGCTCCATAGCTCTTTGCCAGATAGCTGGAGCGGATGCTACTCCGAAAACCAGTCGATTGTACTGGTACAGACCTTTGTGTGTATTTATCGTGAGATACTTTTTAAGAGGCCTCTTCAACCTCCATCTGTAGATATGCCTGTGCCAAGTCAATTTTGGTGAAACGTTTCCCTCCGGATAGTGAGATGAAAATATCTTCTATCCTCAGAAGAGGATACTGTACCATGTGAAGGACCGGGTTTACAGTCACCTTGAAGTCTCCACAGATGCGAATTTTTCTCTGTTCTTCAGATTTATCATTATTCAACGCTTTCTTCCTGACTGGGATGATGGGTGTTGCCCACTTGCTCCAATCTATTTTGGATAATGCGCCTACCTTTTCCAAATTCTCCAGCTCTGCCTCGACTGCTGGACGAATTGCGTATGGCACCGGTCTTGCCTTAAAAAACTTGGGAATTGCCGCATCTTCCACTTTTATTGAGGCGGTGATGCCTTTGAAGGTTCCTAGTTTCTCTTGAAACACTTCTTTGGCTTTGGCCAAGATGTGTTTTAATCATTCAGGTATGACGTCATCGGTTTTTTTCTTACTGTTCACCGTCAGTGCCTGAATGGAGTGCCAGTCTAAACGTATTTTCCTGATCCATTCACGTCCCAACAGCGGTGGACCACCATCTTGTAGAACGTATAAATACAACTTTTGTATTTCCTTGCCATTGTATACAACAGGCACCCTTATTTTTCCTTTGGGGTATACTTTCTGCCCTGTATATGTTTTCAAGATAATGGATGTGTCTTTTAAAGGTATATGCGGAAATAGCCGCTCGTAATCCCGTCGATTTATGACGGTCAGAGCTGATCCTGTATCTAGCTCCATTTTAACTGGGGACCCTGCTATCGTGAGGGTAACCCAAATGGTCGGGTAACCTTCTTTGGCAATTACATTATGTAATTTGAGACAGCTTTGTCTCTTGTTTTCGGAGTCGCTATCGCTCTTCTGGTCTTCGGAGCTACTGTCCATCATCATTTGTACCTTTCTGTACTTTTCTTTATTGATTTTTTTTTTCCTGTCCGTGGATTTTTTTTTTCCAGATTGGCATACCCGTGCAATGTGTCCAATCTTTCCGCATTGCCTGCATGCTTTGTCCTTGAACCAGCAGTCCCGCTGGTCATGGGTGGATCTGCCACAGCGATAACATCTCTCGAAACCCTGTGTCATTTCATGGGTGCCGAAGTCCTGTGGCTTTTGCTGTATCTCTGCAGCTCCTCTTGCTGCTGCTTCGTATGATACAGCCACACTGAAAGCCTTGTCCAGTGTTAAATCTTTTTCAGAAAGCAGCCTTTTCTGTGTTCCTTCACTTAGGAGACCGCAGACGAATTTGTCTCGAATATAATCTGCTAGTCCTGCCCCGAAGTGGCAGTGCTTTGATAGCTTCCTTAATTCGGTGAGGTAATCAGCATTACTTTCATTCTTGTGTTGATTCCTCTTGAAGAATTTGAATTGTTCCACTATCAGCAGCAGTGTTGGGTTTAAGTGCTCCTGTAGGGTATCAACAATTTCTTTAAAATTCTTGTCCTTTGGTTTGGCTGGAGTGATTAAGTTTCGTAACAGCCCGTATGTCTTTGCGCCCATTAGATTTAGCAGTACTGACGCTTTTTTTCATTTTCTATTCCATTTGCGGTGCAATATACCTCCACTCTTTCCACATGTGGTCCAATCCTCTATCTCGTTATCAAAAGCATCAATATTGCCAGACTTAGGCATCCTAGAAAAAAATGGCACTTCCCGCGCTTCCCCGCCGCTGCTGCCGATGACAACGCTGTTTCCTGCGGGTTTCCCTTTTTATTTAATTATTTACAGGTGGAGACTCATTCCCGCCGGACTCTCTCTGCTAGGTCTGAACGCCGACCTGCTTGAAGCGCCGGCCATCTCCCGAGTGCTCCCTCCCCGTCTGTTACTGCTTGCCTCCGCCTTCGCTGCTTGGCCTAGCTGCAGAGCCAGCCGCTGGAGCCCCAGCCCGATGCCCAGGAAGGATTATTGCAGTACCTGCCACCAGCTTGGCTAGCTGGTGAAACCACAGCTTCTTCTTTTTTTCTTGATTTTCTTCGACTTTGGACGCCAGAGGAATCGATGTCCTTGAGGTGCTGCCGAATTGCAGGTAAGTCCGTTTCCAATTCGTCGCCACTGTTGTATCCGTGTGTTAATAGAGACACTGAAGACAGGAGTTGGTTTCACAGGTATTTACTGAACCAAGTCTGGAGGGGAACTAACTGATACAACACAATATACAGGCTTATATAGCCCGAGTGGCCATTACCGGCATTACAGTACACAGGGGGCTCTTAAAGGCACATACACATCTTTCAACAGATATGGAAATTAAGATTTTTGAAGTTCTGTGGGAACAGAATATTGACCATGAAATCAGAGCAATAGCAAATTGGTGGGGTGGTAAATAGCGAGGAGGGTATCCTCAGTCTGCAGGACGATATAGATGGGTTGGTCAGATGGGCAGAACAGTGGCAAATGGAATTAAACCCTGAAAAGTGTGAGGTGATGCATTTTGGAGGGACTAACAAGGCAAGGCAATACACAATGAATGTTAAGACCCTAGGAAAGACAGAGGATCAGGGGGACCTTGGTGCGCATGTACATAGATCCCTGAAGGCAGCAGAGCAGGTGGATAAGTTTGTTAAAAAGGCATATGGGATACTTGCCTTCATTAGCCGACGCATAGACTATAAGAGCAGGGAGGTTATGATGGAGCTGTACAAAATGCTGGCTAGGCCGCAGCTGGAATATTGTGTGCAGTTCTGGTCGCCACACTATAGGAAGGATGTGATTGCTTTGGAGAGGGTGCAGAGGTGATTCACCAGGATGTTACCTGGGCTGGAGCGCTTCAGCTATGAAGAAAGACTGGACAGGCTGGGGTTGTTTTCCTTGGAGCAGAGAAGGCTGAGGGGGGACAGGATTGAGGTGTACAAAATTATGAGGGGCGTAGATAGGGTAGATAGAAAGGAACTTTTTCCCTTAATAGAGGGGTCAATAACAAGGGGGCATAGATTCAAGGTAAGGGGCAGTGGCCTAGAAATTCATTAAGGCGCTGCCAGCTTTGCGCCCAGTTAACGCCTAAAGAGTGAGTTTGCGCCAAAAATGAGTTTGCGCAGATATTCAGCGCAGCGGTATTGGCGGCGGTAGCCGTTAGCGCTGCACCGGCACCGATGACGTCATCAGTGTGCGCAGTGCCCCGGTACCGCACCGAAACCGGCCCGATCCCCATACTTAGTTGCGGCCGCCTCCTCCGAAGCGGCCGCAAACAGCGACCAGAAAACGGGGCCGTGCTGAATCCTTAGTGGGGCACTTTAAAGGGGAAGGTGCGGCCGGCCGCTTTTTCGGTGGCCGCCTGCCCGCACCTCATTCCCCGGCCTCCTCCACCCCCACCCCACGGCATTGCCGGCTGGCTTGCGGGAGCCCGGCACTTCTCCGTTGTGCCGGGCTCTTTTGCCGGCACTCGCGATCGGGGCTCCGGCTGTTGCAGGCACCTCCCCCTTAAGAGGAGGAGGAGGCCTGCAGTACCGCAGCCTGCCGCTCCGCAGCGGCTGCCGCAGCGGTGCCAAGAGCACTGATATTCAGTGTCAGCGCCCCAAGCGGAGGCGGGCACACCCTGGTATAGCGCCCGCTTCCGAATTGGGGCGCTAACAATGAATATCTGACGATCGCTATAGGCTTCCCTACCAGCGCTAACTTCTGGGCGCTAGCCAGCTGGCGGGGCCATAGTGAATTTCTAGGCCAGTAGGTTTAGAGGGAATTTGAGGAAGAACCTTTTCACCCAGAGGGTGGTTGGAATCTGGAACTCACTGCCTGAAATGGTGGTAGAGACAGGAACCCTCACAACATTCAAAAAGCATTTGGATGGGCACTTGAAATGCCATAGCATACAAGGTTATGGACCAAATGCTGGAAAATGGGATTAGATTAGACAGGGCCTGATGGCCGACGTGGATGCGATGGGCCGAATGGCCTCTTTCTGTGCTGTATAACCTATGACTCTATGAATCTATCCCTTGAAGCACTTACTAGTCAGAAATATATCAACTTCTGTTTTGAATATACCCAATGATTTAACCTCCACAGAATTCTGGGGTAGAGTATTCCAAAGTTTCATCACCATCTGTGTGAAGAAATGTTTTCTCATCCCAGTCTTATCTTGAGGCTGTGGCCCCTGGTTCTAGACTCCCCAGCTAAGTTAAACATTCTCCCAGTATCCATACTATCAAGCCCGGTAATAGTTTTGTATGCTTCAATGAGAACCCTCTCATTCTTAATAATTCAAGAGAATACAGGCTTAGTTTACACAATCTCTTCTCATACGACAGTCCCGCCATTCCAGGATTCAATCTCCTGAACCTTCGTTGCCCTCCCTGAATGGCACATATATATTTCGTTAGGTAAGGAGACCAAAGTCTTACAAGGTACTCCAGGTGTGGTCACACCAAGGCCCTATATAATTGGAGTAAGACTTCTGTATTCCTGTACTCAAACCCTCATTTAATGAAGGCCAACATAAAATCTGCCTTCCTAATGGCTTGCTGCACATGCACATTCACTTCATTGATTCATGTACAGGGACACCCAGGTCCTTTTGAGCATCTGCATTCCCCAATCTTTCACCATTTAGGAAATAAGCTGCCTTACTTTTTTTTCTATCAAAGTGGATAAATTCACATTTTTCTACGTTATAATCCATGTGCCATGTTCTCGCCCAATCACTGAGCCTGTCGAGATCCCCTTAAAGAATCTATGTCCTCTTCACAACTCGGAATTGTACCTGCCCTGGGAGCGCTCGATGCAGACACTTGGTATAAACTGTGGGTGCACTGTCAGGGTAATGTACGGGGAGCTCTGTAGTATACCTGTCCTGGGAGTGCCCGATGCTGACACTGGGTAAAAAGTGGGGTTACTCTGTCAGGGTAATATAGAGGGAAGCATAGAAAAATAGATGATAGGTGCAGGAGTAGGCCATTCGGCCCCTCAAGCCTGTTCCTCCATTCAATGAGATCATGGCTGATCATCCCAGTTCAGTACCCTGTCCCTGCCTTCTCCCCATATCCCTTGATCACTTTAGCCCTAAGAAATATATCTAACTCCTTCTTGAATATATTTAATGAATTGGCCTCAACTGCCTTCTGTTGTAAAGAATTCCACAGGTTCACCACTCTCTGGGTGAAGTAATTCCTCCTCATATCTGTCCTAAATGGTTAACCCTTATCCTTAGTGTGTGACCCTTGGTTCTGGACTCCCCGGCCATCGGGAACATCCTTCCTGCATCTAGTATGTCCAGTGATGTCAGAATTTTATATGTTTCGATGACATCCCCTCTCATTCTCCTAAACTCCAGCGAGTATAAGCCCAATCGACCCAATCGCTCCCCATACGTCATTCCTGCCATCCCAGATATCAGTCTGGTGAATCTTCGCTGCACTCCCTCCATGGCAAGAACATCCTTCCTCAGATAAGGCGACCAAAACTGCACACAATACTCAAGGTGTGGTCTCACCAAGGCACTGTACAACTGCAGCAAGACATCCTTGTTCCTTGATTCTTGATAGATGGATAAGTGCCCCGTGAAGAGCAAGTGCTTGATGCTTCGGGAGGTGGAAAAAGGGATCATCCGGAGCATTGTTCCCAGGTCATGATGAACAAATTGCGGTACCTCATTCATTGTGGCACTAATGGAGGCTACCAGATATACTACACCAAATAGATAGCAATAAAGAGCTCTACTGATCTAAGGAATCTTTGCTTTTATAAATATATAAATTTATATATAGCAGCATAGAGTACAAAAGCAAGAAAGTTATTCTGAAAATCTATAAAATACTGGGTGGACCCCAAATAGAATATTGTGTCCAATTCTTGGCCGCACACGTTAGGAACGATGTCAAGGAGGTTTCCCAGAATGTACCAGGGATGAAAGACTTCAGCTAAATGGAGAAACTGGGGTTGTTCACCTTAGAGCACAAAAGTTTAAGAGGAGATTTGGTGGAGCTGTTATAAATCATGAAATGTTTTGATAGAGTAAGTAAGGAGAAACTGTTACCAGTGCAGAAGAGTCGGTAACCAGAGAACACAGATTGAAGGTGATTAGCAAAAGAACCAGAGGTGAGAAGAGGAGATTTGTTTTCCGCAGGAAGAATGTAAGGTGCGAATTCGGTGCAGAGGGGGAAGGAGGTGCTCAGTAATTTAAACCAAGGAGCAACAGTAAATTGGTAAATCATCAGAATATTTAGTTAGATTTAAGAGGATAACTTAAAATTAACTAAATAGAGGATACCAACATTAAAAGCGCTCTGAATTGCATTAAATATAAATCTGGTACATATAAATGATTAAACAATATGTAGGAATACGGATATACACAATTAAAAACTTATTTATATCCCATAAGCAGATTGACTTTGAAGTAAAATGATGGGACAGCTGTGACCCGTTGCCTGAAATTCCTGTGCCATGTGGGAACGCCAGGACGCTTCCTCTGTCCTGGATAACCACGGGTGCAGGAAGTGCCTCCAGAGCTCGAGTTGGAGCTCAGGGTTTTTGAGCTTGAGCAGTGCCTGGAGTCACTGCAGGGCAGACAGGAGGCTGAGAATTCTTGGAAAAGAAGTTCTAGGAGCTGGTCACCCCGCAGCAATAGAGCGTTCAGGAGGATAGTAAATGGGTGGCCATCTGACAGGGTAGGACGAGCCAGACACCCTGGCACTCTCAAACAGGTTTCCAGTTCTGAGTACCAGTGAGGGTGACGGCACCTCGGGGGAATGCAGTCTAGAGCACATCCACAGCACAGTGAGTCACAAGACTGCACAGGGGGCAAAGCAAATTGCAGAAATGCAGTGGTCATTGGGGAGTCGATAATCAGTGGAACAAACAGTTGTTTCTGCAACTGCTGACTTGAGCCCTGCATGGTGTGTTTCCTTCCTGCTGCCAGGGTAAAGAAAGTCATTCAACAGCTGCCGAATACATTCAGAGGGGAAGGCAACATCCAGAATTGTTGGTCCATGTTGGGATCAATGAATGTAAGAAGTCACACAACACCAGGTTATAGTCCAACAGCTTTATTTGAAATCAAAAGCTTTCGGAGCGCTGCTCCTTCTTCAGGTGAAGTGGAGAAATACATAAAGACACAGCTTATATAGTCAGAGAATCATGTCAGATGTTTACAGGTAACCTTTCCAACTGCCATTTATCACACCTCGGCAGAGAGATAATCACAGCAGTCAAAGGTGTGAATGGTGTCCAAACAGGTCAGTCAGGGAAACACTACATCAAAGAACAATGAGGTGGGGTCACAAGGGGTCAAATATTGCAGATGCTGGGGTCTGTATGAAAAACAAAAAAACAGACAAAAAACATTTTTTTTTTTTTTTTGGCTGGAAATCACAGCAGGTCCGGCCGCATCTGTGTAGAGAGAACAAACCAATGTCGACTCGAGTCTGGATGACCCTGCATCAGGTGGGGTTACATGTAGCGTGACATGAACCCAAGATCTCGGTTGAGGCTGTCCTCATGGGTGCGGAACTTGGCTATCAGTTTCTGCTCGACGATTTTGCGTTGTCGTGTGTCTCAAAGGCCACCTTGGAGAATGCTTACCAGAAGATCGGAGGCTGAATGTCCTTGACTGCTGAAGTGTTCCCCGACTGGGAGGGAACACTCCTGCCTGGTGATTGTTGCGTGGTGTCCGTTCATCCGTTGTCGCAGTGTCTGCATGGTCTCGCCGATGTACCATGCGCCGGGGCATCCTTTCCTGCAACGTATGAGGTAGACAACATTGGCCGAGTCACATGAGTATGTACCATGTACCTGGTGGGTGGTGTCCTCACGTGTGATGATGGTATCTGTGTTGATGATCTGGCATGTCTTGCAGAGGTTGCTGTGGCAGGGTTGTGTGGTGTCGTGGTCGCTGTTCTCCTGAAAGCTGGGTAATTTGCTGCGAACGATGGTCTGTTTGAGGTTAGGCGGCTGTTTGAAAGCGAGTAGTGGAGGCGTGGGGATTGGCTTAGCAAGGTGTTCGTCGTCATTGATGACATGTTGAAGGCTGCGAAGAACATGGCGTAGTTTCTCCACTCCAGGGAAGTACTGGACGACGAAGGGTACTCTGTTGGTTGTGTCCCGTGTTTGTCTTCTGAGGAGGTCTATGCGATTTTTCGCTGTGGCCCATCGGTACTGTCGATCGATGAGTCGAGCATCATATCCCGTTCTTACAAGGGCGTCTTTCAGTGTCTGTAGGTGTCCATCGCGTTCCTCCTCGTCTGAGCAGATCATGTGTATTCGCAGGGCTTGTCCATAGGGGATGGCTTCTTTAACGTGGCTAGGGTGGAAGCTGGAGAAGTGAAGCATCGTGAGGTTGTCCGTGGGCTTGCGGTAGAGTGAAGTGCTGAGGTGTCCGTCTTTGATGGAGATTCGTGTGTCCCGGAATGAGACTGATTCTGAGGAGTAGTCCATGGTGAGTTTGATGGTGGGATGGAACTTGTTGATGTTGTCATGTAGTCTTTTCAGTGATTCTTCGCCGTGGGTCCATAGGAAGAAAATGTCATCGATGTATCTGGTACATCGACGACATTTTCTTCCTATGGACCCACGGCGAAGAATCGAGACATTCAGCCTCCGATCTTCGGGTAAGCATTCTCCAAGGTGGCCTTCGAGACACACGACAACGCAAAATCGTCGAGCAGAAACTGATAGCCAAGTTCCGCACCCATGAGGACGGCCTCAACCGAGATCTTGGGTTCATGTCACGCTACATGTAACCCCACCTGATGCAGGGTCATCCAGACTCGAGTCGACATTGGTTTGTTCTCTCTACACAGATGCGGCCGGACCTGCTGTGATTTCCAGCCAAAAAAAAAAAAAAAAATGTTTTTTGTCTGTTTTTTTGTTTTTCATACAGACCCCAGCATCTGCAATATTTGACCCCTTGTGACCCCACCTCATTGTTCTTTGATGTAATGTTTCCCTGACTGACCTGTTTGGACACCATTCACACCTTTGACTGCTGTGATTATCTCTCTGCCGAGGTGTGATAAATGGCAGTTGGAAAGGTTACCTGTAAACATCTGACATGATTCTCTGACTATATAAGCTGTGTCTTTATGCATTTCTCCACTTCACCTGAAGAAGGAGCAGCGCTCCGAAAGCTTGTGATTTCAAATAAAGCTGTTGGGCTATAACCTGGTGTTGTGTGACTTCTTACATTTGTCCACCCCAGTCCAACTCCGGCATCTCCACACCGGGGATCAATGAAGTAAGTAGAACAATGGTTGAGGTCCTTGAGGAGCTGAGGATGAAGTTAAGTAGCAGGACCTCAAAATAATTATCTCTGCCTTACACTGAGTACCATGTGCTGGTGAGTATAGGAGCAGTAAGATCAGAGATGTTAATATATGGCTAGAGAAATGGTGCAGGAAGGGGGGCTTCAGATTCCTGGGATAGTGGGACTGTCGTATTTTGTTTTATTTATTTTTTTCTTCATTGAAGGGATGTGGGCGTCGCTGGCTAGGCCTGCTTTTAGTGCCCATCCCTAATTGCCCTTGAGAAGATGGTGGTGAGCCACCTTCTTGAACCACTGCAGTCTATATGGTGTAGGTACACCCACAATGCTGTTAGGAAGGGAGTTCCAGGATTTTGGCCCAGCGACATTGAAGGAACAGCGATACAGGTCCAAGTCAGGATGGTGTGTGGCTTGGAGGGGAACTTGTAGGTGGTGATGTTCCCATGCGTCTGCTGCCCTTGTCCTTCTAAGTGGTAGAGGTCACGGGTTTGGAAGGTGCTGTTGAAGGAGCTTTGGTGAGTTGCTGCAGTGCATCTTGCAGATGGTACATACTGCAGCCACAGTTTACCAGTGGTGGAGGGAGTGAATATTAAAGGTGGTGGATGGAGTGCCAATCAAGCGGGCTGCTTTATCCTGAATGGTGTCGAGCTTCTTGAGTGTTGTTGGAGGTGCACTCATCCAGGCAAGTGGAGAGTATTCCATCACACTCCTGACTTGTGCCTTGTAGATGGTGGAAAGGCTTTGGGGAGTCAGGAGGTGAGACACTCGCCGCAGAATTCCCAGCCTCTGGCCTGCTCTGGCAGGTCCATTTCAGTTTCTGATCAATGTTAACCCCCAGGATGTTGATAGTGGGGGATTCAACGATGCTAATGCAATTGCATGTCAAGAGGAGATGGTTAGCGTCTCGCTTGTTGGAGATGGTCATTGCCTGGCACTTGTGTGGTGTGAATGTTACTTGCCACTTGTCAGTCCAAGTCTGAATGTTTTCCAGGTTTTGCTGCATATGGACAAGGACTGCGTCAGTATCTGACGATCTTGAATGGTGCTGAACAGTGTGCAATCATCAGCGAACATCCCCACTTCTGACCTTATGATGGAGGGAAGGTCATTGATGAAACAGCTGAAGATGGTTGGGCCTAGGACACTGCCCTGAGGAACTCCTGCAGTGATGTCATGTGATTGAGATGAATGACCTCCAACAACCACAGCCAACTTCCTTTGTGCTAGGTATGATTCCAACCAATGGGAAGAGATTAAGTAAATTATGCCTGCATTCTCTTGAATTCAGAAAAATGAGAGGGGATCTCATTGAAGCATACAAAATTAGTAGAGGCTTCATAATGTGGATGCTGGGAGAATATTCCCTTGGCTGGGGAGTCGAGAACCAGGGGCCACTGCCTCAGGATAAAGGGCAGGCCATTCATGTCTGAGATGAGAAGACATTTCTTCACACATAGAGTGGTGTATCTTTGGAATCCCCTACCCAACAGGGCTGCGGAGGTTTAGTCATTGGGTATATTCAAAACAGAAGTCGATATATTTCTCTCTAGTAAGAGCATCAAGGGATATGATGATAGGGCCGGTGAATGGAGTTGAGGCAGAAGACCAGCCTTGATCTCGTTGAATGGTGGAGCAGGCTCGAAGGGGCGCATGACCTACTCCTGCACTTATTTCTTATGTTCTTATGTTCTAAATACAGAGCTCCCTCTAAATTAACCTGACAGTGTACGTCCACTTTATAGCCAGTGTCAGCATTGAAATCTCCCAGGTGAGGTACAATGCATAGCTCCCTCTACATTACCCTGACAGTGTAACCCCACATTATACCCAATGTTGGCATGGAGCACTGCAAGTGAAGGTACAAAACAGAGCTCCCTCTACATTACCCTGACAGTGTAACTCCACTTTATACGCAGTGTCAGCATTGAGCACTCCCAGGGCAGGTACAATACAGAGTCATAGAGTCAAAGAGTTATACAGCACAGAAAGTGGCTCTCCAGCCCATTGTGTCTGCACCAGCCATCAAGCCCTGTCTAGCCGAATCCCATTTTCCAGCATTTGGTCCATAGCCTTGTATGCTATGGCATTTCAAGTGCTCAGCAAAATGCTACTTGAATGTTGTGAGGGCTCCTGCTTCTTCCACACTATCAGGCAATGAGTTCCAGATTCCAGTCACCCTCTGGGTGAAAAAGTTTTTTCTCAAATCCCCTCTAAGCCTCCTGCCCCTTATCTTGAACCTATGTCCCCTGGTTATTGACCCCTCTACTAAGGGGAAATGTTTCTTTATATCTACCCTATCTATGCCCCTCATAATTTTGTATACCGCAATCAGGTCCCCCCTCAGCCTTCTCTGCTCTAAGGAAAACAACCCCAGCCTGTCCTGTCTCTCTTCGTAGCAGAACCGCTCCAGCCCAGGTAATATCCTGGTGAATCACCTCTGCACCCTCTCCAATGCAATCACAACTTTTCTATAGTGTGGCGACCAGAACTGCACACAGTATTCCAGCTGTGGCCGAACTACCATTTTCTATAACTCCATCATAACCTCCCTGCTCTTATATTCTAGGCCTGGCTAATGAAGGCAAGTATCCCATATGCCTCTTTAACCACCTTATCTACCTCTCCTGCTGCCTTCAGGGATGTATGTACATGCACACCAAAGTCCCTCTGATCCTCTGTCCTTCCTAGGGTTATACAAATTCATTGTGTATTCCTTGCCTTGATGGTCCTCCCAAAATGCATCGCCTCACACTTTTCAGGGTTACAGTCCATTTGCCACTGCTCTGACCATCTGACCATCCCATCTATATCGTCCTGTAGAGCTACCTCTATATAAACCTGACAGTGTACCTGCACAGTATACCCAGTGTCAGCATCGAGCACTCACAGGGCAGGTACATTAGAGTGTTCCCTCCATATTACCCTGTCAGTTTACCCCTACTTTATACCCAGTGTCAGCATCGAGCACTCCAAGGGCAGGTACACAACAGAGCTCCCTTTCCATTACACTGACAGTGTACATCCACTAAATACACTGTTAGCTTCGAGCACTCCCAGGGAAGGTACAATACAGAGCTCCCTCTATATTACCCTGTCAGTTCACCCCTACTTTATACCCAGTGTCAGCATCGAGCACTCCCAGGGCAGGTACAATACAGAGCTCCCTTTCCATTACACTGACAGTGTACGTCCACTTAATACACAGTATTAGCTTCGAGCACTCCCAGGGAAGGTACAATACAGAGCTCCCTCTATGTTACCCTGACTGTGTAACCCCATGTTATAACCAGTGTCAGCATCGAGCACTCCCAGGGCAGGTACAATACAGAGCTCCTTCTACATTACCCTGACAGTTTACCTCCACGTTATAACCAGTGTCAGCATCGAGCACTCCTAGGGCAGGTACAATACAGAGCTCCATCTATGTTACCCTGACAGTTTACCCCCATGTTATAACCAGTGTCAGCATCGAGCACTCTCAGGGCAGGTACAATACAGAGCTCCCTCTACATTACCCTGACAGTTTACCCCCACGTTATAACCAGTGTCAGCATCGAGCACTCCCAGGGCAGGTACAGTACAGAGCTCCCTCTACATTACCCTGACAGTTTACCCCCACGTTATAACCAGTGTCAGCATCGAGCACTCCCAGGGCAGGTACAATACAGAGCTCCCTCTACATTACCCTGACAGTTTACCCCCACGATATAACCAGTGTCAGCATCGAGCACTCCCAGGGCAGGTACAAAATAGAGCTCCCTCTATATTACCCTGACAGTGTACCCCCACGTTATAACCAGTGTCAGCATCGAGCACTCCCAGGGCAGGTACAATACAGAGCTCCCTCTACATTACCTTGACAGTTTACCCCCACGTTATAACCAGTGTCAGCATCGAGCACTCCCAGGGCAGGTACAATACCCAGTTGTGAATGGGATGTGAAGAGATTTCCCTGGAATCTTGGCAGGCTCAGTGAATGGGCGAGAACATGTGTCATGGAATGTAATGTGGATTAATCTGAAGTTACCCACTATGGTAGAAAAAAGAGAAAGACTGAGTATTTCCTAAATGGTGAAAGATTGGGAAATGCAGATGCTCAAATGGAACTGTGACTCCTTGTCAATGAGTACTGAAAGTGAATGAGCAGGTACAGCAAGACATTAGGAAGGCAAATGGTATGCTGACCTTCATTACAAGAGGATTTGTGTACAGGAATAAAGAAGTCCTACACAAATTATATAGGGCCTTGATGAGACCACACCTGGAGTACTTTGTACAATTTTGGTCTCCTTACCTAAGGAAGGATATACTTGCCATAGAGTGAGTGCAACGAAGGTTCACGAGATTGATTGAGGACACAGATGAGAAGAAATCTCTTCACAGGGTGATGAATCTTTGGAATGATCTACCCCATAGGGCTGTGGAGGCTCAGTCATTGGGTATATTCAAAAGAGAAGTCGATAGATTTCTGACTAGTAAGGGCATCAGGGGATATGGCGATAGAGCTGTTGCATGGAGTTGAGAAAGAAGATCAGTCATGATCAAAATGAATGGCAGAACAGTCTCGAAGGGCCGAATTGACTACTCCTGCTCCAATTTCTTTTATACTTATGTTCTTAATATAGAGCTCCCTCTACATTACCCTGACAGTGTACCTCCACTTTATAGCGACTGTCAGCATCAAGCACGCCCAGGTCAGGTTCAATACAAAGCTCCTTCTTCATGACCCTGACATTGTGCCCCCACTTTATACCCAGTGTCAGCATCAAGCACTCCCAGGGCAGGTAGAATACAGATCTCCCTTTACATTACCCTGACAGTAAACCCCACTTCATACCCAGTGTCAGCATCGTACACTCCCAGGGCAGGTACTATACAGAGCTCCCTCTACATTACCCTAACAGTGTACCACCACGTTATAACCAGTGACAGCATCTAACAACCCAGGGAGGGTACCATACAGAGCTCACTCTAATATGCCCTGACAGTTTACCCCCACTTTATACCCAGTATCATCATCGAGCACTCCCAGAGCACGTACATTACAGAGCTCCCTCAACATTACCCTGAGAGTGTACCTCCACTGTCACAATCGAGCACTCATAGGGCAGGTCCAATACACAGCTCCATCTACTTTACCCTGACAGTGTACCTCCACTTTATACCCAGTGTCAGCATCGAGCACTCCAAGGGCATATACAACACAGAGCTCCCTCTACATTACCATTAGAGTCTAACCACACTTCATACCCAATGTCAGTATTGTGCACTCCCAGGGCAGGTACAATACCCAGTTGTGAATGAGATGTCAAGAGGCTTCAAAGGGATCTCGGCAGGCTCCATGAGTGGGCGAGAACATGGCACGTGGAATATATAGTGGATATATGTGAAGTTCCCCACTTTGGTAGAAAAAACAGAAAGACAGATTATCACCGAAATTGTGAAAGATTGCGGAATGCAGATGCTGAAAGGGACCTGTGACTCCTTGTACACGAGTCATGCAAAGTGAATGTGCAGGTCCTGCAAACTATTAGGATGGCAAATGGCACGATGGCCTTCATTACAAGAGGATTCGAGTACAGGAGTAACGAAGTCTTACTTCAATTATATAGGGCCTTGGTGAGACCACAACTGGAGTAATTTGTACAATTTTGGTCTCATTTCCTATGGAAGGATATCTAAAAGATTACTGCACAAGATAAAAAAATCACGGGATTGGGGGTAATATACTGGCATGGTGGAAAATTGGCTATCTAAAAGAAAACAGAGAGTTGGGATAAATGGTTCATTCTCGGGTTCGCAATCAGTAACTAGTGGTGTTCCGCAGGGGTCAGTACTGGGACCCCAACTCTTTACAATCTATATTAACGATTAGGAGGAAGGGACAAAGTGCAACATATCCAAGTTTGCCGACGATACAAAGATGGGAGGGAAAGCAGTGAGTGAGGAGGACATAAGAAACCTGCAAAAGGACATAGACAGGCTAATTGAGTGGGCAGAAATTTGGCAGATGGAATATAATTTTGGAAAGTGTGAGGCTATGCACTTCGGCAGAAAAAATCAAAGAGCAAGTTATTATCTAAATGGAGAGAAACTGCAAAGTGCTACAGTACAAAGGGATCTGGGGGTCCTGGTGCATGGTAAACAGAAGGTTAGTATGCAGGTACAGCAGGTGAGCAGGAAGGCCAATGGAATCTTGGCTTTTATTGCAAGGGGGATGGAGTATAAAAGCAAGGAAGTCTTGCTTCAGTTATACAGGGTACTGGTGAGGACACACCTGGAATACTGCGTACAGTTTTGGTTTCCATATTTAAGAAAAGATATACTTGCTCTCAAGGTAGTTCAGAGAAGGTTCACTCGGTTGATTCTGGAGATGAGGGGGTTGACTTATGAGGAAAGGTTGAGTAGGTTGGGCCTCTACTCATTGGAATTCAGAAAAATGAGAGGCGATCTTATCAAAAGATATAAGATTGTGAGGGGCTTGGTCGGGTGGGTGCGGGGAGGATGTTTCCACTGATGGGTGAGACTAGAACTAGGGGGCATAAACTTAGAATAAGGGGCTGCAATTTCAAAACTGAGATGAGGAGAAACTTCTTCACTCAGAGGGTAGTAATTCTATGGAATTTGCTACCTCAGAGAGCTGTGGAAGCTGCGACATTAAATAAATTTAAAACGGAGATAGACAGTTTCCTAGCTGATAAGGGAATTACGGGTTACAGGGAGCGGGCAGGGAAGTGGTCGTGAGTCTAGGTTCGGATCAGCCATGATCCTATTGAATGGCGGAGCAGGCCCGAGGGGCCGTATGGCCTACTCCTTCTCCTACTTCTTATGTTCTTATGATATACTTGCCATAGTGGAAGTGCAACGAAGGTTCACGGGATTGATTCCTGGGACGGCAGGAATGTCGGATTTGAAGAGATTGAGTAAACTAAGCCTGTATTCACTTGAATTCAGTAGACTGAGAGGGGATCTCATTGAAGCATACAAAATTATTACAGGGCTCGAGAGAGTGAATGCTGCGGGAATGTATCCCTTGGCTGGGGAGTCTAGAACCAGTAGCCACGGACTCAGGATAAAGTGTAAACCATTCAGGACTGAGCTGAGAAGACATTTTCTTCACATGATGTGGAGATGCCGGTGTTGGACTGGGGTGGACAAATGTGAGAAGTCACAAAACACTAGGTTATAGTCCAACAGCTTTATTTGAAATCACAAGCTTTCGGAGCACTGCTCCTTCGTCAGGTGAAGTGGAAAGATGCATATAGGCACAGCATATATAGTCAGAGAACACTGCCAGATGATTACAGGTAATCTTTCTAACTGCCCTTTATCACACCTCGGCCGAGAGATAATCACAGCAATCAAAAGTGTGAATGGTGTCCAAACAGGTCAGTAAGTAAAACATTGCATCAAAGAACAATGAGGTGGGGTCACAAGGATTCAAATGTTGCAGATGCTTGGGTCTGTATGAAAAACAAAAAACAAACAAAAAACAATCAAGAAAAAAATATATATATATTTTTGCTGGAAATCACAGCAGATCTGGCCGCATCTGTGTAGAGAGAACAAGCCAGAGAAGTCGATAGATTTCTGACTAGCTAGGGCATCAAGGGATATCGGGATAGGACTGGTGAATGGTGGAGCAGTTTCGAAGGGCCGTAGGGCCTACTCCTGCTCCTATTTCTTATATTCTTATGTTCTTAATACAGGACTCCCTCTACATTACCCTAACAGTGTACCTCCACATTTTGCCTAGTGTCAGCATCGAGCACTCCAAGTGCAGGTACAACAAAGAGCTCCCTCTACGTTACCCTGACAGTGTTCCAGCACTTTATATCCAGTGACAGCATCTAACACTCCCAGGGCAGGTACCATACAGAGCTCCCTCTACATTGCCCTGAAAGTTTACCCCAATATTATACCCAGTTTCATCATCCCAGAGCACGTACAATACAGAGCCCGTTCTACATTACCGTGACAGTGTACCTCCACTGTCAGCATCGAGCACTCCCAGGGCAGGTCCAATATATAGCTCCATCTACGTTACCCTGACAATGTACCTCCACAATATACCCAGTGTCAGAATCGAGCACACCACGGGCAGGTACAATAGAGTGCTGCCTCTACATTACCTTGACATTTTACCTACACATTATACCCATTGCCAGCTCCGAGCACTCCAACAGCATATACAATACCGAGCTCCCTCTACATTACGCTGACAGTGTATCGCACTTTATAATCAGTGTTAGCATTTAACAATCCCAGGGCAGGTACCATACCGAATTCCCTCTCTCTATATTGCCCTGACAGTTTACCTTCACTTTATACCCTGTGTCATCGTCGAGCACTCTCAGATCACGTACAATACAGAGCTCCCTCTACATTACCCTGGCAGTGTACCCCCGACTTTACACCCAGTGACAGTATCGAGCACTCCTGAGGCTGGTACAATATTAAACTCCCTTAACATTATTCTGACAGTGTACCTGCACTTTATACCCAGTGTCAACATCGAACACTCCCAGGGCTGGTGCCATACATTGCTCCCTCTGTATTGACCTTAGAGTGTTCTACTTTATACAGTGTCAGCTTTGAGTACTCTCATTGCGGTTACAACATGGAGGATCCTCTACATTGCCCTGACAGTGTACTTCCACTTTATATCCAGTGTCAGCATCGAAAACTCCCACAGCAGGTACACTCCAGAGCTCCTCGACATTCCCCCGACAGTGTACCCCCACCTTATACTCACTGTCACAATTGAGCACTCCCAGAGCAGGTAAATACAGAGCTCCCTCCACATTACCCTGAGAGTGTACTCCCACTGTCAGCATCGAACACTCCTAGGGCATATCCAATGACTTTATACCCGGCGGAAGTATCGAGCACTCCCAGTTCAGGTACAATACAGAGATCCCTCTACATTACCCTGATGTTGTAACCCCACTCCATACCCAATGTCAGCATGAAGCACTCCCAGTGCAGATACATAAAAACATAAGAATTCGGAGGTTCATTCATACCCTCAAGCCTGCTCCGCCATTCAATACGATCGTGGCTAATCTGCCCTGATCTTGGCCTGAACTCCACTTTCCTGCCTGTTCCCCATAACCCTTGCAACCCCTGTAGCTGAAGGAACTGTCTATCTCCGCCTTGAATATATTCAATGACTCCGCCTCCACAGTTCTGTGGGGTAGAGAATTCCAAAGATTCTTGACCATCTGAGAGAAGAAATTCCTCCTCATCTACATCTTAAATGGGTGACCCCTTATCCTGAAACTATGCCACCAGTACTAAATTCC
The DNA here is from genome assembly GCF_052327205.1 of Somniosus microcephalus. Lineage (NCBI taxonomy): Eukaryota > Metazoa > Chordata > Chondrichthyes > Squaliformes > Somniosidae > Somniosus > Somniosus microcephalus. The sequence continues at coordinate 2,752,803 of NW_028225184.1, forward strand.
CCCACGAGGGATAACATCCTCTCAGCATCTACCCTGTCAAGCCCCTTCAGAATCTTATGTTTCACTAAGATCACCTCTCATTTTTCTAAACTCCAATGAGTATAGGCCCAAGCTGCTCAACCATTCCTCATAAGACAACCCTTTCATCTCGGGAATCAACCTAGTGAACCTTCTCTGAACTGCCTCCAATGGAAGTATATCCTTCCTTAAATAAGGAGACCAAAACTGCATACAGTACTCCAGGTGTGGTCTTACCAACGCCTTGCACATTTGTAGCAAACTTCACGACTTTTATACTCCATCCCCCTTGCAATAAGGGCCAACATTCCATTTGCCTTCCTAATTACTTGCTGCATCTGCATGCTAATATTTTGTGCTTCATGTATGAGGACACCCAGATCCCTTTGTACCACAGCATTCTGTAATCTCGCTCCATTTAAATAATATTTTGCTTTTCTATTCTTTCTACCAAAGTGGAAAAACTCACATTTTCGCACATTATACTCCACCTGCCAATGTTTTGGCCACCCAGTTTACCTATCTTTATCCATTTGTATACTCGTTGTGTCCTCCTCACAATTTGCTTCCCCAGCTATCTTTTATGCTCAGCAAATTTAGCTACAGTACACTCGGACCCTTCAGCCAAGTAATTAATATAGATTGTAAATGGTTGAGCCCCCAGCACTGATCCCTGTGGCACCCCACTAGGGACAGATTGCCAACCTGAAAATTACCCATTTATCCCGACTCTGCTTTCTGTTAATTAGCGAATCCTCTATCCAGGCTAATACAATACCCCCAACACCTTGAGCTCTTAGCTTATGCAGTAACCTTTTATGTGGATACTTTTCGAATGCCTTCTGGAAATCCTAATACAAGACATCTACTAGTTCCACTTGATCCACCCTGCTCGTTACATCCTTAAAGAACTCTAATAAATTTGTCAAACACGATTTCCCTTTACTAAAGCCATGTTGACTCTGTTTGATTGTATTGTGATTTTCTAAATGCCCTGCTGCTACTGGCTTCTTAATGGATTCCAGCATTTTCCCAATGACAGATGTTAGGCCGACTGGCCTACAGTTAGCAGCTTTCTCTCTCCCTCCTTTCGTGAATAGGGGCATTACATTTGCGGGTTTCCAATCCGCTGGGACCTTTCTACAATTTAGGCAATTTGGGATGATTACAAACAATGCATGCATTATCTCTACTGCCACTCCTTTTAAGAGCCTAGGATGCAGGCCATCTAGTGCAGGGGACCTGTCAGCCTTTCATGCCATTAGTTTTCCTAGTACTTTTTCTCTAGTGATAGTGATTGTTTTAATTTCCTCGCTCCCTTTTTCCCCTTGATTATCTATTATTATTGGGATGCTTTCAGCGTCTTCTACTGAGAAGACAGATACAAAATTTGTTTTCAAAGTCTCCGTCATTTCCTTGTTGCCCATTATTAATTCCACATTCTCGTCCCCTAAGGAACCAACATTTACTTTAGCTACTCTCTTCCGTTTTAAATACTTGTAGCAGACCTTACTGTCTATTTTTATAATTATTGCTAGTTTACTATCATAATCGACTTTCTCCCTCTTTAGTACTTTTTCAATCATCCTTTGCTGGTTTCTAAAAAATTCCCAGTCTTCGAGAATACCACGAATCCTCAGAATATTGTTTGTGTTTTTTTGCAATTGGATAGCATCCAATAACTTCTTTAAATGCAGCAAGAGAAACAGAGGTGGACAGAGAGAGAGATAGAAATAGATTGGTAGAGACAAAGAGGGCGACAGAGACAGAGGGAAGCATGGACACAAAGGGAGAAAGGGAAATGGGCAAAAGAGAGAAAAGCAGGCTGAGAGAGAGTGAGAGAATAAGAAAAAGTGGGAGAGAGAGACACACAGACGCATTGTGATCGAATGGAAGAGGGAGACTGAGAAACAGAGTGAAGGAGAGAGTGAGGGAGACACAGAGAGAGCAATGAGAAGGTAGAGATAGAGACAGAGACAGAGAATGGGAAGAGAGACAGAGAGGAGGAGATAAAACGACATTGAAAGATAGAGAGAGAAAGTGAGACAATCTGGGAAGGATAGGTAGAGCAACGCAGAAAGATAGGCAGGAACAGGCATGAAGAAAGTCAGAGAGGGAGAGGCAGATAAAGAGAGGGAGATGGTGGGGGAGAGAGAAAGAAAGAGTCCGATAGGGTGCGAGACAGAGAGAGCGACAGAAAGAGAGACAGAACGATAGACAGATAGTGAAAGAAACAGCTAGAGGGACGCAGGGACTGAGGGAGGGGGATACATGATAGACAAGGAGAAACAAACAGAGAGAGTGAGACAGAGAGGGATGGAGAGAGAAAGATAAAGAGGGCTAAAAAAAAGGACAAGGTGAAAAAAAGTAAGTGGGAAGCAAAGAGAATGCTGCAGAGCGAGAGACAGGAACAGATACACAGAGATGGTCAGAGACAGAGACAGAGAGAGAGTGGAGGGGCGAGAGACAGAAAGCGAGAAAACGCAACTGAGTGATGTAATGTTCAAGATGCCGATTCCGGAGATGAAGGAGTTGTCTTGTGAAGAAAAGTTGAGCAGGCTGAGCCAATACTCATTGGAGTTTAGAGGAATGAGAGGGGATCTTGTTGAAATTTATACGATTCTGAAGGGGCTTGACAGAGAAGATGCTGAGAGGATGTTTCCCCTCATGGGGGAATATAGAACTAGAGGGCATAATTTCAGAATAAGGGGGCACCCATTTCAAATGGAAATGAGGAGGAATTTCTTCTCTCAGTGGGTCGTGAATCTTTTGGAATTATCTGCCACTTGTCCACACTTTCCACCAGCCTGTTTACGTCCTCTTGAAATCTATCCTTATTCTCCTCGATGTTCACTATATTTCCAATCTTTGTGTCATCCCCAAATTTTGAAATAGTGCCCTGTACACCTAGGTGCAATTCATTAAAATATATCAAGACTGTGGTGTATGTGCCTTTAAGAGCCCCTGTGTAATGTAATGCCGGTAATGGCCACTTGGGCTATATAAGCCTGTATAGTGTCTTGTATCTGTTAGTTCACCTCCAGACTTTGTGCAGTAAACACCTGTGAAACCAACTCCTGCATTCCGTGTCTCCATTAACACACGGATACAACAGTGGCAACGAATTGGAAGTGGACTTACCTGCAATTCGGCAGCACCTCAAGGAGATCAATTCCTCAGACGAAAGTTGAAGAAAAACAAGAAAGAAAAAAAAAAAAAAAACTGTGGTTTCACCAGCTAGCCGAGCTGGTGGCAGGTACTGCAATAATCCTTCCTGGGTGGCGGGCTGGGGCTCCATCGGCTGGCTCTGCAGCGGGGCCGAGCAGCGAAGGTGGAGGCAAACGGACACAGAGGGTGCAGCACTCAGGAGACAGCCGGCGCTGCAAAGTAGGTCGGCGTTCGGACCAAGCAGAGGGAGGGAAAAGTCCCAGAGAGTTCGGCGGGAACAAGTCTCCACCTATTAAAAATACCTATGTAAATAAAAACCGTGGAGAACAGCGTTGTCAGAAGTGACAGCGGAGGGAAAGCGCGGGAGGCGCCATTTTTTTCTGCGGGGAAGAAAGGAAAGCGTGGGAGGCGCCATTTTTTTTCAGGATGCCTAAGACTGGCAATATTGCTGATTTCGATAGCGATATAGAGGATTGGACCACATATGTGGAAAGAGTGGAGGTATATTGCACAGCAAATGAAATACAGGATGATAAAAAGGCATCAGTACTTCTAAATCTAATGGGCGCAAGGACATACGGGCTGTTATGAAACTTAATCACTCCAGCCAAACCAAAGGACAAGAATTTAAAGGACATTGTTGATACCCTACAGGAGCACTTAAACCCAACACCGCTGCTGATAGCGGAACGATTCAAATTCTTCAGGTGGAATCAGCACAAGAATGAAAGTAACGCTGATTACCTCACCGAATTAAGGAAGCTGTCAAAGCACTGCCAATTCGGGGCAGGACTGGCAGATTCTCTTCGAGACAAATTCGTCTGTGGTCTCTTAAGTGAAGGAAAACAGAAAAGGCTACTTTCTGAGAAAGATTTGACACTAGACAAGGCTTTCAGTGTGGCTGTATCATACGAAGCAGCCGCAAGAGGAGCTGCAGAGATACAGCAAAAGCCACAGGACTTCGGCACCCATGAAATGACACAGGGTTTTGAGAGATGTTATTGCTGCGGCAAATCCACCCATGACCAGAAGGACTGCTGGTTCAAGGACAAAGCATGCAGGCAATGCAGAAAGATTGGACACATTGCACGTGTATGCCGATCTGGATACAAAAAATCCACGGACAGGAAAAAAATCAATAAGGAAAAGTACAGAAAGGTACAAATGATGACGGACAGTAGCTCCGATGACCAGAAGAGCGATAGCGACTCTGGAAACAAGAGACTAAGCTGTCTCAAATTACATAATGTAATTGCCAAAGAAGATTACCAGACCATTTGGGTTACCCTCACGATAGCGGGGTCCCCAGTTAAAATGGAGCTAGATACAGGATCGGCTCTGACCGTCATAAGTTGATGGGGTTACGAGCGGCTATTTCCGCATATACCTTTGAAAGACACATCCATTATCTTGAAAACATATACGGGGCAGAAAGTATACCCCAAAGGGAAAATAAGGGTGCCTGTTGTATACAACGGCAAGGAAATACAGAAGTTGTATTTATACATTCTGCAAGATGGTGGTCCACCGCTGTTGGGACGTGAATGGATCAGGAAGATACGTTCAGACTGGCACTCCATTCAGGCACTGACGGTGACCAGTAAGATAAATAATGATGATGATGTCATACCTGAATGATTAAAAGACATCTTGGCCAATGCCAAGGAAGTGTTTCTGTGAGGGTGCCAGTCCGTTCTTTCAGTAACCTCTAGATGGCACCTTCACTTGTTTGTTTCTCTTGGTTAATTGTTTCTGGTCTCCTGTGTTAATTAGTTAACTGCCTGTTATCTGTTCATGAGTTTCACCTGTCATTTGTGGTATATATGTTCTGTGGTTTCTTCCCTCTGTGCTCAGTCCTCACAAGGGAGTTAGTCTTGACAATGTTCTCTGTCTTGACTAGGTGCTCTGTCTTGACTAGCCTTTGCTCTGTGGCAGCTTGCCTTGACAAGCTGGTTGCCATGGTTGTTGCTTGTATCTAAGTCTGTTGTTCTGTCTTTTGTTCTCGGTCTTGACTAGGTGCTGTCAAGTTGCTTGTCTTGATAAGGTGCTGTTTGGACAAGCGTGTTGCTATGTGGGAGCTTGTCTTGAGCTCTGTATTGATAAGCTAATTACCCCTGTGGTAGCTTGTCTCGAGTCTCGTCTCGGCAAGCTGGTTGCCCTTGTGGTAGCTTGTCTCAGGCTCAGTATGGACAAGTGGGTTGCCTCATGGAAGCTGTCCTGAGTTCCTATCTTGACTAGCCATTTGGTAGCTTGTCTTAAGTTCTTATGTTTGTTGCTGTGTTCCTTGTGTGAATCTAGTTATGTGTGAATCTAGTAAAGTTCAAACAAAGTAATGTATATTTGCCTCTCGCCTCGTTTCTGCACTTGGGTCCAGAACCTACCTCGCCCGGACAGCACGGCCCCATGTCTACACGGCCCCGTGGCCCCCACCCCGTCACAGTTTCAACAGGAACTAGAAACCTTGAAAGGCGTCACCGCCTCAATAAAAGTGGAAGATGCAGCAATTCCCAAGTTTTTTAATGCAAGGCCGGTGCCATACGCAATTCGTCCAGCAGTCGAGGCAGAGCTGGAGAATTTGGAAAAGGCAGGCGTATTATCCAGGATAGATTGGAGCGAGTGGGCAACACCCATCGTCCCGGTCATGAAGAAAACGTTGAATAATGATAAATCTGAAGAACAGAGAAAAATTCGCATCTGTGGGGACTTCAAGGTGACTGTAAACCCGGTCCTTCACATGGTACAGTATCCTCATCTGAGGATAGAAGATATTTTCACCTCACTCTCCGGAGGGAAACGTTTCACCAAATTTGACTTGGCACAAGCATATCTACAGATGGAGGATGAAGAGGCCTCTAAAATGTATCTCACGATAAATACACACAAAGGCCTGTACCAGTACAATCGACTGGTTTTCGGAGTAGCATCCGCTCCAGCTATCTGGCAAAGAGCTATGGAGCAAGTCCTCCAAGGGATTCCGGGGACTCAATGCTACCTAGATGACATCCTTGTAACAGGAGAAAACGACAACGAGCACCTTGCCAATTTGGAGCAGGTGCTCACTAGGCTGAAAGAACGGGGCCTATGAGCAAATCGCCCCAAGTGCGAATTTTTCCAGAAACAAATACCATATTGTGGCCACATAATTAACGAGGAAGGGTTGCATAAGCCACCTGAAAAAATTGAAGCGGTCATAAAAGCCCCAGCACCTGAAAATGTCTCACAATTAAGGTCATTCCTGGGATTGATAAATTACTATCATAAATTTTTACCGAACTTGTCAACTCTTCTGCACCCTCTTAATGAACTGCTACAAACGGGAGTAATTTGGAAATGGAGCGAAGACTGTAAACGTGCCTTCCATAAATGCAAAGGCTTGATCACGTCCAAGCAAGTTTTGGCTCATTACAACCCATCACTGCCAATCAGACTGGCGTGTGATGCATCCCCTTATAGCGTAGAAGTGGTATTATCGCATAGATACCCTGATGGCTCGGAGCGGCTGATAGCTTTTGCGTCACGCTCATTGAACTCAGCTGAGCGTAACTATGCCCAGATCGACGGGGAAGCACTCAGCCTGGTATGGGGAGTGAAGTAATTCAACCATTACCTACATGGACAAAAATTTACCTTGTTGACTGATCATCAACCCCTCGTCTCCATATTCAACCCTAAAAAGGGTGTTCCCATTATGACAGTGCAAAGGCTACAGAGGTGGTCCCTTTTCCTAGGGGCACACCAATATGACATAGAATACAAAGGATCAAAACAGCATGAGAATGCTGATGGTTTATCGCGCCTACCATTGCCAATGTTAGAAGAGGCACCTACAGTGGACCCAGTGGAGATGTTCCACTCAACCATAGTGGAATGTCTACCAGTAACAAATTCTGCCATTGAAAAGGAAATGAGAAATAACCCGACTCTCTCACGAGTCTACAATTTAACGGTGAAGGGATGGCCAGCACATGGTGAACCACTGTTGCCAGCATTCTCGCAAAGAAGAGAACAGCTGTCAGTGTGCCGAGGAACCTTGATGTGTGGATCCAGAGTGGTGATTCCACCCAAACTCCAGGATAAAGTGCTAAAGGAGCTTCACGAGGGGCATCTGGGTGGAGTGAAAATGAAGAACCTAGCCAGAGCGTTTGTGTGGTGGCCAGGTATCAATGGAGGCATCGAAGAAATGACCAAGAGCTGCCTAGGATGCCAGAAGGTCCAAAACGCCCCACCACAAGCCCCTCTACATCCATGGGAGTAGCCCTCATCTCCATGGCAAAGGGTACACATCTACTTTGCTGGTGCATTTATGGACTCAATGTTCTTAATCACGGTTGATGCACACTCCAAGTGGCTGGAGGTAATAAAGATGTCCTCCAATACCACGGAAAAAACCATCACAGTATTAAGGACCATATTTGCCAGGAATGGGCTGCCTGAACAGATCTGTTCTGATAATGGACCACAATTTGTATCCGAAGAATTCAGGAAGTTCTTAAAAACAATGGGGTTCAGCACTACACGTCCGCCCCATACCATCCTGCCACCAATGGATTGGCTGAACGGTTTGTCCAGACCTTCAAGAAGTCCATAAAGGCCATGGGTAATGAAGACATAAATCTACAGCATAAGGTAGATAACTTCTTGTTTGCATACAGGAATGCAACACATGTGGTTACAAACCAAACTCCCGCCATGATGTTCTTCAATAGAAGCCTAAGATGCCGGCTGGATTTGATCAAGCCAAACATCAGAAGGGACGTGGAGAACCGGTAATTTCAAGGCATGAATGAAAGGCCAACTAGAACCTTCCAGATAGGTCAACAAGTTTTGGCCCGGGACTACCGTACTGAGAAATGGCAGCCTGGAACTATTTGCACATGACTAGGACCGCTGAATTATACTGTGGACATTGGAGAAAGCATAATAAGGCGCCATGCTGACCAGATCATAGAGTCATCCGAAAAGGGACAACCGACACCACAACTCTATACGCCTAATGATGAAGCAGAGATACCCATAGTATCTACCTCCGATCCGGTGATACTGGAACCAGATGAACCCGACACTGGCATTCAAGCCGAATCGATCTTGCCAAAAGAACCGACTACACCACCAAAACCTACTACACCACTGAGGCATTATCCGGACCGAGTCAGGAAGCCTCCAGAGAGACTGACTTATAATTGATTAACTGCAGCAAATGTGTAGATTATTGTTCTTGTAACATGTTAATTAATGATTACTTAAAATGTTATGTACTGGTTGTCTAAAAGGGGAGGAATTGTGGTGTATGTGCCTTTAAGAGCCCCTGTGTACTGTAATGCCGGTAATGGCCACTCGGGCTATATAAGCCTGTATAGTGCCTTGTATCTGTTAGTTCACCTCCAGACTTTGTGCAGTAAACACCTGTGAAACCAACTCCTGCATTCCGTGTCTCCATTAACACACGGATACAACAAAGACAAGCAGTGGTCCTAGTACTGACCCCTGGGAAGCACCTCCAGTCCGAGGAACAGCCATTCACCACTCTTCGCTGCTTCCTCTCACTTTGCCAATATTGTATCCATGCTGCCACTGTTCCTTTTATCCCATGGGCTTCAACTTTGCTGGCAAGCCTATTATGTGGCACCTTTTCAACAGCCTTTGGGAAATCCAGGTGCACCACGTCAACCGCATTGCCCTCATCAACCCTGTCTGTTACTTCATCAGAAAATTCAAGCACGTTGGTTAAACACGATTTGTCTTTAACAAATCCGTGCTGGCTTCCCTTAATTAATCCACAGTTGTCCAAATGACGTTTCATTTTATTCCTGTTTATTATTTCTAAAAGCTTCCCCACTACCGAGATTAAACTGACAGGCCTGTAGCTGCTGGGTTTATATTTGCACCCTTTATCAAAGCCATTAGCAAGTCTACGTACACCACGTCAACAGCATTGCCCTCATCAACTCTGACTGTTACTTCATCAGAAAATTCAATCAAGTTGGTTAAAAACGAATTGTCTTTAACAAATCCGTGCTGGCTTCCCTTAATTAATCAAGACTTGTGAAAGTCACTGTTCATTTTATCCCTGTTAATTGTTTCCAAAATCTTCCCCACTACCGAGACTAAACTGACTGGCCTGTAGTTGCTGGGTTTAACCTTACACCCCTTTTTGAACACGGGAGTAACATTTGCAAATCTCCTGTCATCTGGCATCATCCAAGTATCCAAGGAGGATTGGGAGATTATGGCCACAGCACCTCCGCAATCTCCACCTTTATTTTCCTCAGCTTCATAGGATGCGTCCTGTCCGGTCCTTGTGACTTATCTACATTAAGTACAGCCAGCCTTCCTAGTACCTCCTGTTTAGCCATTGTTATCCCATCCAATATCTCAATTACCTCCTCCTTCACTATGACAATAGGACGAGAGAGAAAGAGAATGGGAGAGAGATGCAGCCGGAGCAAGAAAAGTGTAAATACACCGTGTGCGATACATAGATAAAGTAATAGATACAGAACGATAGAGGAATAAAGAGTGGGACAGAGAGAGTGAGAGAGATAGGGAGAGAGAGGAAGAGAGGTGAACAAAGCCAGAGAGTCAGAAATAGTTAAAGAGAGTGAGAGGGAGGCAGAGAGAAAGAGACAGGGACAGGGTGATATGGGGAGATATAGGGGAGGATGAGACAAAGACAGCCTGGGGGAGCGAAACATCGAGATAAAGATACAGAGAAGGAGAGACAGAGGGGAAGACAGCGAGAGATGGGGCGATACAGACAAAGATACAGGCAGAAAGAGACAGAGGGAAAGAGAGATGCATAATGAGAGCGAGCACTAGAGAGGGACATAGACAGACTGTAAGAGAGAGGAATAGAAATAGTGTTAGAGGTAGGCAGAGCTAAAGAGGAATGGACAGACAAGAGCAAACGACACAGATGGTGAGAGAGCCAGAGATCGAGACAAGAAGGAAAGAGTGAGATGGAGAGATAAAACGAGACAGAGACAGACATATAAACAGAGATTATGGGCTGAGGAATAGACTACCAAAGACAGAGAGTGACAGAGGGAGAGAGAGAGTGAGAGAGAGAGAGAGATTCCAGCAAAGATCCAGACATCAGGGACCCAGAATAAACTTCACATTAGGAGCAACTAAAATTGAACAAACTACAAATTACACATACTTAGGCTTAAAAATCCGTTCTACGGGAAATTTTCATTTGCCTGTGAATGAACTGAAAGAAAGCAAAAAAGGCTTTCTATGCCATTAAAAAGTCAATCCAAATATCAAAGTTTGCAGATGATACAAAGATGGGAGGGACAGTAGGGAGTGAGGAGGACATAAAAAACCTGCAAAGGGACATAGACAGGCTAAGTAAGTGGGCAGAGATTTGGCAGATGGAACACAATACTGGACAGTGTGAGGTTATGCACTTTGGCAGGAAAATTCATAGAGCAAGTTATTATCTTAATGGCAAGAAACTGGAAAGTACTCTAATACAAAGGGATCGGGGGTCCTGGTGCACGAAACTCAAAAAGTTAGTATGCAGGTGCAGCAAGTGATCAAGAAGGCCAATGGAATGTTGGCTTTTATTGCTAGGGGGATAGAATATGAAAACAGTGAGGTACTGCTGCAGTTGTACAAGGTATTGGTGAGACCGCACCTGGAATACTGCATACAGTTTTGTTGTCCATACTTAAGAAAAGACATACTTACTCTCGAGTCAGTACAAAGAAGGTTCACTCGGTTAATCCCGGGGATGAGGGGGTGGACATATGAGGAGAGGTTGAGTAGATTGGGACACTAATCATTGGAGTTCAGAAGAATGAGAGGCGATCTTATTGAAACATATAAGATTGTGAAGGGGCTTGATTGGGTGGATGTGGTGAGGATGTTCCCAATGATGGGTGAAACTAGAACTAGGGGGCATAAGCTTAGAATAAGGGGCTGCTATTTCAAAACTGAGGTGAGGAGAAATTTCTTCACTCAGAGGGTAGTAGGTTTGTGGAATTTGCTGCCCCAGAAAGCTGTGGAAGCTACATCATTAAATAAATTTAAAACAGAAATAGACAGTTTCCTATAAGTAAAGGGAATTAAGGGTTATGGGGAGCGGGCAGGTAATTGGACATGAGTCTCGGTTCAGAATGGTCAAGGCCCTGTGGGTAGCGGAGCGGCCCAGGGGCTGTGTAGCCTGGTTCTGCTCCTACTTCTTGTGTTCTAATTCGGTGTTAGATTTCAGGAGATGGTTCTATTCCTGTTCCTGTCTGGGGTGGAGATCGCCTTTTACAGAAGGTAAGTACTGTAGGAAATATAGGGACAGAGTGATCTCCTGGACGAGTTTCGATTGCCTAGATGGGTCGGAGAGGAATTTCCCAGATTTTTTCTCCCAAATTGGCCATTGTTTTTTTTATCTGGTTTTTCGCCTCTCCCGGGAGATCACATGGGTTCGGGTGGGATGGAGACTGATAGTAGATTTGAGGTTAGGATCAGATCAGCCATGATCTTATTGAATGGTGGAGCAGGCTCGAGGGGCCGATTGGCCTACTCCTGCTCCTATTTCTTATGTTCTTATGTTCTAATTTCCAATTGGCATTTGGCTCAAAATTTTTAAATCAGTAATTGAACCAATTGCACTTCATGGCAGTGAGGTGTGGGGTTCGCTTACACAACAAGAATTTGCAAAATGGGGCAAACATCCAATTGAGGTCCTACATGCAGAATTCTGTAAAAGTATCCACTGGACCCAGAGGAAAACTGCAAACAATGCATGCAGGGCAGAATTAGGCCAATATACACTACTAATTAATATCCAAAAAAGAGCCATCAAATTTTGGAAACACCTAAAAAGGAGCAACCCCCAGTGCTATCATTACAAAGCCTTGAACTGCCAAGAGATGATCATAGAGAAGAGTTCCCTCAGTCAACTGGTCCTGGGACTCAGTGGAGTAACTACTAACACTACTAATAATAATCAGCCCCAGGACAGTGACATGCTAGCACAGAGAATTCGACCCACCACAATCATTAGTAAACAAAAATTAAAATATTTGACCTACTGGACAGAAACGACAAAAACAAAAAAATAAACTCGATTGCTATCTGGCCCTAAACAGACAATACACCACGGCTGATTACCTGACCATGGTAAAAGATAGCAAACTGAGAAAAACCTTGACAACGTACAGACTTAGTGAGCATAGCCTGGCCATCGAAAAAGGCAGACACAGGCAGACCTGGCTGCCGAGAGCGGACAGGATATGCTCTCACTGCAGTCAGGGAGTGGTGGAGACAGAAATGCACTTACTCACGACTTGTGGAAGCTATCAGGGCATAAGGGGGAATTTCTACCCAAAATTCATAAAAATATGCCCTGAATTCAATAATTTGAATAACCACCAAAAACTCCCATATCTATTAAGGGAACAGAGACAATGCGTAACTTTAGCAGCAAACTATGTTACAGCTTGCCATAAGCAGAGGGACAACCAGTGACCATTAAATCTAAGAAAAGATTATATGTATATTGTATGTGTGTATATTTATGTATACTTGCCTATACAATGTATGTCTAGATCTGCATTTATGTGTTCAATCATACATGTTTTTCTGTGCTTTGGCAACATAAGATGTATCTTGTCATACCAATAAATCAATTTGAATTGAATTGAATTGAATTGAGAGAGAGAGAGAGAGAGAGATAGTCAGAGAGACAGATAATCAGATGTACAGAGAGAGAGAGAGCGAAAGAAAGAGAGACAGAGAGAGAAATAGAGAGAGAGACAGAGAGAGAGGGGGAGAAGTAGAGAAAGAGGCAGATACAGAGAGAGGAAGAGACAGTGAGAGAGACAGAGAGAGACAGAGAGTTAGAGACAGACAGAGAGGGAGAGTCAAAGAGACTGAGGGAGAGTAAGAGAGACTGAGAGAGAGAGACAGATAGGCAGAGAGAGATGGCGTGACAGAGAGAGAGAAGAAGAGGGACAGATTGGTAGAGACAGAGAGGAGAGACAGAGAGGAGAGATTATTAGATATAGAAAGGGAGAAAGAGGTTGACAGAGATAGAGGACAGATAGATGGTGATAGAGTGAGGAGAGATCCTGGGATGAGAGGGTTGTCCTATAATGAGAGATTGTGTAGAATGGGACTCTACTCTCTGGAGTGTAGAAGAACGAGAGGTGATCTCATTGAAATATACAGGATTCTGAAAGGAATGAAAGTGTTAGTTGCTGAGAGGTTGTTTCCCCTGGCTGGAGTGTCTAGAACTAGGGGGCATAGTCTCAGGTTAAGGGGCAGGTCATTTAAGACCGAGATGAGGAGGAATTTCTCGCTCAGAGGGTTGTGAATCTTAGGCATTTTCTGCCCCAGTGGGCTGATGCTGGGTCTCTGAGTATATTCAAGGCTGCGATAGATTGATTTTTAAATACTAGGGGAATCAAGGGATATGAAGATCGGGCGGTAGAGTGGAGTTGAGCTCGATGGTCAGCCATGATCTTATTGAATGGTGAAGAAGGCTCGAGGGGCCGTATGGCCTACTCCTGCTCTTATTTTGTATGTCCTTATGTGCTTATAATCTTACTAGATAGAGAGAAAGATCGGGTGACAGATATAGAGGAGAGATGGATGGTGATCGAGAGAGGAGAGATTATTAGATATAGATAAGTAGAAGTGTGATAGGGATAGAGGAGATACAGATAGGTCTACAGAGAGGAAATATTATTAGATATAGATAGGGAGAGAGAGGGATGAAAGATATAGAGGAGAGACGGATGGTGATCGAGAGAGGAGAGATTATCAAATACAGATAGGGCGAGAGAGAGGATGATAGGGATAGAAGAGAGATAGATGGAAATAGATAGATAGGCACGTTTATTAGATATAGATAGGGAGAGAGAGGGGGTGACAGAGATAGTGAAGAAAGAGATGATAGCAGACAAACAAGAGTGCGTAGCAGATTATAGACAGAGGGAGATGTGACACTCTCTTTGTTCTCTAAATTCTGATATGCTGTGGTCATTTGAGCAGTTAATTATCCTTTGACAGAATGTGCTTAAATACTGGGTGTGATCACACTTTTTTTTATCTCCAGTAATAGCACAGTGCTGAGCTGTTGACAGCAAAACAGAAGCCGCTTGCTGGAAAATCAAATGAGTTGTTCTAGTAAGAAAATTGATTATTTTAAATACACTGGGATGACAGAAACAGGAATTGATCTCTTGACACTGATCCATCTCAGAGACTGGAGCAGAGCGTCCCAGGGAGCGGCTTCACTGAGAGACTGGAGCAGAGCGTCCCAGGGAGGGACATCACTGACAGACTGGAGCAGAGCGTCCCAGGGAAGGACATCACTGAGATACTGGAGCAGAGCGCCCCAGGGAGAGACATCACTGAGAGACTGGAGCAGAGCGTCCCAGGGAGGGACATCACTGAGATACTGGAGCAGAGCGCCCCAGGGAGGGAAATCACTGAGAGACTGGAGCAGAGCTTCCCAGGGAGGGACATCACTGGGAGACTGGAGCAGAGCGTCCCAGGGAGGGACATCATTGAGAGACTGGAGCAGAGCGTCCCAGGGAAGGACATCACTGAGATACTGGAGCAGAGTGCCCCAGGGAGGGACATCACTGAGAGACTGGAGCAGAGAGCCCCAGGGAGGGACATCACTGAGAGACTGGAGCAGAGCGTCCCAGGGAGGGACATCACTGAGATACTGGTGCAGAGCGTCCCAGGGAGGGACATCACTGAGAGACTGGAGCGGAGCGTCCCAGGAAGGGACATCACTGAGAGACTGGAGAAGAGCATCCCAGGGAGGGACATCACTGAGAGAATGAAGCAGAGCGTCCCAGGGAGGGAAACCACTGAGAGACTGGAGCAGAGCGTCCCAGGGGAGGACAATGTCTCAGAGACTGGAGCAGAGCGTCCCAGGGAGCGGCTTCACTGAGAGACTGGAGCAGAGCGTCCAAGGGAGGGACATCACTGAGAGACTGGAGAAGAGCGTCCCAGGGAGGGACATCACTGAGAGACTGGAGCAGCGCATCCCAGGGAGGGACATCACTGAGAGACTGGAGCAGAGCGTCCCAGGGAGGGACATCACTGAGATACTGGAGCAGAGTGTCCCAGGGAGCGTTTTCACTGAGAGACTGGAGCCGAGCGTCCCAGGGAGGGACATCACTGAGAGACTGGAGCACAGCGTCCCAGGGAGGGACATCACTGAGATATTGGAGCAGAGCGCCCCAGGGAGGGACATCACTGAGACACTGGAGCAGAGCGTCCCAGGGAGGGACATCACTGAGAGATTGGAGCAGAGTGTCCCAGGGAGGGACATCACTGAGAGACTGGAGCAGAGCGTCCCAGGGAGCGGCTTCACTGAGATGCTGGAGCAGAGCGCCCCAGGGAGGGACATCACTGAGACACTGGAGCAGAGCGTCCCAGGGAGGGACATCACTGAGATACTGGAGCAGAGCACCCCAGGGAGGGACATCACTGAGATACTGGAGCAGAGCGTCCCAGGGAGGGACATCACTGAGATACTGGAGCAGAGCGTCCCAGGGAGGGACATCACTGAGATACTGGAGCAGAGTGTCCCAGGGAGGGACATCACTGAGAGACTGGAGCAGAGCATCCCAGGGAGGGACACCATCGCAGAGACTGGAGCAGAGCGTACCAGGGAGCGGCTTCACTGAGAGACTGGAGCAGATTTTCCCAGGGAGGGACATCACTGAGAGACTGGAGCAGAGCGTCCCAGGGAGGGACATCACTGAGATACTGGAGCAGAGTGTTCCAGGGAGCGGCTTCACTGAGAGACTGGAGCAGAGCGTCCCAGGGAGGGACATCACTGAGATACTGGAGCAGAGCGCCCCAGGGAGGGACATCACTGAGAGACTGGAGCAGAGCGTCCCAGGGAGCGACATCACTGAGAGAATGGAGCAGAGCATCCCGGGGAGGGACATCACTGAGAGACTGGAGCAGAGCGTCCCAGGGAGGGACATCACTGAGATACTGGAGCAGAGCGCCCCAGGGAGGGACATCACTGAGACACTGGAGCAGAGCGTCCCAGCGAGGGACATCATTGAGAGACTGGAGCAGAGCACCCCATGGAGGGACATCACTGAGATACTGGAGCAGAGTGTCCCAGGGAGAGACATCACTGAGATACTGGAGCAGAGAGTCCCAGGGAGGGACATCACTGAGAGACTGGAGCAGAGCGTCCCAGGGAGGGACATTACTGAGAGACTGGAGCAGAGCGTCCCAGGGAGGGACATCACTGAGAGACTGGGGCAGAGCGTCCCAGGGAGGGACATCACTGAGAGACTGGAGCAGAGCGTCCCAGGGAGGGACATCACTGAGATGCTGGAGCAGAGCGTCCCAGGGTGCGACATCACTGAGATACTGGAGCAGAGCGCCCCAGGGAGGGACATCACTGCGAGACTGGAGCAGAGCGTCCCAGGCAGGGACATCACTGAGAGACCGAAGCAGAGCGCCCCAGTGAGGGACACCGTCTCAGAGACTGGGTAAGAGCGTCCCAGGGAGGGACACTGTCTCAGAGACTGGAACAGAGCGTCCCAGGGAGGGGCATGAGAGATACTGGAGCAGAGCGTCCCAGGGAGGGACATCACTGAGAGACTGGAGCAGAGCGACCCAGGGAGGGACATCACTGAGAGACTGGAGCAGAGCGTCCCAGGGAGGGACATCACTGAGATACTGGAGCAGAGCGCCCCAGGGAGGGTCTTCACTGAGACACTGGAGCAGAGCGTCCCAGGGAGGGACATCACTGAGATACAGGAGCAGAGCGTCCCAGGGAAGGACATCACTGAGAGACTGGAGCAGAGCACCCCAGGGAGGGACATCACTGAGATACTGGAGCAGAGTGTCCCAGGGAGGGACATCACTGAGATACTGGAGCAGAGCGTCCCAGGGAGGGACATCACTGAGAGACTGGAGCAGAGAGTCCCAGGGAGCGGCTTCACTGAGAGACTGGAGCAGAGCGTCCCAGGGAGGGACATCACTGAGAGACTGGAGCAGAGCGTCCCAGGGGGCGGCTCCACTAAGAGACTGGAGCAGAGCGTCCCAGGGAGGGACATCACTGAGAGACTGGTGCAGAGCGTCCCAGGGAGGGACATCACTGAGAGACTGGAGCAGAACGTCCCAGGGAGGGACACCGTCTCAGAGACTGCAGCAGAGCGTCCCAGGGAGCGGCTTCACTGAGAGACTGGAGCCGAGCGTCCCACGGAGGGACATCACTCAGAGACTGGAGCAGAGCGTCCCAGGGAGGGACATCACTGAGATGGTGGAGCAGAGTGTCCCAGGGAGGGACATCACTGAGAGACTGGAGCAGAGCGTCCCAGGGAGGGACATCACTGAGATACTGGAGCAGAGCGTCCCAGGGTGGGACATCACTGAGATACTGGAGCAGAGCGCCCCAGGGAGGGAGATCACTGAGAGACTGGAGCAGAGCGTCCCAGGGAGGGACATCACTGAGAGACTGGAGCAGAGCGCCCCAGGGAGGGACACCGTCTCAGAGATTGGGTAAGAGCGTCCCAGGGAGGGACACTGTCTCAGAGACTGCAGCAGAGCGTCCCAGGGAGGGACATGACTGAGATACTGGAGCAGAGCATCCCAGGGAGGGACATCACTGAGAGACTGGAGCAGAGCGTCCCAGGGAGGGACATCACTGAGAGACGGGAGCAGAGCGTCCCAAGGAGGGACTTCACTGAGACACTGGAGCAGAGCATCCCAGGGAGGGACATCACTGAGAGACTGGAGCAGGGCGCCCCATGGAAGGACACCATCTCAGAGACTGGAGCAGAGTGTCCCAGGGAGGGACATCACTGAGAGACTGGAGCAGAGCGTCCCAGGGAGGGACATCACTGAGAGACTGGAGCAGAGCGCCCCAGGGAAGGACACCGCCTCAGAGACTGGAGCAGAGCGTGCCAGGGAGCGGCTTCACTGAGATACTGGAGCAGAGTGTCCCAGGGAGGGACATCACTGAGATACTGGAGCAGAGCGCCCCAGGGAGGGACATCACTGAGATACTGGAGCAGAGCGCCCCAGGGAGGGACATCACTGAGAGACTGGAGCAGAGCGTCCCAGGGAGCGGCTTCACTGAGAGACTGGAGCAGAGCACCCCAGGGAGGGACATCACTGAGATACTGGAGCAGAGCGCCCCAGGGAAGGACACCGTCTCAGAGACTGGAGCAGTGCGTCCCAGGGAGCGGCTTCACAGAGAGACTGGAGCAGAGTGTCCCAGGGAGGGACATCACTGAGATACTGGAGCAGAGCGCCCCAGGGAGGGACATCACTGAGATACTGGAGCAGAGCGCCCCAGGGAAGGACACCATCTCAGAGACTGGAGCAGAGCGTCCCAGGGTGCGGCTCCACTGAGAGACTGGAGCAGAGTGTCCCAGGGAGGGACATCACTGAGGTACTGGAGCAGTGTGTCCCAGGGAGGGACATCACTGAGAGACTGGAGCAGTGTGCCCCAGGGACGGACATCACTGAGAGACCTGAGCAGAGCGTCCCAGGGAGGGACATCACTGAGGTACTGGAGCAGAGCGTCCCAGGGAGGGACATCACTGAGACACTGGAGCAGAGCGTCCCAGGGAGGGACATCACTGAGATACTGGAGCAGTGTGTCCCAGGTAGGGACATCACTGAGAGACTGGAGCAGAGCGCCCCAGGGAGGGACATCACTGAGAGACTGGAGCAGAGCGTCCCAGGGAGGGACATCACTGAGAGACTGGAGCAGAGCGTCCCAGGGTGGGACATCACTGAGAGACTGGATCAGAGCATCCCAGGGAGCGGCTTCACTGAGAGACTGGAGCACAGTGTCCCAGGGAGCGGCTTCACTGAGAGATTGGAGCAGAGCGTCCCAGGGAGGGACATCACTGAGAGAGGGGATGCAGTGACCATTGGGAAAGGCTCAGGCTCCATCCCCGTTCTGTGCTGAGTTAACCTGATCACACACCCAGTGTGGTACTGAGCCCCACACGCAGAGTAGGAAAAGCCCATGCCCCATCCCCGGCCTGCTGAGTTACCCGACATCATATCCACTGTGGTACTGAGCCCCACATACTCAGAGGATGCGACAGTGTAGAGGGAGCTTTACTCTGTATCTAACCCGTGCTGGACCTTCCCTGGGAGTGTTTGATGGGACAGTGTAGAGGGAGATTTACTCTGTATCTAACCCGTGCTGGACCTGCCATGGGAGTGTTTGATGGGACAGTGTAGAGGGAGCTTTACTCTGTATCTAACACGTGCTGCGCTTACCACCCCCCGGGAGTGTTTGATCGGACAGTGTAGTGGGAGCTTTAATCTGTATCTAACCTGTGCTGTACCTGCCCTGGGATTGTTTGATGGGACAGTGTAGTGGGAGCTTTACTCTGTATCTAACCCTGTGCTGTACCTGCCCTGGGAGTGTTTGATGGGAGAGTGTAGAGGGAGCTTTACTCTGTATCTAATCTGTGCTGTACCTGTGCTGGGAGTGTTTGATGGGACAGTGTAAAGGGTGCTTTACTCTGTATCTAACCTGCGCAGTGCCTGCCATGGGAATGTTTGAAGGGAGAGTGTAGTGGGAGCTTTAATCTGTATCTAACCTGTGCTGTACCTGCCCTGGGATTGTTTGATGGGACAGTGTAGTGGGAGCTTTACTCTGTATCTAACCCTGTGCTGTACCTGCCCTGGGAGTGTTTGATGGGAGAGTGTAGAGGGAGCTTTACTGTGTATCTAATCTGTGCTGTACCTGTGCTGGGTGTGTTTGATGGGACAGTGTAGAGGGAACTTTGCTCTGTATCTAACCAGTGCTGTACCTGCCATGGGAGTGTTTGTTGGGACAGTTTAGAGCGAGCTTTACTCA
Organism: Somniosus microcephalus; assembly: GCF_052327205.1. Lineage (NCBI taxonomy): Eukaryota > Metazoa > Chordata > Chondrichthyes > Squaliformes > Somniosidae > Somniosus > Somniosus microcephalus. Next base: position 2,772,808 of record NW_028225184.1, read on the forward strand.
GTATCTAACCTGCGCTGTACCTGCCCTGGGAGTGTTTGATGGGACATTGTAGTGGCAGCTTTACACTGAATCTATCGCGTGCTGTACCTGCCCTGTGAGATTTTGTTGGGACAGTGTAGATGGAACTTATTCTGTATCTAATCGTGCTGTGACTGCTGGGGCAGCAGTTTAAACTTAAATGGTTGCCATTCCCCACGCTTCACAGTCTTAAGGTTTAAACCCAGACACACTGTTTGGTTTTGTCAATCCTGTTATTAATAAACTCCGTCTGTTCACACCAGAATGTTGTGTCTCTCACTGGTGTCTGGGATCCTCAGGCAGTTCCTTCACGGGTCAGTGCTGTGTGTTGCTATTGAACCGTGGGAGGCGCCATGGCAAGTCTCCATCGTGACCAGAATTGAACACAATAATCCAGCCAGGGCCTAACCAGTGATTTATAAAGGTTCAGCATAACTTTGTTGCTATTGTTGTCTGCCTCGGTTTTCAATGCTAAGGAGCCCATGCGCTTTATTAACAAACGTATCACCTTGTCCTGCCATCTTCTAAGGCTTGTGTATGTAAATGTCCATGTCTCGCTTTTCCTGCACCCCCTTTAAAATTGTTCAGTTTAGTTTATATTGCCTCTTCTAATTTTCCTCCAAGGTTAATCTTTCTCACTTCTCTACATTAGTTTTAATCAGCCTTCTGACATTTTGTAATTATTTTAAATCCTTCATGGGATGTGGCCACCGCTGGCATTGCCAGCATTGATTGCCTATCCCTCTTTGCCCTTTAGAAGCTTGTGGTGAGCAGCATTCTTGAACCACTCCAGTCCATGAAGGTACTCCCACAGTGCTCTTACAGAGGGGTTTGCAGAATTCTGACTGATCGATGATGAAGAAACGGCAATATCTTTCCAAGTCAGGATGGCATTTGCGTTGGGTGGGGGGCTTATAGTTGCTGGGGTTCATATGCGACTACTGCCCTTGTCCTTCTAGGTGGAAGAGTCCGCGGGTTTGTGAAGTGCTGGGAAGAAACCTGGGTGAGTTGCTGCAGTGCATCTTGTAGATGGTACACACTGCAGCCACGGTACGCTGGTGGTGGAGGGAGTGCACGTTTAAGGTGGTGGATGGGGTGCCGAACAAGTGGGCTGCTTTGTCCTGAATGGCATCGAGCTTCTTGAATGTTGTTGGAGCTGAACTCATTCAGGCAAGTGGAGAGTATTCCATCACACTCCTTACTTGTGCCTTGTAGATGTTGGAAAGGATTTGGGGAGGCAGGAGCTGAGACACTCGCTGCAGAATACCAACATCTGTCCTGCTCTTGTAGCCACAATACTAATGCAGCTGGTCCAGTTAATTTTCTGGTGAATGGTGACCACCAGTATGTTGATGGTGGTGGAATTGGCGATGGTGATGCCATTGATTGTCAAGGGGCAGTGGCTAGACTCTCGCTTGTTAGAGATAGTCATTGCCTGGCACTTGTGCGATGTTTGTGATACTTGCCACCTTTCAGCACAAGCCTGAAATTCGGCCAGGTGTTGTTGCATGCGGGCATTGAATGCTTCATCATCTAAGGATTTCCGAATGGAACTGAACACTGTGCAGTCATCAGCAAACATCCCCACTTCTGACCTGATGATGGAAGGAAGATCATTAATGAAGCAGCTGAAGATGGTTGGACCGAGAACAATGCCCTGAGGAACTCCTGCAGCGATGTCCACGGGCTGAGATTATTGACCACAAACAACCACAACCATCTTCCTTTTTGATATGTATGACTCCAGCCAGTGGAGAGATTTCCCCGTCATTCCCATTGACTTCTGTTTTAGGAGGGCTCCTTAATGTGACATTCGTTCAAATTATGCCTTAATGTCGAGGGCAGACACTCTAAATTCACCTCTGAAATTCAGCTCTTTGTCCATGTTTGTAATGACATGGAGCCCAGTGGTCCTGACGGAATGCAAAGTCAGCAGCGGTGAGCAGGTTACTGATGAGTCAGTGCCATTTAATAGCACTGTTAACGACACCTTTAATCACTTTTCTAATTTCACCAGTCTATCTATGTCCTCCTGAAGCCTAATTTGATCCCCTCAGTTTCATCTGCAAATGTTCAAATTATGCTCTTTATATATTTATGTCTATATCATTAATATATATCAAAAAGAGCAGTTGTCCGAATAGCGACGCCAGGAGGACACAACAGTGCACTTCCTCCCAGTCTGAACAACAGCTTTTCACCACTACTCTTGTTTTCAGTCCATTAGCCAATGTCAGATCAGCGCTACCATTTCCCCTTTGGTCCTAACCACTCTATTCAATGGCACATTATCAACCCCATTTTTAAATTCCATATACACAACAGCAACCACACTATGCCCTTCAAACATTTCCGTTACTTCATCAAATAACTCAATCAGGTTTGCCAGACACATCTCTCTGTTAAGATATCCATGCTGGTTGTCATTTATTAACCTATGATTTTTCCAAGTGTCATATAATTTTCTCCAGGAGTATGGCCTCTAGAAGTCTCCCCACCACCGATGTAAGGCGGACTGGACTGTAGTAAAAGCGTTTATCACCCTCCTTTTTTAACAAGGTGTAACATTTGCAACACTCCATTCCTCTGGCACAACTCCCATATCCAAGGAGGCTTCAAAGATTCTGGCCGGATCCTGCGCTATTTCCACCGCTCCTTCCCTCAGCAACTCTCATACATCCCATCAGGACCAGGGAAATGTTCTACTTTGCTGTGGTATAAGAATTGCGGGATGGACAGGGGTTAATTGAAGCTGTTTGTTCAGTGATTGTAATTAATGTTAGTCTCCAAGGGCTAAGTCAAGGTGTTTGTTCAGTGACTGCAATGAATGTCAGTCTCTGTGGACTCAAATTGTATCAGTGCAGGGTTTCCCTCTTCTATTAATAAGGGTCTCCTTTCAATGTGTTATCCCATAGTGCCAGTGAGAGCATCACCTCCAACATTAACAGTGATCAGCATGCTGCTCCACAGAGAGGGACTCGGAATCTGAGAATAGTATATTGGAATGTTGCAACAATGGGTCGGAATCTGAGAGCAGTAAATTGGAATGTTACAACAATCGGCAGGAGTTTCATTTGGGAGTTTGACGTTCTTGCTGCATATTATGATGGACTACCATTAGACTATCGGATACAGTTGGCACTTCAGATTATTCAATATATTTACTATCCACTCCTTGCTGCTGTTGTTGTTCCTGGTAAGTCTCTCTATCCAGCTATTCTATTAACCATATTTTACTGTATTAATGTTCATGCCATTTACTCTCCCTCCTTGCTGCGACTGTTATTCCAGGTAAGTCTCTGAATTCAGCTATTAACTCTACAAACCTTTGCCAACTGTATTACTGTTCTTGTGAGCTACTCTCTCATCTTTGCTGCTGTTGGTGTCCCTGGTAATTCTCTATATCCAGCAATTTGATCTGTAAACCACGTTTTACTGAATTACTGTTTTTGTCATTTAAATCTTGGGAAGAAGAAAGCCATTTTCTTCGGTCCTCGTCATAAACTCCTTCCTCTATCTACCAACTCAGTCCTCTTCCCTGGCCAATGTCTGAGGCTGAACCAGACAGTTCGCAACCTCGCCGTTCTCTTTGAACCTGAGATGAGCTCCGACTTGATATCCTATGAATCACCAGACCAGCCTACTACCACCTCCATAATATCATCTGTCTCCGTGCTTCCACTGCATAAACCCTCACCTGTGCCTGTGTTAATCCTGACTCGACTATTCCAATACTCCACTGGCCGGCCTCCCAGTTACAAGCATCCATAAACTAGGGCTCATCCAAAACTCTGCTGCCCATATCCTAACTAGCATAAGTCCCGTTCACCCATCACCCCTGTGATCACTGACCTACATTGGTTCCCGATCCGGCAATACCTCGATTTTAATATTCTAATCCATGTGTTCAAAGCCAACAATGGCCTCACCCCTCCAATTAGTCCCATTCCCTGCTCTTTTCCCATAGTCCTGCAAAGTGCTCCCCTTCAAGTATTATCCAATTCCCCTTTTAAATTTAATATCTTCCCCTCTCTACCTCTCCCAGTCTTTCTGTCTCTATTTTTTATTTCTATCCTTCACTCTATCTCTCTCCCTCTTGTCTCTCTCTGTCTCTTGCTCATAGTATCCTAGAATAGTACAGCACAGAAGGAGGCCATTCGACCCATCGTGTCCATGCTGTCAATTTGAAAGTGCTATCTAATTAGACCTATTCTTTAGCCAGAGCCCTGTAGTTCATTTTCCCTTCAACTAAATATCAAATTCCCTTTCAAAAGTTGCTGCTGAATTTGCTTCCATCACATTTTCAGACAGTGCATTTCAGATCAGAACAACTCACTGCATAAAGAAAGTTCTTCACATCTCTCCTCTGGTTCTTTTCCAAATACCTTTATTCTGTGTCCTCTGTTTACCCACCATTCTTCCACTGGAAACAGACTTACTTACTCTATCAAAACCCTTCATGATATTGAACATCTGTATTAAATCTCCCCTTATGAAAAAGGACAAGGATAGACGAGGAAAAAGGTTCTCAGTTGGGGAAAGGATAATTTTACTAAGCTGAGATGTGATTAGCAAAAGTGAACTGGAAACAGCTACTTGACGGGAAATCAGTGTCTGAGCAGTGGGAGGCATTCAACGAGGAGATAGTGAGGGTTCATGGCAAATATGTTCCCACAAATCAACAGGGTGGGCCTCCCAAATCCAGAGTCCCCTGGATGTCACGAGGCATACAGGGCAGGTTAAGGGGAAAAGGGAAGAGTTTGTCAGTATCCAGGAGCAAAATAAGACAGAAATCCCAGAGGAGTATAGAGATCGCAGGGGTTCAATTAAAAAATGAAATTAGGAAAGCACAGAGAGGGCATCAAAGATATTGACAAGTAAAATCAAGGAAAACCCAGAGATGTTTTATGAATGAATAAAGAGCATGAAGATAACTGAAGACAGAATACGGCCTATTAGAGACCAAAATGGTGGAGGCAGGAGTCGTGGGATTCGTCCTTAATAAATACATTGCGTCTGACTTCACAGCAGAAGTGATGACGCTGACATTGTAGTTGAGGAGGAGTCTGAAATATTAGATGATATAAATATAGTGAGAGAAGAAATGTAAAAGAGCTTAGCATCTTTGAAAGTAGACAATTTCCAGGCCCGGATGAAATGTATCACAGACTGTTAAGACCGGCAACAGAGGAAACAGCATAGGATCAGACCATCATTTTCTAATCCTCTGTGGCTACTGGCATGCCGTCAGAGGAATGGAGTAATTCTTATTCTCTACAGTTGTTTAAAACGGGAGAAAGGGATAGACCAATTACAGCCCAGTCAGCCTGAATTCGGTGCAGGAAAAATTATTGGAAAAATCTGACAGTCAGTATAAATCGGCATTTAGAAAGGCATGGCACAATCAAGGACTGTCAGTATGGATTTGTTAAGGGAAGGTCTTGTCTGAGTAACTTGATTAAATTTTTCGAGGAAGTATCGAGGAGGGTCGATGAGGGCAGTCTATTTGCTGTAGTCTGTATAGATATTAGCAAGGCCTTTGATAAGAGCCCGAATGACAGGTTGGTCAAAAAAGTAAAAGCTCATGGCATCCAAGGGAAAGTGGCAAGTTGGGTACAAAAATTGGCTCATTGGCAGGAAGCAAAGGGTAATGGTCGACGGGGATTTTGTGACTCGAAGGCTGTTTCCAGTGGAGTTCCACAAGGCTCAGTACTGGCTCCCATACTTTTTGTGGTATCTATCAATGATTTAGACTTCAATGTAGGGCGCATGATTAAGAAGTTTGCAGATGATACAAAAATTGGCTGTGTTGTTGATAGTGTGGAAAAAAGTTGTAGCCTGCAGGAAGATATCAGTGGTCTGGTCAGGTGGGCAGAAACTTGGCAAATGGAATTCAATTTGGATATGTGTGAGGTAATACATTTGGGGAGGGCTTATAGGACAAGACAATACACAATAAATGGCAGGATACTGAGAAGTGTAGAGGAACAGGGGGACCTTGAAGCGCATCTCCACAGATCTCTGAAAGTAGCAGACCATTTAAACAGGGTGGGTAAGAAGGTATACTGGATACTTTGCTTTATTAATCGATGCATAGAATATAACAGAAGGTAGGTTATGCAAGAATTGTATAAAACACCAGTTAGGTCAGAGCTAGAGTATTCTTTACAGTTCTGGCCATCATATTACAGGAACGATGTGATTCCACTGGAGAGGGTACAGAGGAGATTTACGACTTTGTTGCCAGGACTGGGGAATTTTAGTTAAGAGGAAGATTGTATAGTACCTGGTTATGCACTTGAAGGGTTGTAACCTGCAAGGCTGTGGACCAAGAGCTAGAAAGTGGCATTAGGCTGGAGAGCTCTTTTGCAGCCATCGTGAACACGATGGGTTGATTGGCCTCCTTCTGTGCTGTAAAGGTCTATGATTCTTAACATTCGCTGCTCTAAAAAAGAACAATCCCAGCTTCTCCAGTCTCTCCTGGTAACTGAAATCCCATATCCTTTGTACAATTCTGGTAAATCTCCTCTACACCTTCTCTAATCCTTGAACTGCTGGCAAAAGTGTGTTTCTTAGAATTCGACACAATATTAAAGCAGGGGCCTAACCAGTGATTTGGAAAACGGTAGCCTTTCTTCCAGAATTTTGTTATCTTTGCCTCAGTTTGTAAAGCCAAGGCCTGCATTTATTAACAGATGTCGCAAATTGTCCTGCCACCCTCAAAGATTGGAATAAGTACACCCCAGGTCTCTCTGATCGTGCACTCCCTTTAAAATTGTACAGTTTAGCTTATATTACATCATCTAGAGCCATCTTTTGTTTCTTACCTTGTCCCATTACCTCTCCTTTTGCCTTACACAATCATCGCTTCTGTCAGTCAACCTCTCTTGTCTTCCATCTATCACAGACCTCCCCTTTGTTCTTTCTGCCCCTCCTCCCTGCCCCTGCTTAAAATATCTCTTCCTTAACTTTTTCCAGTTCTGTCGAAAGGTTCGACACGCAACGTTGATCCTTTATCTCTCTCCTCGATGCAGGCTGACCTGCTGAGTGTTTCCAGCATTTTCTATTATTATTTCAGATTTCCAACATCTGCAGTATTTTGCTATTGTAATAGTGGCAAATGGTTGTTTTTCAGTAGCTGGGAAGCATACAGTGGTGTCCACCAGGGGTTCCTGTTCAGACCACTGGTCTGTTATGTACATCAATGACAAAGACTTGGGTACACACCACATAATTTCAAAGTTTGCAGATGTCAGGAAACGCATAAATGTTAATAAACGGTGAGAAGGACAGTAAAATACATCAGGAGGGCACAGACAGTCTGGTGAAACGGGCAGAATAATGACAGATAAAATTTAACACAGAGAAGGGTGAAGTGATACATTTTGGCAGGAACTGGAAAAAGTTAAGGAAGAGATATTTTAAGCAGGGGCAGGGAGGAGGGGCAGAAGGAACAAAGGGGAGGTCTGCGATAGGATGGAAGACAGGAGAGATTGACTGACAAAAGGGATGATTGTGTAAGGCAAAAGGAGAAGTAATGGGACAAGGTAAGAAACAAAAGATGGCTCTAGATGATGTGTGAATGATGATGGCAGCAACATTAACAGCTTCCTTGTGAGGAAACAAAAGAAAAATATCTATGTAAAGAAATACAGGGGCTGATTTATAGTCTGAAATTGTTGAAGTCGCTGTTAAGTCCAGAAGGCTGCAAAGTGCCTAATAGAATGATGAGGTGCTGTTACTCGAGCTTACTGTGGTTGACACGGCCCTTGACCGTGAGCAGTCCATTTCCCACACTTCTGCTCTCACCCCTTCCCCTCCCTCCCACAAGCATGATAGAGCGACCCTTGCCCTCAGCTTTCACCCCACCAGGCTGCACATTCTGCGGATCATCCTCCTCCATTTCCGCCACCTCCAGCGTGATTCCACCACCAAACACATCTTCCCCTCACCTCCCCTTTCGGCATTCCGAATGGACCACACCCTCTGCGACACCCTGGTCCACTCCTCTATCACCCACAACACCCCTTCCCCTTTGCCCGACACCTTCCCATGAAAGCACAGGAGATGCAACACCTGCCCTTTTATCTCCTCCCTTCGAACTGTCCAGGGCCCTATACATTCCTTCCAGTGTAAGCAGCAATTTAATTGTACTTCTTACAATTTAGTTTACTGTATTCGCTGCTCACAATGCGGTCTCCTCTACATTGGGGAGACCAAACGCAGATTGGGTGACTGCTTTGCCGAACACCTCCATTCAGTCCGTAAGGGTGACCCCGAGCTTCCTGTTGCCTGCCACTTTAATTCACCGCTCCACGCCCACTCTGATCTCTCCATCCTCGGACTCTTACACTGTTCCAATGATGTTCAACTTAAGCTTGAGGAACAGCACCTCATCTTGCTATTAGGCTCTTTACAGCTTTCTGGAATTAACATCGAGTTCAACAATTTCACACTATAAAGCGGACCCTGTATTTCTTTATATTTATTTCTCTTGTTTGCTCACATGGTAGCTTTTAATGTTGCTGCCATCATCATTCACGCATCGTCTGGAGCTATATTTTGTATCTTATCTTGTCCCATTACCTTTCCTTTTTCCTAGCACCATCATGCCTTTTGTCAGTCAATCCCTCCTGCCTTCCATCCTATCACAGACCTTCACTTTGTTCTTTCTGACCCTCCTCCCTGCCCCTGCTTGAAAATCTCTCTTCCCTAACATTTTCCAGTTCTGACGAGGGGTTCGACCCGCAACGTTGACTCTGTTTCTCTCTCACTCCATGCTGCCTGACCTGCTTAGTGTTTCCAGCATTTTCTGTTGTTATTTCATTTAACACTACTCTCTGATTTCTGTCGCTTATCCAATTTCCGAGACATGTTGCCACTGACTTTTTAATCCCATAGGCTTCAATGTTGGTATTATGTGGTACTTTATCGGACGCCTTTTGATGGATAGGCAAATTGAGAAAGTATAGGCAGTAGCAATCATAGCATCATAGAATCATAGAACTGGTGGGCCAATTTGTGTTGCCGCCCCGCTCTGATCACAGGCCTCACCTGGGTTCAATCAGTGAATAACAAAATCATTGAATTTAATCCTATTTTATTATTTCTATCTATTTGTTCTCAGCCAATGGGTGATGCTGTCAAGGCCAATATTACTTGCCCATCCCTAGTTACCCATGAGAAAATGGTGGGCCTCCAGCTTGAGCCACTGCAGTCCGTGCAGTGAAGATCCTCCCACAATATTGTTACTGAAGGAATTTCAGGCTTTCGACCCAGTGATGATGAAGGAACAGTAATACATTTGAAGGGTTTGGTAGCATAGTGGTTATGTTGTTGGCTAGTAAACCAGATGCCAGGACGAAAGAACAAGAACTCAAATCCCATCAGCTGGGGAATTTTAATTCAATTATTTAGACAAATCTGGAATAAAAAGCTAGTGTCAGTAATGGTGACCATGAAACTACTGGACTATTGCAAACATCCATCTGGTTCACTAATGGCCTTTAGGGAAGGAAATCTGCCGTCCTTACCCGGTCTGACCGAAATGTGACTCCAGACTCACTGCAATGTGTTTGACTCGTATCTGCCCTCTCAAAGGGCCTAGAAAACCACTCAGTTGTATGAGGCGGCTCACCACCACCTTCTCAAAGTAACTAGGGATGGACAATAAATGAAGGCCTTGCCAGCGGTGCCAACATCCCGTGAATGCATAAAACAAATCTAAGACTGGATACTGTGTGCCTTGGGGTTGATGGTGTTCTGTGCTACAGTCCGAGTCGAATATTAACCCTTCCTCTGTGCCTCTTGTCCCCTTGATGCCAATTGCAGACAACATCTGTGGCCCTGGGGGTGAAACGTACTTACAGTTAAATCAGAAGCATAAACAAACTAGAGGCAAAAATTTTACTGAACACTTGGCAATGAGCTGGGGCTGAACACGTGGAGGAGAATATTAATAACGAGGCATTCCCGGACTGGGGGCCAATGTAGGTCAGCGAGCACAGGGGTGAATCTGGTTATTCTTATTTAGATAAAATTCAATTAACACACAAACAAGAGGGCAGAGCCGCAGCCACTGACACAGAAATACTCACACAAGCTTTTTAAAGAGGCCAGACGAGTCACACAGTCTTTTTAAAGAGACAGGACCAGTCACACTGTCTTTTTAAAGAGATAGGACCAGTCACACAGTCTTTTTAAAGAGACAGGACCAGTCACACAGTCTTTTTAAAGAGACAGGACCAGTCACACAGGCTTTATATAGAGACAGGACCAGTCACACAGGCTTTTTAAAGAGACAGGACCAGTCACACAGGCTTTATAAAGAGACAGGGCCAGTCACACAGTCTTTTTAAAGAGACAGGACCAGTCACACAGGCTTTTTAAAGAGACAGGACCTATCACACAGGCTTTATATAGAGACAGGACCAGTCACACAGGCTTTATATAGAGACATGACCAGTCACGCAGGCTTTATATAGAGACAGGACCAGTCACACAGGCTTTATAAAGAGACAGGACCAGTCACACAGGCTTTATATAGAGACAGGACCAGAAACACAGGCTTTATAAAGAGACAGGACCAGTCACACAGTCTTTTTAAAGAGACAGGACCAGTCACACAGTCTCTTTAAAGAGACAGGACCAGTCACGCTGGCTTTATATAGAGACAGGACCAGGCACACAGGCTTTATAAAGAGACAGGACCAGTCACACAGGCTTTTTAAAGAGACAGGACCAGTCACACAGGCTTTATAAAGAGACAGGGCCAGTCACACAGTCTTTTTAAAGAGACAGGACCAGTCACACAGGCTTTTTAAAGAGACAGGACCTATCACACAGGCTTTATATAGAGACAGGACCAGTCACACAGGCTTTATATAGAGACATGACCAGTCACACAGGCTTTTTAAAGAGACAGCACCAGTTACACAGGCTTTATAAAGAGACAGGACCAGTCACACTGGCTTTTTAAAGAGACAGGACCAGTCACACAGGCTTTATAAAGAGACAGGACCAGAAACACAGGCTTTATAAAGAGACAGGACCAGTCACACAGGCTTTATAAAGAGACAGGACCAGTCACACAGGATTTTTAAAGAGACAGGACCAGAAACACAGGCTTTATAAAGAGACAGGACCAGTCACACAGGCTTTATAAAGAGACAGGACCAGTCACACAGGCTTTATAAAGAGACAGGTCCAGTCACACAGGCTTTATAAAGAGACAGGACCAGTCACACAGTCTTTCTAAAGAGACAGGACCAGTCACACATACTTTTTATAGAGACAGGACCAGACACACAGTCTTTCTAAAGAGACAGGACCAGTCACACAGTCTTTTTATAGAGACAGGACCAGACACACAGTCTTCCTAAAGAGACAGGACCAGTCACACAGTCTTTTTATAGAGACAGGACCAGTCATACAGTCTTTTTATAGAGACAGGACCAGTCACACAGTCTTTTTAAAGAGACTGGACCAGAAACACAGGTTTTATAAAGAGACAGGATCAGTCACACAGGCTTTATAAAGAGACAGGATCAGTCACACAGGCTTTGTAAAGAGACAGTACCAGAAACACAGGCTTTATAAAGAACATAAGAACATAAGAACATAAGAACATAAGAAGTAGGAGCAGGAGTAGGCCAATCGGCCCCTCGAGGTTGCTCCGCCATTCAATAAGATATTGGCTGATCTGATCCTAACCACCAATCCACTATCACAGAACCATCTCCTGAGTCTAACAGAATTAGACACACGAAATAGGAGCAGGATCAGGCTACATGGCCCCTGGGCCCGCTCCGCTACCCACAGGGCCATGACCGATCCGAACCTAGACTCATGTCCAAATTCCTGCCCGCTCCCCGTAACCCTTAATTCCCTTTACTTCTAGGAAACTGTCTGTTTCTGTTTTAAATTTATGTAATGATGTAGCTTCTACAGCTTTTTGAGGCAGCATATTCCATGGAATTACCATAATCTGAGTGAAGCAGTTCCTCATCATCTCAGTTTTGAAAGAGCAGCCCATTATTCTAAGACTATGCCCCCTAGTTCTAGTTTCACCCATCATCGGGAACATCTTCCCCGCATCCACCCAATCCAACACCTTCACAATCTTAATAGTTTCAATAAGATCGCCTCTCATTCTTCTGAACTCCAATGAGTAGAGTCCCAATCTTCTCAACCTCTCCTCATATGTCCATCCCCTCATCCCCGGGATTAACCGAGTGAACCTTCTTTGTACTGACTCGAGAGCAAGTATGTCCTTTCTTAAGTATGGACACCAAAACTGTACGCAGTATTCCAGGTGCGGTCTCACCAATACCTTGTACAACTGTAGCAATACCTCCCCATTTTTATATTCTATCCCCCTAGCAATGAAAGCCAATATTCCATTGGCCTTCTTAATCACTTGCTGCACCTGCATACTAACCTTTTGAGTTTCGTGCACCAGGACCCCCAGATCCCTTTGTACTTCAGTACTTTCAAGTTTCTTGCCATTAAGATAATAACTTGCTCTACGATTTTTCCTGCCAAAGTGCATAACCTCACACTTTCCAGTATTGTATTCCATCTGCCAAACCTCTGCCCACTTACTTAGCCTGTCGATGTCCCCTTGCAGGTTTTTTATGTCCTCCTCACTCACTACTTTCCCTCCCATCTTAGTATCATCTGCAAATTTGATATGTTACACTCGGTCCCCTCCTCCAAGTCGTTAATATAGATTGTAAAGAGTTGGGGAACCAGCACTGACCCCTGCGGAACACTACTAGTTACTGATTGCCAGTCTGAGAATGAACCATTTATCCCAACTCTCTGCCTTCTGTTAGATAGCCAATCCTCTATCCATGCCAGAATATTACCCCCAATTCCGTGATTTTTTAACTTAAGCAATAATCTTTTGTGTGGCACCTTGTCAAATGTCTTTTGGAAGTCTAAATACACTACGTCCACTGGTTCCCCTTTTTCCACCCTATACGTTACTTCCTCAAAGAACTCCAGCAAATTTGTCAAACATGACTTCCCCTTCATAAAACCATGCTGACTTTGTCCTATTAAATTATGATTATCCAAATGTCCTGTTACTGTCTCCTTAATAATGGACTCCAAAATTTTACCTACCACAGATGTTAGGCTAACCGGTCTATAGTTTCCAGCCTTCTGTCTACTGCCCTTTTTAAATAAGGGTGTTACATTAGCAGTTTTCCAGTCTGCCGGGACCTTTGCCAAGTCCAGGGAGTTTAGGAAAATTATTACCAATGCATGCACAATCCCTACCGCCACTTCCCTCAAGACCCTAGGATGTAAGCCATCAGGTCCAGGTGATTTATCCGCCTTGAGTCCCATTATTTTACCGAGTACCGCTTCCTTAATGATTTTGATCGTGTTTAGCTCCTCCCCCCCTTTAGCCCCCTGTTTGTCCAGTGTTGGGATATTCTTAGTGTCTTCTACTGTAAAGACTGATGTAAAATATTCATTCAGTGTTCTTGCCATCTCCATATTTCCCACCATTAATTTCCCGGTCTCATCCTCTAAGGGACCAACATTTACTTTAGCCACCCTTTTTCTTTACATATAACTATAAAAACTATAAAGAGACAGGACCAGACACACAGGCTTTAAAAAGAGGCAGGACCAGAAACACAGGCTTTATAAAGAGACAGGACCAGACACACAGGGCTAGAAATTCAGTACGCTTTGCACCCAGTTTTCACCCAAAGAGGGCTTTTGCGCCACTTGCTGAGCTTTCGCCGATATTCAGCGCTGCGGTAATGGCGGCGTTAGCCAGTAGCGCAGCGCCACCACCGATGATGTCATCGCTGTGCGCAGTGCCCCGCTACCACCCCGCTACCGGCCCGACCGCCATATTTAGTTGCGGCCGCCTCTTCCGTAGCGGCCGCAAACAGCGATCAGAAAACGGGGCCGTCCTGTAGCCTTAGTGGGGCGCTTTAAGGTGGAGGTGCGGCTGGCCGCTTTTTCGGCGGCCGCCTGCCCGCACCTCCTTCCCCGGCCTCCTCCACCCCCCCCCCCGCGGCATTGCCAGCTGCTTTCCGCGAACCCGGCACTTCTCCGTGGCGCCGGGCTCATTTGCCGGCACTATCCAGCGGCGATCTCCCCATTGCAGGCACCTCCCCCTTAAGAGAAGGAGGAGGCCTGCAGTACCGCAGCCTGCCGCTCCGCAGCGGGTGGCGCAGCGGCGCCTAGAGCGCTGAAATTCAGTTTCAGCGCCCCAAGCGGGGGCGGGCACACCCTGGAATAGCGCCCGGTTCCGAATTGGGGCGCAAAAACTGAATATCTGACGGGCGCAACTGGCTCCACGGTCAGCGCTAACTTTTGGGCACATGCCAGCTGGCGGGCCCAAAGTGAATCTCTAGGCCACAGTCTTTATAAAGAGACAGGACCAGACACACAGGCTTTATAAAGAGACAGGACCAGACACACAGGCTTTATAAAGAGACAGGACCAGAAACACAGGCTTTATAAAGAGACAGGACCAGAAACACAGGCTTTATAAAGAGACAGGACCAGTCACACAGGCTTTATAAAGTGACAGGACCAGTCACACAGGCTTTATAAAGAGACAGGACCAGTCACACAGGCTTTATAAAGAGACAGGACCAGAAACACAGGCTTTATAAAGAGACAGGACCTGAAACACAGGCTTTATAAAGAGACAGGACCAGTCACACAGGCTTTTTATAGAGACAGGACCAGTCACACAGGTTTTATAAAGAGACAGGACCAGAAAAACAGGCTTTATAAAGTGACAGGACGAGAAACACAGGCTTTATAAAGAGACAGGACCAGACACACAGGCTTTATAAAGAGACAGGACCAGAAACACAGGCTTCATAAAGAGACAGGGCGAGAAACACAGGCTTTATAAAGAGACAGGACCAGAAACACAGGCTTTATAAAGAGACAGGACCAGACACACAGGCTTTATAAAGAGACAGGACCAGTCACACAGTCTTTTTAAAGAGACAGGACCAGTCACACAGGCTTTATAAAGAGACAGGACCAGAAACACAGGCTTTATAAAGAGACAGGACCCGTCACACAGGCTTTATAAAGAGACAGGACCAGTCACACAGTCTTTTTAAAGAGACAGGACCAGTCACACAGTCTTTATAAAGAGACAGGACTAGAAACACAGGCTTTATAAAGAGACAGGACCAGACACACAGGCTTTATAAAGAGGCAGGACCAGTCACACAGTCTTTTTAAAGAGACAGGACCAGTCACACAGTCTTTATAAAGAGACAGGACCAGACACACAGGCTTTATAAAGAGACAGGACCAGAAACACAGGCTTTATAAAGAGACAGGACCCGTCACACAGGCTTTATAAAGAGACAGGACCAGTCACAAAGGCTTTATAAAGAGACAGGACCAGTCACACAGGCTTTATAAAGAGACAGGACCAGAAACACAGGCTTTTTAAAGAGACAGGACCAGAAACACAGGCTTTATAAAGAGACAGGACCAGTCACACAGGCTTTATAAAGAGACAGGACCAGACACACAGGCTTTATAAAGAGACAGGACCAGTCACATAGACTTTATAAAGAGACAGGACCAGACACACAGGCTTTATAAAGAGAAAGGACCAGTCACATAGACTTTATAAAGAGACAGGACCAGTCACACAGGCTTTATAAAGAGACAGGACCAGTCACACAGGCTTTATAAAGAGACAGGACCAGTCACACAGGCTTTATATAGAGACAGGACCAGACACACAGGCTTTATAAAGAGACAGGACCAGTCACACAGGCTTTATATAGAGACAGGACCAGACACACAGGCTTTATAAAGAGACAGGACCAGACACACAGGCTTTATAAAGAGACAGGACCAGAAACACAGGCTTTATAAAGAGACAGGACCAGAAACACAGGCTTTATAAAGAGACAGGACCAGTCACACAGGCTTTATAAAGTGACAGGACCAGTCACACAGGCTTTATAAAGAGACAGGACCAGTCACACAGGCTTTATAAAGAGACAGGACCAGAAACACAGGCTTTATAAAGAGACAGGACCAGAAACACAGGCTTTATAAAGAGACAGGACCAGTCACACAGGCTTTTTTAGAGGCAGGACCAGTCACACAGGTTTTATAAAGAGACAGGACCAGAAAAACAGGCTTTATAAAGTAACAGGACCAGCCACACAGGCTTGTTAAAGAGACAGGACCAGTCACACAGGCTTTATAAAGAGACAGGACCAGAAACACAGGCTTTATAAAGAGACAGGACGAGAAACACAGGCTTTATAAAGAGACAAGACCAGACACACAGGCTTTATAAAGAGACAGGACCAGTCACACAGTCTTTTTAAAGAGACAGGACCAGTCACACAGGCTTTATAAAGAGACAGGACCAGAAACACAGGCTTTATAAAGAGACAGGACCAGACACACAGGCTTTATAAAGAGACAGGACCAGTCACACAGTCTTTTTAAAGAGACAGGACCAGTCACACAGTCTTTATAAAGAGACAGGACCAGACACACAGGCTTTATAAAGAGACAGGCCCAGAAACACAGGCTTTATAAAGAGACAGGACCCGTCACACAGGCTTTATAAAGAGACAGGACCAGTCACACAGGCTTGATAAAGAGACAGGACGAGTCACACAGGCTTTATAAAGAGCCAGGACCAGTCACATAGGCTTTATAAAGAGACAGGACCAGAAACACAGTCATTATAAAGAGACAGGACCAGTCACATAGACTTTATAAAGAGACAGGACCAGTCACATAGACTTTAGAAAGAGACAGGACCAGTCACATAGACTTTAAAAAGAGACAGGACCAGTCACATAGATTTTATAAAGAGACAGGACCAGTCACACAGGCTTTATAAAGAGACAGGACCAGAAACACAGGCTTTTTAAAGAGACAGGACCAGAAACACAGGCTTTATAAAGAGACAGGACCAGAAACACAGGCTTTATAAAGAGACAGGACCAGTCACACAGGCTTTATAAAGAGACAGGACCAGACACACAGGCTTTATAAAGAGACAGGACCAGTCACACAGGCTTTATAAAGAGACAGGACCAGACACACAGGCTTTATAAAGAGACAGGACCAGTCACATAGACTTTATAAAGAGACAGGACCAGTCACACAGGCTTTATAAAGAGACAGGACCAGTCACACAGGCTTTATAAAGAGACAGGACCAGACACACAGGCTTTATAAAGAGACAGGACCAGACACACAGGCTTTATAAAGAGACAGGACCAGAAACACAGGCTTTATAAAGAGACAGGACCAGTCACATAGACTTTATAAAGAGACAGGACCAGTCACACAGGCTTTATAAAGAGACAGGACCAGTCACATAGACTTTATAAAGAGACAGGACCAGTCACACAGGCTTTATAAAGAGACAGGACCAGAAACACAGGCTTTATAAAGAGACAGGACCAGTCACACAGGCTTTTTAAAGAAACAAACGCTGCAAATGAAACGGCCTAGAAATTGCTCTCGGGCGGTGGTTTAAAACAGGCGGTATCAGACCCGAAATTCTGATTGGAATTTATCGGCCATCAGATCTGTCCTTACAGATTCTCAGTCCATTAATGTTCATTCACAGGTTCTAATATTGAACTGAATATGGCCCCTTAGAACCTGCTTATTTTGCTTACATTAATTCGTACTATGTGTACTTGTCCTTAATATAGAGAAATGTTTAATAAAGTTATTAGAATTAGTAGGTTCTTGCCCACATGTCATCCCTCTGTCTACAGATAGTAATGTATAACACTTTTGACGTGTGCCTTATAGGTATTGGAGATAATTTGGGGAGTCAGCAGGGGAGTTATTCACCACAGAATTCCCAGCCTCTGACCTGCTGTAGTAGCCACGACATTTATGTGGCTGGTCCAGTGAGTCTCTGATCAATGGCGACTCCTAGGATTTTGATGTTGGAGGATTCATAAGAACATAATAAGTAGGAGTAGGAGTGGATCATTTTGCACCCCGAGCCTGCTCCGCCATTCAATAAAATCCTGGCTGAACTGATCTTGGTCTCAACATCACTTCATTTTCCACTCCAAATAACTCTTGACTCCATTATCTTTCAAAAATCTGTCTATCTCCACCCAAAATATATTCAATGACTCAGCCTCCCCAGGTCTCGGTGGTAGAGATGCCATTGACTGTCAAGTGGAAGAGGTTAGATTCCCTCTTGTTGGAGGTGGTCATTGTCCGCCACTTGTGTGGGGAGAATTTACCATAATGACACCAGGGATGAGGGATTTCAGTTATGTAGGGAGTGGGGAGTGGGGAGACAAGAAATGCTGGGATTGTTCTCCTTATAGCAGAGAGGTTTAGTGGGAGATTTGAATAGTGTTCAAAATGATGAGGGGTTTTGATACAGTAAGCATGGAGAAACTGTTTCCACTACTTGCCTTGTCATTACCAAAAGGAAAGGACACAGAAAAAAATAATCGGTGAAAGAAACAGAGAGCAGAAGAGAGAACTTTGGTCACACGGTGAGTTGTTATGATCTGGAATGAACTCTGAAAGTCTGGTGGAAGCAGATTCAGTGGGCTCAGGTAATAGCACTCTCAACTCTAAGTCAGAAGGTTGTGGGTTGAAGTCCCACTCCAGCCATTTGAACACAAAAATCGAGGCTAACACTGCAATGCAGTACTGAGGGATCGCTGCAGTGTTGAAGAGGCAGTATTGAGGGAGCATTGCATTGTCGGAAGGGACGTTTTTTGGATGTGACGTTAAACCGTGGCCCCGTCTGTTCTCTAAGGTGAACGTAAAAGTTCCCATGGAAATACATCGAAGCAGAGCAGCAGAGTTAACCCAGTGTTCTGACAAATATTTATCTCAATCAACATCACCAAAGGAGATTATCTGGTCATTATCACATTGTTGTTCGTGGGAGCTTGCTGTGCACAATTTGGCTGCTACGTTTCCTGCAGCAGTGGCTACACTTCAAAAGCACTTCATTGGCTGTAAAGCGTTTTGGGACATCTTAAGATCTTGAAAAACGCTACATAAATGCAATTCTCTCTTTCTTAACTGTAAGTTACAAAAGGTAATTGAATATATACTTGAAAATGAGACAACATCAGGGCTATGTGGAAACGGCTCAATTTTTCATTACCATTCACGACATGATATGACAGCTTTAAAATAATCTGATCTGTTGGTTGTGGGATCACTTGGCTCTGTCCCATTTCATCCACTGAGCACGATGGTAGTGGCATATGATATGATGGAGGGTGTCCTCGGGGTGAAGGCGAGACTATTCTCCACAAATATTATGCAGTGGTCAGTCCTACTAATATCGTCATGGACAGATGCATATGCGATAGGTAGGTTGGTGAGGACGAGGTCAGTCAGGCTGTGCTCTCATCTTGGTTCTCCCACCACCTGCCACAATCCCAGTCTAACAGCTGCGTTTTTCAGGGATTGGTTAATGATGATATTTCCGAGCCACTCTTGGTGATGGACATTGAGCTTTACCCTCTCCCGACCCAGAGTGTATTTGTATCCTTTCTGCACTCGGTTTCCAGCATGAACATGCGCTGAGTCATCAGCTGAGGGAGGGCGGTAGGGGGTAATCAGCAGGAAGTGACCTTACCATGTCTGACTGGAAGAAATACGACTGAATTATGTACTTAGTCAATGTTGAGGACCCGAAGGGTTTCTCCCTCCCAACTGTAGATCCCTGTGCCTCCACCTCTATTCGGTCTGTGCAGACCCTGGGACGGTGATGAGGGAGTCGGAAATATTGACTGATAGGAATTATTCTGTGAGTAAGACTATGCGAGAATTCAATATTTCCAGAGGGTTTAATGGACTATTGAGATGCATACAGGGTATTTATCTCATTGGTTAATGTTTGAAGCATTTTCTTTTGATTCCTTCGTATCAGTCCTTTGCTCCTGTTAATCTTTCTTCCCCTCAGTCAAACACCACCACATGTTTGTGTGGTTAAGGTCCCTCTTTATAAACTTGCTGTTCTTGTTCTTGTCCTAGTTTCAGACAAGATAGAAATGAAATGGGAATCAAATTCCTGAACTGAGGCGGGGGCAGTAAAATCTATGCAACCTCGAAATTAAATCTCAGGATTTAGGTGGCTGCAGTGTAAACTAGGCAGCCCAGGGAATGAAATTCCCGGAATGAGGCTGGAGCAGAGCTATCTAGGTGGCCCTGGGAATGAAATTCCTCGACTGAGGCGGGAGCAGGAAAATATAGTCAGCCTGAAGAACAACATTCCTGAACTGAGGCTGGAGCAGTGTAATCTTTGCTGTCCTGGGAATGTAATTCCTGGATTGAGGAAGGAGCAGTGTAAACTAGGTGGCTCTAACAATTACATTCCTGGATTGAGGAGGGAGCACTTTAAACTAGATGGCTCTGCTAATGAAATTCCTAGGTTGATGTGGGAGCAGTGTAAACTAGGTGGCCCTGTCAATGAAATTCCTAGATTGAAGCAGGAGCAGTGTAATCTAGGTGGCTCTGACAATGAAATTCCTGGATTGAGGTGGGAGCAGTGTAAACTAGGTGGCTCTGGCAATGAAATTCCTAGATTGAGGCTGGAGCAGTGTAAACTAGGTGGCTCTGGCAATGAAATTCCTAGATTGAGGAGGGAGCAGTGGAATCTAGGTGGCTCTGGCAATGAAATTCCTGGATTGAGGCGGGAGCAGAGTAAACTAGGTGGCTCTGGCAATGAAATTCCTGGATTGAGGCTGGAGCAGTGTAATCTAGGTGGCCCCGGCAATGAAATTCCTGGATTGAGGCTGGAGCAGTGTAAACTAGGTGGCCCCGGCAATGAAATTCCTGGATTGAGGCTGGAGCAGTGTAATCTAGGTGGCCCCGGCAATGAAATTCCTGGATTGAGGCTGGAGCAGTGTAATCTAGGTGGCCCCGGCAATGAAATTCCTGGATTGAGGCTGGAGCAGTGTAATCTAGGTGGACCTGGCAATGAAATTCCTGGATTGAGGCGGGAGCAATGTAAACTAGGTGGACCTGGCAATGAAATTCCTGGATTGAGGAGGGAGCAATGTAAACTAGGTGGCCCTGGCAATTAAATTCCTAGATTGAGGCGGGAGCAATGTAAACTAGGTGGCCCTGGCAATGAAATTCCTGGATTGAGGCGGGAGCAGTGTAAACTAGGTGGCCCCGGCAATTAAATTCCTGGATTGAGGAGGGAGCAATGTAAACTAGGTGGCCCTGGCAATTAAATTCCTAGATTGAGGCGGGAGCAATGTAAACTAGGTGGCCCTGGCAATGAAATTCCTGGATTGAGGCGGGAGCAGTGTAAACTAGGTGGCCCCGGCAATTAAATTCCTGGATTGAGGCGGGAGCAATGTAAACTAGGTGGCCCTGGCAATGAAATTCGTGGATTGAGGTGGGAGCAATGTAAACTAGGTGGCCCTTGGAAGGAAATTCCTGGGTTGAGGCGGGAGCAATGTCATGTAGATGAGTAAATGTAAGAAGTCACACAACACCTGGTTATAGTCCAACAGTTTTATTTGAAGTCACAAGCTTTCGGAGCGCTGCTCCTTCGTCAGGTGAAGTGAAGAGATGCATATAGATACAGCTTATATAGTCAGAGAATAATGTCAGATGTTTACAGGTAATCTTTCTAACTGCCATTTATCAAACCTCGGCAGAGAGATAATCACAGCAATTAAAGGTGTGAATGGTGTCCAAACAGGTCAGTCAGGAAAACATTACATCAACGAACAATGAGGTGGTGTCACTAAGGGTCAAATGTTGCAGATGCTGGGGTCTGTGTGAAAAACAATAAAACAGACAAAAAACTTTTTTTCTGCTGGAAATCACAGCAGGTCAGGCCGCATCTGTGTAGAGAGAACAAGCCAACAACGACTCGAGTCTGGATGACCCTACGTCAGGTGGGGTTACATGTAGCGTGACATGAACCCAAGATCCCGGTTCAGGCCGTCCTCATGGGTGCGGAACTTGGCTATCAGTTTTTGCTCGACGATTTTGCGTTGTCGTGTGTCTCAAAGGCCACCTTGGAGAATGCTTACCCGAAGATCGGAGGCTGAATGTCCTTGACTGCTGAAGCGTTCCCCGACTGGGAGGGAACACTCCCGCCTGGCGATTGTTGCACGGTGTCTGTTCATCCGTTGTCACAGTGTCTGCATGGTCTCGCCAATGTACCATGCTCCGGGGCATCCTTTCCTGCAACGTATGAGGTAGACAACGTTGGCCGTGTCACATGAGTATGTACCATGTACCTGGTGGGTGGTGTCCTCACGTGTGATGATGGTATCTGTGTTGATGATCTGGCATGTCTTGCAGAGGTTGCTGTGGCAGGGTTGTGTGGTGTCGTGGTCGCTGTTCTCCAGAAAGCTGGGTAATGCTCCTAGAAGTGGTCATTCTTCTCTCCCACCCCCCGTGCAGCTGATCCCCCAGTGGTGCCATGGCCTTTTCTCTGGCTGCTCTTCCCAGTGGAGCCATCACCACCACAAGTTTCCAGAACTGTGAACCAGTTAGTGAGCGAGATGCACTCTGGGGTTTCCTGCCCTACCTGCCTGGTCCTCATACTCTGTCTGCTGGTCACCAATTCCCTCTCTGCCTGCACACTCTGAGGCTGTGGGGTGACCACTTCTAGGAGCATGCTTTCCAAGTATTTCTCTGCCTCCATGATGCACTGTAGTGACTCCAGCTGCCGCTCAAGCTCCAAACACGGAGCTCAGGTTGATGCAGTTGGCGACACTTCCTGCACATGTGGTCGTCTAGGCCATAAGAAGCATCCAGGATATCCCACATGCACACGATGTGCAAATGACAGTACTGAGCTACCCTGCCATGCCTCTATTTACCAGTCTATTGGGATAATTTCGCAGAAATAAACTTAAAACTTTACAAGAAACTCTCAAAAGCTTCTCACCAATCAGCACCTCCCTCTTTTAGATGGGCTATGAACTACGTCTGTCTGATGGTCACCCATTCCCTCTCTGTCTACACAGTCTTAAGCTGCCGGGTGACCACCACCTGAAACGTGCTATCCACGTAGCTCTCAGCCTACAGATGGACCGCACTGTCATCAGCGGCTTCTCAAGCTCCAAAATTTGTGGGAAGTGTCCTGGGATTCCCAAATGGCACAGGATGTGCACTCCACGTTACTGAGGTGCCGGCTCATGCCTCTACTTAATTGACTATTAATTAACTTAACAGAATTAAACTCAAGACTTAAAAAAATCATCTAATCACCATTTCTTGTTTCAGCATCTTTCCTTGTGCTGACGTCACTTACCTCGCTCCCTTATGCTCGCTCCCGGCTCCGGGTTCTCTGGCATACCTTTATCTGCAGCTGCCCCTCTCATTCTCTCCTCCTCCCCCCTCTGCCCCTAATTCCTACTCTCTCCAAATTCACAACCATAGCACTCTGTTTAGAAGCACTCCTTTTAGGATCACTCTGTGCAGGCCACTGAAAAAAATGGATTTCCACAAAACTTGTTCTATGATTTACTCCATACCAGGATTTCAGGATCAAAAAAATAACAATCAATGAATTGCCCTAAACGACAGTATCTTAGAGCTGATACCACTGATGGAACGATGTGACTCACCTACATGGTGTGGAGATGCCAGAGTTGGACTGGGGTGGACAAATGTAAGAAGTCACACAACACCAGGTTATAATCCAACAGCTTTAATTGAAGTCACAAGCTTTCGGAGTGCTGCTCCTTCGTCAGGTGAAGTGGAGAGAGTGCCAGGATGTCACTGAGCGGCTGAAGAACATTCTGAGTGGGGACGGTAAACAGCCAGACGTCATTGTCCATATTGGCACTAACGAAATAGGCAGAAAGAGAGATGAGGTCCTGCAGGCAGACGAAAGGGAGCTAGGAAAGAGATCAATAGGCAGGGCATCAAAGGTAGCAATCTCTGGATTACTCGCAGTGCCAAGTGCTAGCGCCTACAGGAATAGGAGGATAGAACAGATGAATCCGTGGCTGGAGAGGTGATGCAGGAGGAAGGGCTTTAGATTCCCGAGGCATTGGGATCCTTTCTGGGGAAGGTGGGAACTGTACAAGCTGGACGGGTTACAACTCAACGGAGACGGGACCAATATTCTCGCGGGGAGGTTTGCTAGTGCTGTTGGGGAGGGTTTAACCTAGCTTGGCAGGGGGGTGGGCACCAGCATATAGGAGTAGAAAAGAGGAATAAGGTGCATAAAGCAGTGAGTGTGTTTGTTAGTACAAGAGAAGAAAGTAGTGTTAGAGGCAGAAGTAGTATTATATTAGATAGGAACAGACTAAGAAAATTTACAATAAATCGAAAAATGGGTTTAGAATGCATGTACATAAACGCATAAGGTGTGGTGAATAAGTTTGGTGAGCTACAAGCCCAATTAGTAGTGTGGCAATATGATGTTGTGGCAATAACGCAAATGTGGCTTAAAAACGATGAGGACTGGGCACTTCATATTCAAGGGTACAAGGTGTTCAGAAAAGATAGAGAAATAAAAAAAGGGAGGTGGGGTGGCAGTGCCGATTAAGGAAGACATTGTAGTGTTGCAAAGGGAGGATGTTCTTGAGGGGACAAGGACAGAATCCATTTGGTTAGAGCTGAGGAGCAAAAAGTGTATGATCATGCTAGGGGGGGTATTCTATAGGCCTCCAAATAGTGAGAGGGAGGTAGAGGAGTGAATCTGCAGGGAAAGCACAGAGATATGCAAGAGCTAGTGCATGCTGATATTGGGGAGCTTTAATTACCCAAACATCGATTGGGATAATGCTAGGGTAAAGTGAAATGAGAGGGAGGATTTTCTGAAATGTGTTCAGGATAAATTCCTTGACCAGTATATTCTTGGCCCAACTAGAAAGGAGGCATTGCTGGATCTGGTGCTGGGGAAAGAGGTGGTCCAGCTCGACCAAGTGACTATGGGAGAACACTTTGGCACGTGTGATCATCGTATCATAAGAATTAGATAAGCAATGGAGAGGAGAAAGGAACAATCTAGAGTGGACCTTCTAAACTGGAATAGGGCTAACTTCAATGGGATGCGAAAGGATCTAGCCAGGGTAAAATGGAACCAAAGACTGAAAGGAAAAACTGTAACAGAACAATGGGTGATCTTTAAGGAGGAGATGTTCCAAGTACAGGCTAGGTACATTCCAATAAGAGGTAAGGGTAAGGGAACCAATGCAAGGGCTCTTTGGATGGCGAGGGAGACAGAGACGACGATGAAACAAAAAAGGAGGGTGTGTGATTCATGTCAGTTTAAATCTTCAAGGGAGAACCACACCAAATACGTTAAGTTGAGAGGGGAAGTGAAGATGAAAATAAAATTGGCAAAGAGGGAATATGAGAGTAGAATGGCAGTAAACATAAAAGGGAACCCAAAAATCTTCTGCTGGAATGAAAATAGCAAGCGGGTAGCAAGAGGCGGGGTGGGGCCAATTAAGGACAAAGAAGCTGATATATGCTTAGACACGCAGGGCAAGTCTAGAATACTCAATGGCCCAGAACTTGGTGTCGGGGGCTTGCCGCGCGTGCAAGCCCCCGGTGTGCACTTACCCGGTGCGCCGACATCTGAAACCTGGCCTGCAGTGGATTTCCTGTCAGTGGCCCGGTTCTGATGTCGGCGCGCTGTGCTAACCTGACCCAGCGGCGTAGTTAGTGCAATGTGCCGGCTGGGATCAGGTGAGCACTGTTCAGCCAATCAGGGGAGGGGAAACTTCATTCATAAGTTTGAGAGTAAGAACTGTCAAACTCATGAGAAGTACTGCACCCCAAAACACTACTTAAACTTTAAATACATTTTTTTAAACACCCCAATCATTAAATTAAGTATAAATAAGTTTTTAAAAATAATTTAAACAATAATTTTTTTTTTGAAAAAAATAAATTTTTAATAATAAGGGTCTAAAACTAAACTTACGTTATTGTAGATTCTTTAAAATAATAAACCTGTGGAAAAAAAATTCTAAATTGCACTAAAACACAACTTACCTGTAAAAATAAATACTTACATGTGCTTTTTACAAGCATAAAGAGCGGAGGCATTTACACATGCGCAAATTCCCCAAAACAGAGGAAATCCAAGACACATGCGCTGCCCCCTACAGCGCACACACTAGCCTCTTCACCTCTTGGGTTAGAGGAGAGGAAATGCTGGTTTTCAGCGCATGCGCTGTGCATGCTGAAAACCGGCATTTCCTCCGGCCAGACGCGTGAGTACCCCTTCCGTACTCACGCGTTTGGGGAGGATTTACTGCCCCATTGAATACTTTGTATCGGTGTTTACAAAGGAGGTGGATGCCGTCAAAAAATCGGTAGTTGTGGAAAAGGTAGCAGCAACGGACGGGGTAAAAATAGATACACAGGATGTATTAGAAAGGCTGGGTTTGTTTAGTGTAGATAAGTCGACTGGTCCAGATGGCTTGCATCCCAGGTTGCTAAGGGAATTGGGGGATGAGATAACGGAAGGGCTTGCCATAATTTTCCAATCTTCCCTAGATGCGGGGGAGGTGCCCGAGGATTGGAAAGTGGCAAAAATGACACCACTGTTCAAGAAAGGGTGTAAGGACAGTCCTAGTAACTACAGGTCGGTCAGTTTAACAGCAGTGTTGGGTAAAGGTTTAGAAACAATAATCAAGAAAAAAATTAACGGGCATTTGGAGAGGTTTAAGCTAATTAAGGAAAGCCAACCCAGATTTGTGAAAGCCAGATCGTGTTTGACTAATCTAAATTAATTTTTTGACGAAGTAACAGGGAGGATTAATGAAAGGAATGCAATGGATGTTGTCTACATGGATTTTAGGAAGGCGTTTAACAACGTACCACATAGAAGGCTGGTTAACAAAATTAATTGAGGCTCTTGTAATAGAATGGTCAGTGGCAGCTTGGATAAGGAATTGGCTTAATGACAGAAAACAGCGTGTTGTGGTAAATGGCTGTTTTTAAGATTGGAGGATGGTAGCCAGTGGTGTTCCGCAAGGGCCAGTGCTGGGGTCACTGCACTGCTTTTTTTGATATACATAAATGACCTGGATATTGGAATATAGTGTTGAATTTCTAAATTTGCCAGTGACACCAAACTTGGGGGTGTGGCAAACAGTGAGGATGATATCAATCGGCTGCAACAGGACATAGAAAGGCTAGTAGTGTGGAAAGACAAGTGACAGATGGAATTTAATACAGAGAAGTGTGAGGTGATGGAGTTCGTTAGAACCAACAGGGAGAGGCAATATACACTTAATGAAACATAGACACATAGAAACATAGAAGGTAGGAGCAGGAGTAGGCCATTCGGCCCTTCGAGCCTGCTCCGCCATTCAATGAGATCATGGCTGATCATCCAAATTCAGTACCCTGTCCCTGCCTTCTCCACATATCCCTTGATCCCTTTAGTCTTAAGAAATATATCCAACTCCTTCTTGAATATATTTAATGAACTGACCTCCACCGCCCTCTGTGGCAGAGAATTCCACAGGTTCACCACTCTCTGGGTGAAGAAATTCCTCCTCATTTCAGCCCTAAATGGCTTACCCCTTATCCTTAGAATATGACCCCTGGTTCTGGACTCCCCGGCCAGCAGACTCATCCTTCCTGCATCTAGTCTCTCCAGGCCTGACAGAATTTTATAGGTTTCGATGAGATCCCCTCTCAACCTTATAAACTCCAGTGAGTATAAGCCCAATCGACCCAATCTCTCACCATACGTCATTCCTGCCATCCCAGGTATCAGCCTGGTAAATATTCGCTGCACTCCTTCCATGGCAAGAACGTGCTTCCTCAGGTAAGGCGACCAAAACTGCACACAATACTCAAGGTGTGGTCTCACCAAGGCCCTGTACAACTGTAGCAAGACATCCTTGTTCCTGTACTCGAACCCTCTTGCTACGAAGGCCAACATACCATTTGCCTTCTTAACCACCTGCTGTACCTGCATGCTTATCTTCAGCGATTGCTGCACAAGGACATCCAGGTCTCTTAGCACTTCCCCTTCTCCCAATCTATTGCCATTCAAAAAATAATCTGCCATCCTGTTTTTGCCACCACAGTGGATAACCTCACATTTATCCACATTATAGTGCATTTGCCATGTTTCTGCCCAATCACCCAACCTGTCCAAATCGTCCTGCAGTTTCACGACATCCTCCTTACAGCATACCCTCCCATCCAGCTTTGTGTCGTCTGCAAATTTGGAGATATTACATCCAATTCCCTCGTCCAGATCATTAATATATATTGTGAACAGCTGGGGTCCTAGGACCGATCCTTGAGGTACCCAACTAGTCACTGCCTGCCACTCAGAAAATGACCCGTTTATTCCAACTCTTTGCTTTCTGTCCGCCAACCAGTTCTTTATCCAAGTCAATACCTTGCCCCCAATCCCATGTGCCTTAATTTTGCACGCTAATCTCTTATGCGGGACCTTATCGAAAGCCTTCTGAAAGTCCAAGTACACAACATCCACTGGTTCTCCCTGATCTATTTTACCAGTTACATCCTCAAAAAATTCCAGTAGATTAGTCAAGCATGATTTACCTTTTGTAAATCCATGTTAACTTTGTCCGATCCTGTCACTGCTTTCCAAGTGCTCTGCTATTACATCTTTTATAATGGACTCCAGCATTTTCCCCACTACTGATGTCAGGCTTACTGGTCTATAACTCGCCACTTTTTCTCTACCACCTTTTTTGAATAGTAGGGTAACATTAGCTACCCTTCACTCCATGGGTACTGTTCCAGAGTCTATCGAGTTCTGGAAGATGACCAGCAGTGCATCTACTATTTCTAGGATCACTTCCTTAAGTACCCTGGGATATAGATTATCAGGCCCTGGGGATTTATCGGCATTCAGTCCCATCAATTTTCCTAACACCATTTCCCTACAAATACTGATTTCTTTCAGTTCCACTCTTTCATCAGACCCGATGTTCCCCGGCATCTCTGGGAGGTTATTTGTGTCCTCCTTTGTGAAGACAGAACCAAAATATATATTTAGTTGGTCTGCCATTTCTTTGTTCCACATTATAAATTCCCCTGATTCTGACTGCAAGTGACCTACGCTTGACATCACCAATCTTTTTCTCTTCACATATCTGTAAAAGCTTTTACAGTCAGTTTTTAAGTTCCCTGCAAGCTTACTCTCATATTCTATTTTCCCTTTCTTAATTAATACCTTTGTCCTCCTTTGTTGAATTCTAAACTGCTCCCAATCCTCAGGATTATTGCTTTTTCTGGCCAATTCATATGTCCTCTCCTTCGATCTTATGCTATCCCTAATTTCCCTCGTTAGCCACGGTTGAGTCACCTTTTTTGTTTTATTTTTATGCCAAACTGGGATGAACAAATTCTGTAGCTCATCCATTCGGTCTTTGAATGTTTGCCATTGCCTCTCCACCGTCAACCCTTTGAGTGCCATTCCCCAATCAATCCTACCCAACTCGCTCCTCAGACCATCGTAGTTTCCTTTATTTAAATTGAGGACCCTAGTCTCTGAGTCAACTACTTCATTCTCCATCTTAATGAAGAATTCGGTCATATTATGATCGCTCCGACCCAAGGGGCCTCGTACAACAAGATTGCTAATTAATCCTTTCTCATTACATAATACCCAATCTAAGGTGGCCTGATTTCTGGTTGGTTCCTCGACATATTGGTCTAGGAAACCATCCCGTAAACACTCCAGGAATTCCTCCTCCACATTATTTTAACTAATTTGGTTGGACCAATCTATATGCAGATTAAAGTCACCCATGATGACTCCTGAGCCCTTATTGCACGCTTCTTTAATTTCCCTTTTAATGCCATCCCCAACCTCCGCCTTTCTGTTTGGAGGTCTATATACCACCCCCACTAACGTTTTTTCCCCTTAGTATTTCTCAATTCTACCCATACAGATTCCACATCATCAGAGCTAATATCCTTCATTACAATTGTGTTAATCCCTTCTTTAACCAGTAATGCTACACCACCTCCCTTACCTTTTTGCCTATCTTTCCTGAATATCGAATACCCCTGGAAGTTGAGTTCCCAGTCTTGGCCATCCTTGAGGCACGTTTCTGTAATCACAACCAAATCATATTCGTTGACCTCTTTTTGCGCAGCCAATTCATCCACCTTATTACAAGTGCTCCTCGCATTAAGACACAAACACTTCAGGCTTGTTTTTTTTACGCTCTTAGACCTATTAGAATTATTATTTACTGTGGCCACGTTTGATTTAAACCGTTGATTTCTCTGACTGCCACTTTTGTTTTTCTCCTTCCTATCTTTTGCTTTTATCCTTGTTTCCCTTTCCTCTGCCTCCCTGCTCAGGTTCCCAACCCCCTGCCATTTTAGTTTAAACCCTCCCCCACAGCACTAGCAAACACTCCGCCTAGGACATCATCCAGCCCTGCCCAGGTGCAAACCATCCGGTTTGAACTGGTCCCACCTCCCACAGAACCGGTTCCAATGTCCCAGGAACTTGAATCCCTTCCCCTGGCACCATTCCTCGAGCCACGTATTCATCTGAAGTATCCTTCTATTTCTACACTGACTAGCACGTGGCACTGGTAGCAATCCCGAGATTACTACCTTTGAGGTCCTGTTTTATAATTTATCTCCTAACTCCCTATATTCCACTTTTAGGGCCTCATCCTGCTTTTTACCTATATCGTTGGTGCCTATATGCACCACGACAACTGGCTGTTCACCCTCCCCTTCCAAGATGTTCTGCAGCCGTTCGGAGACATCCTTGACCCTTGCACCAGGGAGGCAACACACCATCCTGGAATCTCGTTTGCAGCCGCAGAAATGCCTATCTATTTCCCTTGCAATAGAATCCCCTATTACTATAGCTCTACCCCTTTTTCCTCCCGTGCTGTGCAGCAGAGCCACCCCTGGTGCTAGGAAGTTGGCTGCTCTTGCCTTCCTCTGATAAGCAATCCCCCCCTACAGTACTCAAAGTGGTGTACCTGTTGGAGAGGGGGATGGCCACAGGGTCCACTGCACTAACTGCCTGCACCTATTACTCTGCCTGTTGGTCACTCATTCCCCTAGGAAAATGATGTCATGGCGATAATAGAGACCTGGCTCTAAAAAGGGCAGGATTGGGTACTAAATATTCCTGGATATACGATGTTTGAGAAAGATAGTGCAGGAAAGAAAGAAGATTGGGTAGCAGTACTGATTAAGGAGCAAATTACAGAGCTAGAGAGTGAGGATGTCTAGGAGGGTCAAGGACAGAATCTATTTGGTTAGAGTTAAGAAACAATAGAGGTGCCATTACACGACTAGTTTATTCTGTAGGCCACCAACTAGTGGGAAGAATACAAAGGAGAAAATGTGCAGGGAAATTACAGGGAGGTGGAAGAAATGTAGAGTAGTAATAATGCGGGACTTCAATTAACCTAATATAGACTGGGTTAGTAAAAGTATAAAGGGCAGACAAGGGGAAGACTTTCTGAAGTGAGTTCAAGAGGATTTTCGAGATTGGTGCATTTCTGGTCCAAAGAGGAAGGACGCATTGCTGGATCTGGTTCTGGGGAATGAGGTGTGTCAGGTGGAGCAAGTTTCAGTAAGGGAACATTTAGGGAACAGCGATCAGAGCATCATTAGCTTTAGATTAGCTATGGAAAAGGACAGGGAACAATCTATAGTAAAAAATACTTAAATGGAGGAGTGCCAGTTTCAGTGGGTTGAGAACGGAGCTGGTAAATTGGAAACAAAGATTAACAGGAAAAACTGTAATTGAACAATGGGCTGCCTTTATAGAAGCGATGATTCGGGTACAATCGAGGTACATTCCCACGAGGGGGAAAGGTAGGGCAAACAAAGCCGGAGCACCCCGGATGACGAAAAAGATAGTGAGTAAGATGACACAGACAAAGGGGGAGTATGACAGATGTCTGGTTGAGAATACAAGTGAGAAACAGGCTGAACATAGAAAGTTCAGAGATGAAGTCAAAAAGGAAATAAGAGTGGCAAAGAGAGAGTTTGAGGATGGATTGGCAGCTAACAGAAAATGGAATCTAAAAGTCTTCTATATGCATATAAATAGTAAATGGGTAGGAAAAGGAGGGGCGGGGCCGAAAAGGGACCAAACAGGAGAACTAGGAGTGGAAGCAGAGGGCCTGGCTGAGATATTACATTAATACTTTGCATCTGTCTTCAACAAGGAAGAAGCTGCTGCCAAAGCCATAGTGAAAGAGGAGGTAGTTTAGATATTGGATGGGCTAAAAATTGATAAACGCGAGGAACATAAAGTCCTGCTGTACTGAAAGTAGATCAGTCACTAGGAGCGGATGGGATGCATCCTAGGATGCTGAGGGAGGTAAGGGTATAAATTGCGGAGGTACTGGCCATAATCTTCCAGCTCTCCTTAGATACGGTGTGGTGCTAGAGAACTGGAGAACTGCAAATGTTATACCCTAGTTCAAAAACGGGCGCAAGGATAAATCCAGCAACTTTGGTGGCGGGGTTGCTTTTAGAAACGATGATCAAGGATAAAATTAGCAGTCACTTGGTTAAGTTTAGATTAATTAAGGAAAGCATGCATGGATCTGTCAAAGGCAAATCGTGCTTAACTAGTGTTTTGGGTGCGGTAGTGGACCCAAATGCAGACAGACAGCCAGAGATTTGAGATGGAGTAAAACTCAAAAGATGCTTTACTAGACGGCTCTTCAAATGCAGGACATACAAAGAATTCTTCAAACAAAAGATCAAAGTAACAATTCAAAGAAACAAAAGCGAGTATACCAAACGCAGAGCAAGGACTATGAACTAACCTGTGACTTGCAGGCATGAGAACTCAAGACTGTGTGACTGGGGCTGGAAATAGTCAGCTTAAATAACAGGCCTGATTACTCTGATGAGTAAATTACTCTAATGAGACACAGGTGAGGAGAGAGGTACAGAGACATGGCAGCAGTGTACTGAGGCATCCTAACAGCCCTCTGGCGTCCAGCAGAGGAACGTGTAGCTGGGACCCTGACAGAACCCACCCCCCCCTAGGGACGGCACCTGATGTACCCGCAGTAGCCTCTGGCTGGCGCCGGTGGAACTCCCAGATAAGCCCAGGATCCAGGATGTCACGAGCCGGAACCCAGGAGCGCTCCTCTGGACTGTAACCCTCCTAGTCCACCAAATACTGGAGACTCCGCAGACCAGGCGGGAGCGAAGGGGACGGCTGACAGTGTAGGCGGGCTGGCCCCTTACTAGTCGAGGGGCTGGAGGTGGTCTGGTGGCTGGGGATAGGGGACTGGTCTGCACAGGTTTGAGACAGGAGACATGGAAGGATGGATGGATCCTCATGGATCGAGGCAACAGGAGACGGTAGGTAACTGGGTTTATCTTCCGGAGTATCTTGAATGGACTGACGAAGCGAGGAGCCAATTTGCGGGACTCGACCCGCAGGGTAAGGTCCCGGGTGGAGAGCCAAACCATTGGCCCAGGCCGGAGCAAAGGGGCAGGATTGCATCATCGGTTGGCCTGGATCCTCTGTCGACTTGATGCCAGTTGCAGCGCAGGACGGGCCTTTCTCCAGGTCCACTGGCAGCACCGGACGAACGACTCTGCCGACGGTACCCCCACCTCAGGTTCCTGCTTGGGGAACAACAGAGGTCGGTAACTGAACTGACACTCGAACGGTGACATCCCAATGGAGGAGTTCTGTAATGTGTTGTGAGCATATTCCACCCAAATGAAGTGTTTGCTCCAAGTAGAGGGGTTGGAGGAGGCAAGGCAGCGCAGAGTCATCTCCAGGTCCTGATTCATCCTCTCGGTCTGCCCATTGGACTGGGGATGATAACCCAAGGAGAGGCTGACCGCCGCACCCAGGAGACGACAGGAAGCCTTCCAGAACCGGGAGGTGAACTGGGGACAATGGTCTGACACTATGTCTAGGGGGTGGCCGTGTAGGCGGAAGACATGCTGCACCATGAGTTCTGCAGTTTCTCGGGCGGAAGGCAGCCTGGGCAGGGGGATGAACTGGCAGGCTTTGGAGAACCGGTCGACAACAACTAGGATGGCAATGTTACCCTGGGACGGTGGCAGATTGGTGACAAAGTCCAGGGAAAGGTGGGACCAAGGATGGTTTGGAATGGGGAGTGGGTGAAGGAGGCCATGTGGTCGTGTCCTGGGGTTCTTCTGCTGGGCACAGGTGCTGCAAGCTAAGACAAATGACCGGACATCCCTCTTGATCGACGGCCACCAGAATCTACTGTGGATAAACTGGAGCATCCGGGCGACCCCTGGATGCCCAGTCAGCCGGGACGAATGTCCCCACTGCAGGACTTGGGATTGGACTGTTGTGGGAACAAACAGTCGATTCAGGGGTCCGCCGCCTGAATCGGCCTCCCGCCGTTGTGCCTCTCGAATGGTTGTGTCGATGCCCCAGCGAACCGGAGCCAAAATCCTGGAGCTCGGAAGGATGGGTGTCAGTGTTTCACTTATATCCGGGGGGTCGAATTGCCGGGATAGCGTGTCAGCTTTCAGGTTTTTGGACCCGGGGCGGTAAGAGAGGATGAAGTTGATCCGAGTGAAGAAGAGCACCCACCGGGCCTGGCGAGAATTGAGGCGTTTGGCGTCCTGGAAGTAGGCGAGGTTCTTGTGGTCAGTCCAGACCACGAATGGATGTTTGGCCCGCTCTAGCCAGTGCCTCCATTCCTCCAACGCCAACTTGACAGCAAGCAGTTCTCTGGTCCCGATGTCATAGTTGTGCTCTGCAGGCAAGAGCCGCCTGGAGAAGAAGGCACACGGGTGGAGTTTCTGGTCTGTGACAGAACGTAGGGACAGGACGGCCCCCACTCCAATTACAGAGGCATCCACCTCGACCCTGAAGGGAAGAGATGCATCGGGGAGGGCCAGAACGGGAGCCGTCGTGAAGCGCCGGTGGAGTTCTTTGAATGCTTTCTCCTCCACGGGTGACCAGTGAAAAAGGGTGGATGTTGTCTTGGTTAAAGCCGAGAGGGGTGCCGCTATGGAGCTGAAGTTTCTGATGAACCTTCTGTCGAAGTTGGCCAAGCCGAGGAAGCGTTGGACCTGTTTGACTGAAGTGGGTGTTGGCCACTCACGGACGGCCTGGGTCTTGTCTGGGTCCATCTGGATGCTGCCATTGGTGATGGCGAAGCCCAGGAAGGAGACAGTGGGGACATGGAACTCACATTTTTCGAGCTTGACATAAAGGTGGTTTTTAAGAAGCCGGTGCAGTACCTCTCAGACATGCTGAACATGTTCTTGGGGGGAGCTCGAAAAGATGAGAATGTCGTCGAGGTAGACAAAGAAGAACCGGTTAAGCAGATCACGGAGAACGTCGTTAATCAGGGCTTGAAAGACCGCGGGTGCATTGGCCAGACCGAATGGCATTACTAATTACTCATAATGGCCAGTAGGGGTGTTGAAAGCTGTTTCCACTCGTCTCCCTCCCTTATGCGGACCAGATTGTAGGCATTGCGAAGATCCAGCTTGGTAAAGGTTTGGCCCACTGCATGAGCTCGAACACCGTGGACATAAGAGGAAGGGGATAGCGGTTCTTCACAGTGACCCGGTTGAGGCCGCGGTAATCAATGTATGAGTGGAGACCCCCATCCTTTTTTACTGCAAAGAAGAAGCCTGCCCCGGCAGGAGAGGTGGAAGGATGGATAGCACCAGTGGCGAGGGCGTCACGGATATACTCCTCCATGGCAGCGGTCTCAGGAGCGGAGAGAGAAAAGAGGCGACCCGGAGGAGGACAAGTGCCTGGTAGCAAGTCGATGGCACAGTCATACGGGCGGTGAGGAGGAAGGGAGATGGCCTGTCTCGTACTGAAGACCTCTATAAGGTCAGTAAAGGCAGCTGGGACTCGAGAAGGATCGGGGAAACTGAAAGCTCGGGAGAATCAAGAAGTGGCATTGAGAACAGGCAGGTGGCATGGCAGGTAGGACCCCATTCCATGAGCACCCCGGTAAACCAGTTGATATGTGGATTATGGAGAGACAACCTGGGAAAGCCCAGGACCAGAGGAAACTCGGGAGAATGAATGAGGTGGAGCTGGATTCTCTCTTGGTGGTGCTTCTCCACAAATAGCCACAGGGGGTCAGTAATTCGGTGGACGTTACCAGAGCCAAGGGGTCTACCATCAAGGGCAGTAATTGTAAGAGGATGGTCGAGGTCGACCGTCGGGATCTTGAGCTGTCTAGCGAAGTTGAGTTCCATGAAATTCCCTACCGCTCTGGAATCCAAGAAAGCACGGAGGGTGTGTTGCTGATTACCCCAGGAGAGGAAAGAGTAGAGACGGAGACCGGAAGAAGCAGATTCGGGAGTGGTGTTTTCACTCATCACAGTTCTCCCACTGCTGGACAAGTCCTGGCTTTTCCCGCCAACTTGGGACAGGAATCGCGGAAGTGCCCGAATTCCCCACAGTAAAGGCAGCGACTCTCGCGCATTCGTCGCTCCCGTTCAGATTGGGAGAGTCGAGTTCTGCCCAGCTGCATGGGCTCCTCCACGGCGGTAGGTGGCGTTGGGCTCGGGGGTGCTGCATTTGGGTCTGGGGGTGAGAGAAACGGACGGCGGCGTTCTCTTCGCTGCCCGCGGAGTCGATTGTCAATCCGAATGGCCACATCGATAAGAGCCTCGAAATTGTTGATAGATCTGTGAGAGGCCAGTTCATCTTTGACCTCCTCCGAAAGTCCGTGAAAAAAAGTGGCGATGAGTGCCTCCATATTCCAAAGACTTTCAGTGGCGAGAGTACGGAATTCTATGGCGTAGTCCGATAAACAATGATTCCCCTGATGGAGATGGAGCAGTCTATTGGCCGCCTCTCGCCGCTAACTGGATGGTTGAAGACTCGCCTCATCTCCTTGGTGAACATCCGACAGTTGGAGCAGGCAGGGGTTTGTCGCTCCCACATGACCGTGGCCCAAGCGAGGGCTCTCCCAGTGAGCAGGGAGATGATGTACGCGACCCTAGAATGATCGGAGGGGAATCTGGAAGGCTGGAGCTCGAATGGCAGTGAACACTGTATGAGGAAGACGCGACACTTGCCCGGGTGACTGTTGTATCGTTCGGGAGCTGGAAGGTCTGGATCCTTGTCTTGTCGAGGATTAGATGCTGATGGTTGTGCGGAACCCGACTGCTGGCCGTGCCTGACAGCCTCGGTTAGGGAATGCAGGCTGTCACGAATCTCCTGCAGCAGTTGGTCGTGCCTCCCGACCGTGGCTCCCTGGCTCATCAGGGCAGAGTGCAGTTGATTAATGTCCTCCCTTGGTTTGCTGGTTTCTGCTGGGTCCATGTTGATGACTCAGTCTTGCTGTTACGGGTGCGGTAGTGGACCCAAATGCAGACAGACAGCCAGAGACTTGAGATGGAGTAAAACTCAAAAGATGCTTTACTAGAAGGCTCTTCAAATATAGGACATACAGAGAATTCTTCAAACAAAAGATCAAAGTAACAATGCAAAGAAACAAAAGCGAGTATACCAAACGCAGGGCAAGGATGATAAACTAACCTGTGACTTGCAGGCATGAGAACTCAAGACTGAGTGACAGCGGCTTGAAATAGTCAGCTTAAAAAACAGGCCTGATTACTTTAATGAGACAATTACTCTAATGAGACACAGGTGAGGAGAGAGCTCCAGAGACATGGCAGCAGTGTACTGAGGCATCCTAAACCGCCCTCTGGTGGCCAGCAGAGGAAAGTGTAGCTGGGACCCTGACAACTAGATTGATGGATTTTTTTGAGGCGGTAACAGAGAGGGTTGATGAGGGTAATGCGAGTGATGTTGTGTACATGGACTTCCAAAAGGCATTCGACAGCACGGGATCTATGGGATGATGGCTTCTTTCTGTGCTGTAACCATTCTATGATTCCATGTTTTATATTTTCCTTTTTCGGTCACTTTCTCGCCTTTTATTCATAGATTTAGATCAATCCAGGGAGAGAAACTCCGTTCTCCCTGTTCTATCATCCGTATTTTTGGACTCTACAGGAATCATGGGATATGGTGATGTGGAGGGGGTGGGGTGACATTTAGATTTCATGCCGAAGATTAGCCATGATCTTATTGATTGGCCGAGCAAGCTCGAAGGGCCGTGTGGCCTTCTATGCTCTTAATTCTTATGGTTTTTGTTTATGGGCGGGTGAGATATTGCGCATTTGCTCATTATCCAGCTATTAATTCTGTAGATCATGTTTAACTGTATTTCTCTCTTTGTCATTCGCCATCCCATCCCCGCTTCGGTCAGCTATTGATTCTAAAGGTGATATCGTGTTACCAAGATTCTAATCTTTTATATTCAACTCAAGCAAATTTATTGTCCGTGACTCTTTATTTAACGATATTCAGTCTAGTATCTACCCTGAACATTTGTAACAGATCAGAAGAATGTTGTCTTGGTTTAGGAGACACTTCACCGAATGGCGAATGTTCATCGACCTGAAACGTTAACTCTCTTTTTCTCTCCACAGACGATACCTGACCCGCTGAATATTTCCGACATTTACTGTTCTCATTTCAGATTTCCAGTATCCACAGTATTTTGCTTTTGTTTTCACCTAATGCTCGTTATGGTTACTTACAGAATCACAGGAACAAATCCTGGCAGATCATAAACACATCATTAAATGCCTGAAATATCCGCTAATCATTCAGTTCCAGCCAGTTTCCCACCATCTGCAGTTCTGCATTAGTGGCGCTGCTGCTGGTGGTTGAAGTAGGAATACAAGGCTAATTTACATTCTCACAAAATGCTCATTCAGACAGATTCAATACATTTATTTCCAATCTTGGTTCTGACTTTACAATTGTATCCCGTACCCGTCTGTCACAGTTCAGTGGATCTCTCAGTGAGACCCAGCCCCCTGCTGTACTTCAGGATAATTAATCCCAGCTGATTGTGACTGAAGTACTGAGGATACAAAATCCTTTGATATCTTTTTGTCTAATATTTTCTGCACAAGTTGGAAACCAACAGTTGAAAAAGTACAAGGATAAATCTCTTCCATTTGTGTTCAGGTAATTTACAAAAGCTTTTGGCGGCACTTTGCCTGTGGGATCAGTCATCTAATTCTGATGCTGATAAATGCATTTAGTGGGACATTACCTGGTGATGGATAGCTATTTACTTTAATTCAGCGTCCATTATTTGCAATGTTACTTGGCCAATATTCATTTCAATGAGGTACAATTTATGTGTTTCAACAAAAAAGAAAACTCAATTTTCAAAACACTTCTGAAAGCCCAGTTATCTTTATAACTGCAGTGCACTTGTATTTATTATTTTAGCATTGTCCTATTACACCCGTACATTTTAAATACAATTGACTGTAATTATTGCCATCGTTGCAGTTTCTGGGTTTTGCTGTTGCATTCATTTTCAGTTCTAGATATAATGGATATTCTAACCAGGAGCAGGAGTACAAGCGGGATTTCCCCCCTCCCTAACACAGGGGCACAGAAGTTAATTTCCCCGGTCCAAATGCTGACTGATCCCGGGGCACGAAGGCATCCTGAGAGGTTCTGTTCCGTTGTGTCCCTGATACCTCGGACGGTGCTTTTGTCTGCTTGTCTAAATATAGATCGATCATTTAATCACTCATTGATCAAACATCTTTTAATTTAATGATATATTTATTCCCATTTCATTTATTGATTCCACAATGTATTCCGATTATTCTTACAATGAACCCTGTACTCAGCTCCACATGTAAAAGAATTAGAATATATCATTGAATTTCGCCAATGAATTGCATATTTCACCCCGAATTCCATCAAATTGCAATTTTTTCCCCAGCCTGATGTATAATTTCCCTGTTATTTCCCTTGCTCACAGTGAACCTAGTGACGATTGTGATCCTGTCTCGGGGAAAGTGCGGTCTCTCCAAATGTGTCACTCGCTACTTGGTGGCCATGGCAGCAGCGGATCTACTGGTCATTATATTGGACCTGATATTGAGGCACATTCCGATTGTTTATTGGGTACACTTTGATTTCGTGCGGTCCATCCCCGTGTGTAATATCCACGCCGTTCTGCTTTATGCAGCCACAGACTGTTCTGTCTGGTTCACCGTCACTTTCACCTTCGATCGATTTGTGGCCATTTGTTGGCAGAAGCTGAAAACTAAATATTGCACCGAGAAAACGGCGGCTGTGGTTCTGGGAACAGTGACTGTGCTGAGCGGTTTAAAGAACATTTTCTGGTATTTTATGTTCACAGATCAATATTACCTTGCGAATCTCCCCTGGTTTTGTGCTGTAACACTGGGTGTTTTGCAATCTCGGATCTGGGCAGTAATCGAGTTCCTTCATTATGTTCTCACCCCGGGGGTCCCATTTGTTCTAATTCTGCTACTCAATGCTGTCACGGTCAGACACATTTTAGTGGCCAGCAGAGCCCGCAGGAGACTCCGGGGTCCCAGCAGTGGGGAGAGTCCCAGAGACCCAGAGATGGAGAGCCGCAGGAAATCGATCATTTTACTATTTGTTATCTCGGGCAATTTCATCCTTTTATGGGCAGTGTTTATGGTTTATTTTATATGGTACCGGATGAGGTATTTGGGGTATGGCTCCGTATATCTACCATATTATGTAAGGGAAGTGGGATTCGGGCTGCAGCTGCTGAGTTGCTGCACAAACACTGGGATTTATGCCGTGACCCAGACTAAGTTCAGAGAGCAGTTGAAGAATGTGGGGAAATATCCCTTTACTCGGTTTGTAAAATTCATTAAAGGATGAGAAGAAGCGGAGACTTTGCAGCCTGAGAGCTCCCTGGGTCTGATATTCTGCTGAGCCACTCGCTCCCGGGCCGCCACGGGGCCGGTAATTGGGGATATTCACATGTTCACTCACAACCTGCCTACACTGGGCTCCCTGGGGATGATATTGTGGTGAACCACGCTCACGCAGGCCACCGTCCCATGGGGCCGGTGATCGGAGACATTCACACACTCACTCACACACTGTCTACACGGAGCTCCATGGGCCTGATATTGTGGTGAGCCGCTCTCCCCCAGGCCGTGGGGCCGGTGATCGGAGACATTCACACACTCACTCACACAATGTCTACACTGGGCTCCCTGGGCCTGATATTGTGGTGAGCCGCTCTCCCCCACGCCGTGGGGCCAGTGATCGGGAACATTCACACACTCACTCACACACTGTCTACACTGGGCTCCCTGGGTCTGATATTGTGGTGAGCCTCTCTACCCCGGGCCGTGGAGCCAGTGATCGGGGACATTCATACACTCACTCACACACTGTCTACACTGGGCTCCCTGGGCCTGATATTGTGGTGAGCCTCTCTCCCCCAGGCCGTGGGGCCGGTGATCGGAGACATTCACACACTCACTCACACACTGTCTACACTGGGCTCCCTGGGTCTGATATTGTGGTGAGCCGCTCTCCCACGGGCCGTGGGGCCAGTGATCGGGGACATTCACACACTCACTCACACAATGTCTACACTGGGCTCCCTGGGTCTGATATTGTGGTGAGCCTCTCTCCCCCAGGTCGTGGGGCCGGTGATCGGAGACATTCACACACTCACTCACACACTGTCTACACGGAGCTCCATGGGCCTGATATTGTGGTGAGCCGCTCTCCCACGGGCCGTGGGGCCAGTGATCGGGGACATTCACACACTCACTCACACACTGTCTACACGGAGCTCCATGGGCCTGATATTGTGGTGAGCCGCTCTCCCACGGGCCGTGGGGCCAGTGATCGGGGACATTCACACACTCACTCACACAATGTCTACACTGGGCTCCCTGGGTCTGATATTGTGGTGAGCCGCTCTCCCCCAGGCCGTGGGGCCAGTGATCGGAGACATTCACACACTCACTCACACAATGTCTACACTGGGCTCCCTGGGC
This sequence comes from Somniosus microcephalus, assembly GCF_052327205.1. Lineage (NCBI taxonomy): Eukaryota > Metazoa > Chordata > Chondrichthyes > Squaliformes > Somniosidae > Somniosus > Somniosus microcephalus. The sequence goes on from NW_028225184.1 coordinate 2,814,628, forward strand.
CTGATATTGTGGTGAGCCGCTCTCCCCCGGGCCGTGGGGCTGGTGATTGGGGACATTCACGCACTCACTCACACACTGTCTACACTAGGCTCCCTGGGCCTGATATTGTGGTGAGCCACTCTCCCCCGGGCCGTGGGGCCAGTGATCGGGGACATTCACACACTCACTCACACACTGTCTACACTGGGCTCCCTAGGTCTGATATTGTGGTGAGCCGCTCTCCCCCAGGCCACGGGGCCAGTGATCGGGGACATTCACACATTCACTCACACACTGTCTACACGGAGCTCCCTGGGTCTGATATTGTGGCGAGCCGCTCTCCCCCGGGCCGTGGGGCCAGTGATCGGGAACATTGACACACTCACTCACACACTGTCTACACTGGGCTCCCTAGGTCTGATATTGTGGTGAGCCGCTCTCCCCCGGGCCGTGGGGCCAGTGATCGGGGACTTTCACACACTCACTCACACATTGTCTACACGGAGCTCCCTAGGTCTGATATTGTGGTGAGCCGCTCTCCCCTGGGCCGCGGGGCCAGTGATCGGGGACATTCACACACTCACTCACACACTGTCTACACTGGGCTCCCTAGGTCAGATATTGTGGTGAGCCGCTCTCCCCCAGGCCGTGGGGCCAGTGATCGGGGACATTCACACACTCACTCACACACTGTCTACACTGGGCTCCCTGGGCCTGATATTGTGGTGAGCCGCTCTCCCCCGGGCCGTGGAGCCAGTGATGGGGACATTCACACACTCACTCACACACTGTCTACACGGAGCTCCATGGGTCTGATATTGTGGTGAGCCGCTCTCCCCCAGGCCGTGGGGCCAGTGATCGGGGACATTCACACACTCACTCACAAACTGTCTACACGGAGCTCCATGGGTCTGATATTGTGGTGAGCCGCTCTCCCCCGGGCCGTGGGGCCAGTGATCGGGGACTTTCACACACTCACTCACACAATGTCTACACTGGGCTCCCTGGGCCTGATATTGTGGTGAGCCGCTCTCCCCCAGGCTGCGGGGCCAGCGGTCGGGGACATTCACACACTCACTCAGACACTGTCCACATTGGGCTCCCTGGGTCTGATCTTGTTGTGAGCCGATCTCCCCCAGGCCTCGGGGCCAGTGATCTGGGACATTCATACACTCACTCACGCACTGTCTACACTGGGCTCCCTGGTCCTGATATTGTGGTTAGCCACACGCCCTCAGGCCTCCACCGGGCTCGTGATCGGGGTCATTCACAAACTCACTCACACACTGTCTACACTGGGCTCACTGGGGTTGATATTGTAGTGAGCCGCTCTCACCCATGCTGCCCTCCCGTGGGGTTGGTGATCGGGGACTTGAAACATAGAAGATAGGAGCAGGAGTAGGCCATTCGGTCCATCAAGTCTGCTCCACCATTCAATGCGATGAAGGCTGATCATCCAAATTCAGTACCCGGTCCCTGCTTTCTCCCCATACTCTTTGATCCCTTTAGACTTAAGAAATATATCCTACACCTTCTTGAATATATTTAATGAACTGGCCTCCACCCCCTTCTGTGGTAGAGGTTCACCACTCTCTGGGTGAAGAAATTCCTCCTCATTTCTGTCCTAAATGTCCTACCCTTTATCCTTAGACTGTGTCCCCTGGTTCTGGACTCCCCGACTATCGGAACATCCTACCTGCATCTAGTCTGTCCATTCCTGTCAGAATTTTATAAGTTTCAATGAGATCACCTCTCATTCTTCTAAACATGTCCAATCGACCCAATCTCTCCTCATACGTCATTCCTGCCATCCCAGGTATCAAACTGGTGAATCTTCGCTGAACTCCTTCCATGGCAAGAACATCCTTCCTCAGATAAGGCAAACAAAACTGCACACAATACTCAAGATGTGGTCTCACCAAGTCCCTGTACAACTGCAGCAAGACATCCTTGTCCCTCTCGCTACGAAGGCCAACATACCATTTGCCTTCTTAACCGCCTGCTGCACCTGCATGCTTACCTTCAGCGACTGGTGCACAAGAACACCCAGGTCTCGTTGCACTTCCCCTTCTCCCAATCTATTGCCATTTAGATAATAATCTGCCTTCCTGTTTTTACCACCAAAGTGGACAACCTCACATTTATCCACGTTATATTGCATTTGCCATGTTTCTGCCCAATCACCCAACATGTCCAAATCATCCTGGAGTTTCTCAACATCCTTCTCAAAGCACACAAGCCCACCCAGCTTTGTGTCATTTGCAAATTTGGAGATATTACATCTAGTTCCCTTGTCCAGATCATCAATATGTATTGTGAATAGCTGGGGTCCAAGGATGAACCCCTGCGGTACCCCACTAGTCACTGCCTGCCACTCGGAAATGGACCCATTTATTCCAACTCTTTGCTATCTGTCTGCCAACCAGTTCTCTATTCAACTCAATACATTACCCCCAATCCCATGAGCCTTAATCTGACACGCTAATCTCTCTGTGCTGTGATAGAGAGAGACTAGGTGCGAGAAAGAAAGGTGTGTAACTCTGTGCTGTGATAGAGAGAGACTAGCAGCGAGAGAGAAAGGTCTGTAACACTGTGCTGTGATAGAGAGAGACTAGGAGCGAGAGGGAAAGGTGTGTAACTCTGTGCAGTGATAGAGCCTAGGAGCGAGAGAGAAAGGTGTGTATCTCTCTGCTGTGATAGAGACTAGGAGCGAGAGAGACAGTGTGTAACTCTGTGCTGTGATAGAGAGAGACTAGGAGTGAGAGAGAAAGGTGTGTAAATCTGTGCTGTGATAGAGAGAGACTAGGAGCGAGAGAGAAAGGTGTGTAAATCTGTGCAGTGATAGAGAGAGACTAGGAGCGAGAGAGAAAGGTGTGTAACTCTGCTGTGAAAGAGAGAGACTAGGAGCGAGAGAGAAAGGTGTGTACTCTGTGCAGTGATAGAGACTAGGAGCGAGAGAGAAAGGTGTGTATCTCTCTGCTGTGATAGAGACTAGGAGCGAGAGAGAAAGGTGTGTAACTCTGTGCAGTGATAGAGAGAGACAAGGAGCGAGAGAGAAAGGTGTGTAACTCTGTGCTGTGATAGAGAGAGACTAGGAGCGAGAGAGAAGGTTGTGTAACTTTGTGCAGTGATAGAGACTAGGATCGAGAGAGAAAGGTGTGTAACTCTTTGCAGTGACAGAGAGATAAAGGTGTGTAACTCTGTGCTGTGATAGAGAGAGACTAGGAACGAAAGAGAAAGGTGTGTGACTCTGTGCTGTGATAGAGAGAGACTAGGAGCGAGAGAGAAAGGTGTGTAACTCTGTGCAGTGATAGAGACTAAGAGCGAGAGAGAAAGGTGTTTAACTCTATGCAGTGATAGAGAGAGACCGGGAGCGAGAGAGAAAGGTGTGTAACTCTGTGCAGTGATCGAGAGAGACTAGGAGGGAGAGAGAAAGGTGTGTAACTCTGTGCTGTGATAGAGAGAGACTAGGAGCGAGAGAGAAAGATGTGTAACTCTGTGCTGTGATAGAGAGACTAGGAGCGAGAGAGAAAGGTGTGTAACTCTGTGCTGTGATAGAGAGAGACAAGGAGCGAGAGAGAAAGGTGTGTAACTCTGTGCAGTGATAGAGACTAGGAGCGAGAGAGAAAGGTGTTTAACTCTATTCAGTGATAGAGAGAGACCAGGAGCGAGAGAGAAAGGTGTGTAACTCTGGGCAGTGATCGAGAGAGACTAGGAGCGAGAGAGAAAGGTGTGTAACTCTGTGCTGTGATAGAGAGAGACTAGGAGCGAGAGAGAAAGGTGTGTAACTCTGTGCTGTGATAGAGAGAGACTAGGAGCGAGAGAGAAAGGTTTGTAACTCTGTGCAGTGATAGAGACTAGGATCGAGAGAGAAAGGTGTGTAACTCTTGCAGTGATAGAGAGATAAAGGTGTGTAACACTATGCTGTGATAGAGAGACACCAGGAGCGAGAGAAAGATGTGTAACTGTGCTGTGATAGAGAGAGACTAGGAGCGGGAGAGAAAGGTGTGTAATTCTGTGCTGTGATAGAGAGACTAGGAGCGAGAGTGAAAGGTGTGTAACTCTGTGCTGTGATAGAGAGAGACTTGGAGCGACAGAGAAAGGGGTGTATCTCTGTGCTGTGATAGAGAGAGACAAGGAGCGAGATTGAAAGGTGTGTAACTCTGTGTTGTGATAGAGAGAGACTAGGAGCGAGAGAGAAATGTGTGTAACTCTGTGCTGTGATTGAGAGAGACTAGGAGCAAGAGAAAGGTGTGCACCACTGTGCTGTGATAGAGAGAGACTAGGAGCGAGAGAGACAGGTGTGTAACTCTGTGCTGTGATAGAGAGAGACTAGGAGTGAGAGAGAAAGGTGTGTAAATCTGTGCTGTGATAGAGAGAGGCTAGGAGCGAGAGAGAGAGGTGTGTAACTCTGTGCTGTGATAGAGAGAGACCAGGAGCGAGAGAGAAAGGTGTGTAACTCTGTGCTGTGATAGAGACTAGGAGCGATAGAGAAAGGTGTGTAACTCTGTGCTGTAATAGAGAGACTAGGAGCGAGAAAGAAAGGTTTGTATCTCTGTGCTGTGATAGAGAGAGATTAGGAGCGAGAGAGAAATGTGAGTAACTCTGTGCTGTGATAGAGAGAGACTAGGAGCGAGAGAGAAAGGTGTGTAAATCTGTGCAGTGATAGAGAGAGACTAGGAGCGAGAGAGAGAGGTGTGTAACTCTGCTGTGATAGAGAGAGACTAGGAGCGAGAGAGAAATGTGTGTAACTATGTGCTGTGATAGAGAGAGACTAGGAGCGAAAGAGAAAGGTCTGTATCTCTGTGCTGTGACAGAGACTAGGAGCGAGAAAGAAAGGTGTGTAACTCTGTGCAGTGATAGAGAGAGACTAGGAGCGAGAGAGAAAGGTGTGTAATTCTGTGCTGTGATAGAGAGACTAGGAGCGAGAGTGAAAGGTGTGTAACTCTGTGCTGTGATAGAGAGAGACTTGGAGCGAGAGAGAAAGGGGTGTATCTCTGTGCTGTGATAGAGAGAGACAAGGAGCGAGATTGAAAGGTGTGTAACTCTGTGTTGTGATAGAGAGAGACTAGGAGCGAGAGAGAAATGTGTGTAACTCTGTGCTGTGATTGAGAGAGACTAGGAGCAAGAGAAAGGTGTGCACCACTGTCCTGTGATAGAGAGAGACTAGGAGCGAGAGAGACAGGTGTGTAACTCTGTGCTGTGATAGAGAGAGACTAGGAGTGAGAGAGAAAGGTGTGTAAATCTGTGCTGTGATAGAGAGAGGCTAGGAGCGAGAGAGAGAGGTGTGTAACTCTGTGCTGTGATAGAGAGAGACCAGGAGCGAGAGAGAAAGGTGTGTAACTCTGTGCTGTGATAGAGACTAGGAGCGATAGAGAAAGGTGTGTAACTCTGTGCTGTAATAGAGAGACTAGGAGCGAGAAAGAAAGGTTTGTATCTCTGTGCTGTGATAGAGAGAGATTAGGAGCGAGAGAGAAATGTGAGTAACTCTGTGCTGTGATAGAGAGAGACTAGGAGCGAGAGAGAAAGGTGTGTAAATCTGTGCAGTGATAGAGAGAGACTAGGAGCGAGAGAGAGAGGTGTGTAACTCTGCTGTGATAGAGAGAGACTAGGAGCGAGAGAGAAATGTGTGTAACTATGTGCTGTGATAGAGAGAGACTAGGAGCGAAAGAGAAAGGTCTGTATCTCTGTGCTGTGACAGAGACTAGGAGCGAGAAAGAAAGGTGTGTAACTCTGTGCAGTGATAGAGAGAGACTAGGAGCGAGAGAGAAAGGTGTGTAATTCTGTGCTGTGATAGAGAGACTAGGAGCGAGAGTGAAAGGTGTGTAACTCTGTGCTGTGATAGAGAGAGACTTGGAGCGAGAGAGAAAGGGGTGTATCTCTGTGCTGTGATAGAGAGAGACAAGGAGCGAGATTGAAAGGTGTGTAACTCTGTGTTGTGATAGAGAGAGACTAGGAGCGAGAGAGAAATGTGTGTAACTCTGTGCTGTGATTGAGAGAGACTAGGAGCAAGAGAAAGGTGTGCACCACTGTGCTGTGATAGAGAGAGACTAGGAGCGAGAGAGACAGGTGTGTAACTCTGTGCTGTGATAGAGAGAGACTAGGAGTGAGAGAGAAAGGTGTTTAAATCTGTGCTGTGATAGAGAGAGGCTAGGAGCGAGAGAGAGAGGTGTGTAACTCTGTGCTGTGATAGAGAGAGACCAGGAGCGAGAGAGAAAGGTGTGTAACTCTGTGCTGTGATAGAGACTAGGAGCGATAGAGAAAGGTGTGTAACTCTGTGCTGTAATAGAGAGACTAGGAGCGAGAAAGAAAGGTTTGTATCTCTGTGCTGTGATAGAGAGAGACTAGGAGCGAAAGAGAAAGGTCTGTATCTCTGTGCTGTGACAGAGACTAGGAGCGAGAGAGAAAGGTGTGTAACTCTATGCAGTGATAGAGAGAGACTAGGAGCGAGAGAGAAAGGTGTGTAGCTCTGTGCAGTGATAGAGACTAGGAGCGAGAGAGAAAGGTGTTTAACTCTATGCTGTGATAGAGAGAGACTAGGAGCGAGAGAGAAAGGTTTGTAACTCTGTGCTGTGATAGAGAGACTAGGAGCGAGAGAGAAAGGTGTGTAACTCTGTGCTGTGATAGAGAGAGACAAGGAGCGAGAGACAAAGGTGTGTAACTCTGTGCAGTGATCGAGAGAGACTAGGAGCGAGAGAGAAAGGTGTGTAACTCTGTGCAGTGATCGAGAGAGACTCGGAGCGAGAGAGAAAGGTGTGTAACTCTGTGCTGTGATAGAGAGAGACTAGGAGCGAGAAAGGTGTGTAACTCTGTGCTGTGATAGAGAGAGACTAGGAGCGAGAGAGAAAGGTGTGTAACTCTGTGCTGTGATAGAGAGAGACAAGGAGCGAGAGAGAAAGGTGTGTAACTCTGAGCAGTTGTAAGAAGTCACACAACACCAGGTTATAGTCCAACAGCTTTATTTGAAATCTCAAGCTCTTTGAGCGCTGCTCATTCTTCAGTTGAAGTGGAGAAATGCATAAAGACACAGCTTATATAGTCAGAGAATCATGTCAGATGTGTCTTTATGCATTTCTCCACTTCATCTGAAGAAGGAGCAGCGCTCCGAAAGCTTATGATTTCAAATAAAGCTGTTGGACAATAACCTGGTGTTGTGTGACTTCTTACATTTGTCCACCCCAGTCCAACTCCGGCATCTCCAAACCACTCTGAGCAGTGATAGAGACTAGGAGGGAGAGAAAAAGGTGTGTAACTCTGTGCAGTGATAGAGAGAGACTAGGAGCGAGAGAGAAAGGTGTGTAACTCTGTGCTGTGATCGAGAGAGACCAGGAGCGAGAGAGAAAGGTGTGTATCTCTGTGCTGTGATAGAGAGAGACTAGGAGCGAGAGAGAAAGGTGTGTAACTCTCTGCTGTGATAGAGAGAGACTGGGAGCGAGAGAGAAAGTTTTGTATCTCTGTGCTGTGATAGAGAGAGACTAGGAGCGAGAGAGAAAGGTGTGTAACTCTGTGCTGTGATCGAGAGAGACTAGGAGTGAGAGAGAAAGGCGTGTAACTCTGTGCTGTGATAGAGGCTAGGAGCGAGAGAGAAAGGTGTGTAACTGTGCTGTGATAGAGAGAGACTAGGAGCGAGAGAGAAAGGTGTGTAACTCTGTGCAGTGTTAGTGAGGGACTAGGAGCGAGTGCGTCAGACAAAGGTGTGTAACTCTGTGCTGTGATAGAGAGAGACCAGGAGCGAGAGAGAAATGTGTGTAACTCTGTGCTGTGATAGAAAGAAACTAGGAGCGAGTGCGTCAGACAAAGGTGTGTAACTCTGTGCTGTGATAGAGAGAGACTAGGAGCGAGAGAGAAAGGTGTGTAACTCTGTGCTGTGATAGAGAGAGACTAGGAGCGAGAGAGAAAGGTGTGTAACTCTGTGCAGTGATAGAAAGAGACTAGGAGCGAGAGAGAAAGGTGTGTAACTCTGTGCAGTGATAGAGACTAGCAACGAGAGAGAAAGGTGTGTAACTCTGTGCTGTGATAGAGAGAGACTAGGAGCGAGAGAGAAAGGTGTGTAACTCTGTACAGTGATAGAGAGCGACTAGGAGCGAGGGAGAAAGTTGTGTAACTCTGTGCAGTGATAGAGAGACACCAGCAGATGGAGCGAGAGAGAAAGGTGTGTAACTCTGTGCAGTGATAGAGAAACACCAGCAGAGGGAGCGCGAGACAAAGGTGTGTAACTCCGTGCAGTGATAGAGAGACACCAGCAGAGGGAGTGAGAGAGAAAGGTCTGTAACTCTGTGCAGTGATAGAGAGACACCAGCAGAGGGAGCGAGAGAGAAAGGTGTCTAACTTTGTGCTGTGATAGTGAGAGACTAGGAGCGAGAGAGAAAGGTGTTTAACATTGTGCTGTGATAGAGAGAGAATAGAAGCGAGAGAGAACGGTGTGTAACTCTGTGCTGTGATAGAAAGAGACTAGGAGCGAGAGAGAAAGGTGTGTAAATCTGTGCTGTGATAGAGAGAGACTAGGAGCGAGAGAGAAAGGTGTGTAACTCTGTGCTGTGATAGAGAGAGACTAGGAGCGAGAGGGAATGGTTTGTAACTCTGTGCTGTGATAGAGAGAGACTAGGAGCGAGAGAGAAAGGTGTGTAACTCTGTGCAGTGATAGAGAGAGACTAGGAGCGAGAGAGAAAGGTGTGTAACTCTGTGCTGTGATAGAGAGAGACTAGTAGCGAGAGAGAAAGGTGTGTAACTCTGCTGTGAAAGAGAGAGACTAGGAGCGAGAGAGAAAGGTGTGTAATTCTGTGCAGTGATAGAGACTAGGAGCGAGAGAGAAAGGTGTGTAACTCTGTGCAGTGATAGAGACTATGAGCGAGAGAGAAAGGTGTGTAACTCTGTGCTTTGATAGAGAGAGACAAGGAGCGAGAGAGAAAGGTGTGTAACTCTGCGCACTGATCGAGAGAGACTAGGAGCGAGAGAGAAAGGTGTGTAACTCTGTGCTGTGATAGAGACTAGGAGCGAGAGAGACAGTGTGTAACTCTGTGCTGTGATAGAGAGAGACTAGGAGTGAGAGAGAAAGGTGTGTAAATCTGTGCTGTGATAGAGAGAGACTAGGAGCGAGAGAGAAAGGTGTGTAACTCTGTGCTGTGATAGAGAGAGACTAGTAGCGAGAGAGAAAGGTGTGTAACTCTGCTGTGAAAGAGAGAGACTAGGAGCGAGAGAGAAAGGTGTGTAACTCTGTGCAGTGATAGAGACTAGGAGCGAGAGAGAAAGGTGTGTAACTCTGTGCAGTGATAGAGAGAGACAAGGAGCGAGAGAGAAAGATGTGTAACTCTGCGCACTGATCGAGAGAGACTAGGAGCGAGAGGGAAGGTTGTGTAACTTTGTGCAGTGATAGATACTAGGATCGAGAGAGAAACGTGTGTAACTCTTTGCAGTGACAGAGAGATAAAGGTGCGTAACTCTGTGCTGTGATAGAGAGAGACTAGGAACGAGAGAGAAATGTGTGTAACTCTGTGCTGTGATGGAGACAGACTAGGAGCGAGAGAGAAAGGTGTGTAACTCTGTGCTGTGATGGAGACAGACTAGGAGCGAGAGAGAAAGGTGTGTAACTCTGTGCTGTGATAGAGACAGACTAGGAGCGGGAGAGAAAGTTGTGTAACTCTGTGCAGTAATATAGGCTAGGAGCGAGAGAGAAAGGTCTGTATCTCTGTGCTGTGATAGAGACTAGGAGCGAGAGAGAAAGGTGTGTAACTCTGTGCAGTGATAGAGACTAGGAGCGAGAGAGAAAGGTGTTTAACTCTATGCAGTGACAGAGAGAGACCGGGAGCGAGAGAGAAAGGTGTGTAACTCTGTGCAGTGATCGAGAGAGACTAGGAGGGAGAGAGAAAGGTGTGTAACTCTGTGCTGTGATGGAGAGACTAGGAGCGAGAGAGAAAGGTGTGTAACTCTGTGCTGTGATAGAGAGAGACAAGGAGCGAGAGAGAAAGGTGTGTAACTCTGTGCAGTGATAGAGACTAGGAGCGAGAGAGAAAGGTGTTTAACTCTATGCAGTGATAGAGAGAGACCAGGAGCGAGAGAGAAAGGTGTGTAACTCTGTGCAGTGATCGAGAGAGACTAGGAGCGAGAGAGAAAGGTGTGTAACTCTGTGCTGTGATAGAGAGAGACTAGGAGCGAGAGAGAAAGGTGTGTAACTCTGTGCTGTGATAGAGAGAGGCTAGGAGCGAGAGAGAAAGGTGTGTAACTCTTTGCAGTGATAGAGAGATAAAGGTGTGTATCTCTGGGGATAGGTTATCGACCAATATTTACTACAAGCCCACTGACTCCCACAGCTACCTGGACTACACTTCCTCCCACCCCGCTTCCTGTAAGGACTCTATTCCATTCTCCCAGTTTCTCCGCCTCCGCCGTATCTGCTCCGACGATGCCACCTTCCACACCAGTGCTTCAGACATGTCTTCCTTTTTCCGCAACCGAGGATTCCCCTCTACCGTGGTTGACACTGCCCTCGACCATGTCAGTTCTATCTCCCGCACCTCTGCCCTCACCCCTGCCCCTCCCTCCCGGAACCACGATAGGGTTCCCCTTGTCCTCACCTTTCACCCCACCAGCCTCCACATTCAACGGATCATCCTCCGGCATTTCTGCTACCTCCAAAGTGATCCCACCACCAAACGTATCTTCCCCTCCCCTCCCCTTTCAGCATTCCGCAGGGACCGCTCTCTCCGAGACACCCTAGTCCACTCCTCTATCACCCCAAACAGCCCTTCCCCTTCGCCTGGCACCTTCCCGTGCAAGTGGAGGAGATGTAACACCTGCCCCTATACCTCCCCCCTCCCCACTGTCCAGGGCCCCAAACACCCCTTCCAGGTGAAACAGCGATTTACTTGTACTTCTCGCAATCTAGTATACTGTATTCGCTGCTCACGATGCGGTCTCCTCTACATTGGGGAGACCAAACGCAGATTGGGTGACCGCTTTGCGGAACACCTCCGTTCAGTCCGTAAGGGTGACCCCGAGCTTCCGGTCGCCTGTCATTTCAATTCACCGCTCCATTCCCACTCGGACCTCACCGTCCTTGGCCTCTTGCATTGTTCCACGGAAGCTCAACGTAAACTCGAGGAACAGCACCTCATCTTCCGATTAGGCAGTCTGCAGCCTTCCGGTCTCAATATCGAGTTCAACAATTTCAGATCATAACCTCGGCCCCTATTTCATTTTCACTTATATTTTTCCACTCCTTTCCTTTCCCCCCCCCCTTTCCTTTTGTTTCTCTCTCACACCTGGCAGCTATCTTTTGCCCTGCCAGTACACTTTACACCTAATCACAGCCTATTACCATCTCGTCTAGCTTCTAATCTCTTTTACTTCTTTTGGTTCTTTTATTCTTTTGTCCGATCGCAGCCCTGCCTTCGATCTAGTTCCTTTTCTCTCCAGTTTTGAAGAAGGGTCTAACCCGAAACGTCAACTCAAATTTCTCTCCACGGATGTTGCCTGACTTGCTGAGTTTTTCCAGCATTTTCTGTTGTTATTTCGGATTTCCAACATCTGCAGTATTTTGCTATCCCAAAGGTGTGTAACTCTGTGCTGTGATAGAGAGAAACCAGGAGCGGGAGAAAGATGTGTAACTGTGCTGTGATAGAGAGAGACTAGGAGCGAGAGTGAAAGGTGTGTAACTCTGTGCTGTGATAGAGAGAGACTTGGAGCGAGAGAGAAAGGGGTGTATCTCTGTGCTGTGATAGAGAGAGACAAGGAGCGAGATTGAAAGGTGTGTAACTCTGCAGTGCTAGAGAGAGACTAGGAGCGAGAGAGAAAGGTGTGTAACTCTGTGCTGTGATAGAGAGACTAGGAGCGAGAGAGAAAGGTGTGTAACTCTGTGCTGTGATAGAGAGAGACTAGGAGCGAGAGAGAAATGTGTGTAACTCTGTGCTGTGATAGAGAGAGGCTAGGAGCGAGAGAGAGAGGTGTGTAATTCTGTGCTGTGATAGAGAGAGACTAGGAGTGAGAGAGAAAGGTGTGTAACTCTGTGCAGTGATAGAGAGAGACCAGGAGCGAGAGAGAAAGGTGTGTAACTCTGTGCTGTGATAGAGACTAGGAGCGAGAGAGAAAGGTTTGTATCTCTGTGCTGTGATAGAGAGAGATTAGGAGCGAGAGAGAAATGTGAGTAACTCTGTGCTGTGATAGAGAGAGACTAGGAGCGAGAGAGAAAGGTGTGTAAATCTGTGCAGTGATAGAGAGAGACTAGGAGCGAGAGAGAAAGGTTTGTATCTCTGTGCTGTGACAGAGACTAGGAGCGAGAGAGAAACGTGTGTAACTCTGTGCAGTGATAGAGAGAGACTAGGAGCGAGAGAGAAAGGTGTGTAACTCTGTGCAGTGATAGAGAGAGACAAGGAGCGAGAGAGAAAGGTGTGTAACTCTGTGCAGTGATAGAGACTAGGAGCGAGAGAGAAAGGTGTTTAACTCTATGCAGTGATCGAGAGATACTAGGAGCGAGAGAGAAAGGTGTGTAACTCTGTGCTGTGATAGAGAGAGACTAGGAGCGAGAGAGAAAGGTGTGTAACTCTGTGCTGTGATAGAGAGAGACTAGGAGCGAGAGAGAAAGGTGTGTAACTCTGTGCTGTGATAGAGAGAGACAAGGAGCGAGAGAGAAAGGTGTGTAACTCTGAGCAGTTGTAAGAAGTCACACAACACCAGGTTATAGTCCAACAGCTTTATTTGAAATCACAAGCTCTTTGAGCGCTGCTCATTCTTCAGGTGAAGTGGAGAAATGTATAAAGACACAGCTTATATAGTCAGAGAATCATGTCAGATGTGTCTTTATGCATTTCTCCACTTCATCTGAAGAAGGAGCAGCGCTCCGAAAGCTTGTGATTTCAAATAAAGCTGTTGGACTATAACCTGGTGTTGTGTGACTTCTTACATTTGTCCACCCCAGTCCAACTCCGGCATCTCCACACCACTCTGAGCAGTGATAGAGACTAGGAGGAAGAGAAAAAGGTGTGTAACTCTGTGCAGTGATAGAGACTAGCAACGAGAGAGAAAGGTGTGTAACTCTGTGCTGTGATAGAGAGAGACTAGGAGCGAAAGAGAAAGCTGTGTAACTCTGTGCAGTGATAGAGACTAGCAACGAGAGAGAAAGGTTTGTAACTCTGTGCTGTAATAGAGAGAGACTAGGAGCGAGGGAGAAAGTTGTGTAACTCTGTGCAGTGATAGAGAGACACAAGGAGTGGGAAAGGTGTGTAACTCTGTGCAGTGATAGAGAGACACCAGCAGATGGAGCGAGAGAGAAAGGTGTGTACAATACAATACAATACAAATCGCTTTATTGGCATGATAAGGTACATCTTATGTTGCCAAAGCATCAAAATACATTTATGGTTGAACACATAAACGCGGTTCCATTCATACAGTGTATAAACAGGTATATCCCTGGGTTTATAAATATATTTTCGCCTTGTTTATATATACTCTTGTCTTAGTTTACTGGTTGTCCCTCTGTTCATGGCAAGCTGTAACATAGTGTGCCGCCAGTGTTACACAGCTTCTCCCCTCCCCCAGTAGGAATGGGAGTTTTTGGTTGTCAGTCAGATTTCTGAATTCAGGGCATATTTGTGAGAATTTTTGATAGAAATTCTCTCTGATGCCCTGATATTTTCCACAGGCTGTGAGAAAGTGCATCTCTGTGTGTAACTCTGTGCAGTGATAGAGCGACACCAGCAGAGGGAGTGAGAGAGAAAGGTGTGTAACTCTGTGCAGTGATAGAGAGACACCAGCAGAGGGAGCGACAGAACCGTGCTTTTATACCTGACCCAAGACCCCCCTCTAGACCACAGACTGTAGACCAAGAACTGAGAAAGATCATGACGATGCTGAACAGCCTGATAGAAAGCCGGAGAAATTATTAATATTGTTATTTATCATTATCATTATTGTTATCTTATCAGTATTATTACTATTATTAGATAGATATATGTGCATGCCTCATGAAATTTATACTAAATCATCACTTAGCATTATAGAAAATAGTGTTTCCACACTCATCCCACAAAATAGGTCCATTTTATTTTGTTTTATTGAACTATATAAATGCGTTCTTTCCACATAAGCTGCTGGAATATCCAGGGCCTCCGCTCCTCAACTTTTGGGATGAAGAGTACAGACCCTGAATTCCTAAAAGCTATAAAAGACATTGATATAATTGTGTTAACAGAAACATGGTGCCAAAAGGACATGCCGACCCACTGTCCTCCAATGTACCATGAAATCATTGTGCCCTCAGTAAAGAACACTAAAACACGCAAGGGCAGAACCTCCGGGGGAATATTGGTGTGGTATAAGGGAGAACTGGACAAACACATCTCACCGGTAAAACAGGGGAAATCACACGTATGGCTAAAACTAGATAAAAATATAGGAATAGCAAAAAAAGATGTTTACTTATGTGCGATCTACATACCTCCAATAGATTCGCCATATTTCGAAGAGGAGTTATTTGATACTCTCCACATGGAAATCAGCCATTTCCAGGCCCAAGGAAAGGTGATAATATGTGGGGACCTAAATGCAAGGACCGGTTGTGAACCTGACTTCATAGACCCACAGGGAAACAACCATGTGTTTGGCCAGACCCCTTTAGATGTCACACCAGCCATCGCAAATCGGAACAACCTTGATCGTGAAATAAACAAAAGCGGTAGGGAGGTAGTGCAACTCTGCCGAGCCTTAGGCCTGTACATAGTTAATGGTAGGTTCAGAGGGGACTCCCAAGGGAGACTCACATACTCCTCAACTCTTGGGTCTAGTGTGGTGGACTATACAATCACTGACCTGGACCCCTGCGATATCAACGCATTCACTGTCAGGCAACAATCCCCCCTCTCAGACCATAACCAAATAAATGTGTACCTTAAACTTTCTGCCCAAACTACAGACACAAAAAAGGAACACAGTAAGCTACATAAAATAAACCAGACATACAGATGGGCCCCAGACAGTGGAGATAAATTCATCACAGCACTAAATTCACCTGATCTCACAAGTAAAATTTCAAAATTTAAAGAAAATCTATATGAGATCACCAGAGATGGTGTAAACACGGCCATAGAGGATATAAATATGATCTTCCATGAGGCAGCTGTAAAAGCCGACCTCGTGAAACAGAAGAGGAAGCATCACAAAAGACAAAATAAAAATATGAAATGGTTTGACCACGAATGCAAAAATGCCAGAAAAGACCTGAGAAAAATATCAAACCAAAAGCATCGGCAACCAAACAATCCGGACCTACGTACTAGATACAATGAAACCCTCAAAAGATATAAACACACCATTAGGAACAAAACACAAAACTATACCCACAAAATACTCGAAGAAATAGAAAACTCCACCAATCCAAAACAATTCTGGGAAATGTGGAATAACCTGAGTACAACACAATTGCAAGCATTACCAATCCAAGATGGCGACATCTGGAGAACACATTTTGAAAACCTCTACAAAGACATCCCAAAAAACAAAACAAACCCAAGTCAACATCAGGTCACAGAAAAACTCCACACATTAGAAGCAACAATTAAAGACAACCAAAACCCTCTAGACTCCCCAATCACATGGAAAGAACTGGCCACAAAAACAAAATCTCTCCACCTAAAGAAAGCCTGTGGCCCAGACAACATCAAAAATGAAATGCTAAAGTTCAGCAATATGGAGATGCAGAGTGCGATACTCAAACTATTCAACATCATATTACGCTCAGGCTGTTTTCCCGATATCTGGTGCCAAGGACTAATCTCCCCCATATATAAAAGTGGAAACAAATCAGACCCAAATAACTACCGCGGCATCTGTGTCAACAGTTGTCTAGGGAAGTTATTCTGCAGTATTCTAAATAGTAGATTACTTGATTTTCTTAACAAACATAATATCCTCAGAAAAAACCAAATAGGCTTTCTTCCAAAACACCGCACCGCCGACCATATCTATACCCTTCACACCCTCATTGAAAAACATAAACACCAAACAAAAAATGGGAAAATATTCGCCTGTTTCATCGACTTCAAGAAAGCCTTTGACTCTATATGGCACGAAGGGCTCTATTATAAACTTCTTCAGTGTGGAATAGGGGGCAAAGTCTATGACCTTATTAAATCAATGTATCTGAAAAACAAATGCGGGGTCAAAATTGGAGACAAACGCACCGATTTCTTCACCCAGAGAAGAGGCGTCCGGCAGGGCTGCAATTTGAGCCCGACCCTGTTCAACATATACATAAATGAATTAGCAGACATGCTGGAGCAAAGCGAGTCACCAGGTCTCCGTCTCCTGGATGGAGAAGTGAAGTCCCTGTTCTATGCGGACGACCTGGTTCTGCTGTCTCCCACAGAACAGGGATTACAGCAACAACTAGACCTACTCGACAAATACTGCCAAAATTGGGCTCTAACAGTAAATCTAAAGAAAACCAACATCATGATTTTTCAGAAAAGACCCAGATGTCAGGAAAACAAATACCAGTTTACCCTCAGTGATACCACTATAGGACACACTATGAGCTACACCTACCTTGGTCTAACTATTACAGCATCAGGGAGCTTCAGCATAGCAGTGAATGCACTAAAAGAAAAAGCCCGAAGAGCCCTATATGCAATAAAAAGAAAATTCTACAACATCCAAATCCCAATCAAAATCTGGCTCAAAATTTTTGACAGCATAATCCTGCCCATTGCACTGTACGGTAGTGAAGTATGGGGCCCGCTAAATCACCAAAGCTACACTAAATGGGAAAAACACACAATAGAAGCCCTACATGCAGAATTCTGCCGAAGCATCCTTCGCACCCAAAGAAAAACGCCAACAAATGCATGCAGAGCCGAACTAGGCAGATACCCACTGATAATAAACATCCAAAAACGAGCACTAAACTTCCTAAATCACCTCAAATCTAGCTCCCCAGACACCCTTCATTTCAAAGCCTTTCAGACCCAAGAGCTAAACCCAGAAAAGAGTCCCCTGAGTCAGCTGCTACTGAAACTAAGTACTCAGCCGGACCCTGACCAGCCCCAGACCAACACAGCCGTCCAAACACCAATCCGAGTGAACCAAATCATTAAACAATGCAAAGAAACCTACCTGGAACATTGGAACAAAATAACCGAAAACCAAAGCAGATTAGAATGTTACCGGGCCCTAAAAAGAGAATATAAACTGGCAGACTACCTCACGACCATCAGAGACACAAAACAGAGACAGACCCTCACCAGGTACAGACTAAGCGACCACCAACTGGAAATTGAAAAAGGCAGATACAAGAAATCCTGGCAGCCTAGAGAGAATAGAATATGCGATCAATGTCTGGCTGGCGAGGTTGAAACAGAAATGCATTTCCTCCTAAAATGCGAAAAATTCAACACATCAAGAAACATATTATTCAACAAGCTAAGCCAAACAACCCCAGATTTCAAGGAATTGGATGATCTGTCAAAATTGAGATTAGTCCTAGGAGAAGGAGACAGACCATACCTTGGGGCTAAATATGTAACAACATGTCACAACCTGAGGACTGTTTAAAAGTAAGACTGTTTAAAATTAATATTGAACGTAACAAATGAAGTAGAAAGACTGTTTAAAATTAATATTGTTTAAAAGTAATATTGTATATACCCAACAAATGTCAAATCGATTGACACCTACAGAATGTTGGAAAACTGTACCTTTTTGCTATGTAAGCTTTGGCAATATGGTTCTCTGTAAACTTTCATGCCAATAAAGCATTTGAACTGAACTGAACTGAACTGAGAAAGGTGTCTAACTTTGTGCTGTGATAGTGAGAGACTAGGAGCGAGAGAGAAAGGTGTGTAACTCTGTGCTGTGATAGAAAGAGACTAGGAGCGAGAGAGAAAGGTGTGTAACTCTGTGCAGTGATAGAGACTAGCAATGAGAGAGAAAGGTGTGTAACTCTGTGCTGTGATAGAGAGACTAGGAGCGAGAGAGAAAGGTGTGTAACTCTGTGCAGTGATAGAGACTAGCAACGAGAGAGAAAGGTTTGTAACTCTGTGCTGTGATAGAGAGAGACTAGGAGCGAGAGAGAAAGGTGTGTAACTCTGTACAGTGACAGAGAGAGACAAGGAGTGGGAAAGGTGTGTAACTCTGTGCAGTGATAGAGAGACACCAGCAGAGGGAGTGAGAGAGAAAGGTGTGTAACTCTGTGCAGTGATAGAGAGACTCCAGCAGAGGGAGCGAGAGAGAAAGGTGTCTAACTTTGTGCTGTGAAAGTGAGAGACTAGGAGCGAGAGAGAAAGGTGTTTAACACTGTGCTGTGATAGAGAGAGAATAGGAGCGAGAGAGAATGGTGTGTAACTCTGTGCTGTGATAGAAAGAGACTAGGAGCGAGAGAGAAAGGTGTGTAAATCTGTGCTGTGATAGAGAGAGACTAGCAGCGAGAAAGGTGTGTAACTCTGTGTTGTGATAGAGAGAGATTAGGAGCGAGAGAGAAAGGTGTGTAACTCTGTGCAGTGACAGAGAGAGACTAGGAGCGAGAGAGAAAGGTGTCTAACTGTGCTGTGATAGAGAGAGACTAGGAGCGAGAGAGATAGGTGTGTAACTGTGCTGTGATAGAGAGAGTCTAGGAGCGAGAGAGAAATGTGTGTAACTCTGTGCTGTGATAGACAGAGACGAGGAGCGAGAAAGGTGTGTAACTCTGTGCAGTGATAGAGAAACACCAGCAGAGGGAGTGAGAGAAAGGTGTGTAACTCTGCTGTGATAGAAAGAGACCAGCAGAGGGAGCGAGAGAGAAAGGTGTGTAACTCTGTGCAGTGATAGAGAGAGACTAGGAGCGAGAGAGAAAGGTGTGTAACTCTGTGTTGTGATAGAGAGAGATTAGGAGCGAGAGAGAAAGGTGTGTAACTCTGTGCAGTGACAGAGAGAGACTAGGAGCGAGAGAGAAAGGTGTCTAACTGTGCTGTGATAGAGAGAGACTAGGAGCGAGAGAGATAGGTGTGTAACTGTGCTGTGATAGAGAGAGTCTAGGAGCGAGAGAGAAATGTGTGTAACTCTGTGCTGTGATAGACAGAGACGAGGAGCGAGAAAGGTGTGTAACTCTGTGCAGTGATAGAGAAACACCAGCAGAGGGAGAGAGAGAAAGGTGTGTAACTCTGCTGTGATAGAAAGAGACCAGCAGAGGGAGCGAGAGAGAAAGGTGTGTAACTCTGTGCAGTGATAGAGAGAGACTAAGAGCGAGAGAGAAAGCTGTGTAACTTTGTACAGTGATAGAGAGAGACTAGGAGCGGGAGAGAAAGGTGTGTAATTCTGTGCTGTGGTAGAGAGAGATTGTAGCGAGAGAGAACGGTGTGTAACTCTGTGCTGTGATAGAGAGAGACTAAGAGCGAGAGAGAAAGGTGTGTAACTTTGTACAGTGATAGAGAGAGACTAGGAGCGGGAGAGAAAGGTGTGTAATTCTGTGCTGTGATAGAGAGAGACCAGGAGCGAGAGAGAAAGGTGTGTAAATCTGTGCTGTGATAGAGAGAGACCAAGAGCGAGAGAGAAAGGTGTGTAACTCTGTGCTGTGATAGAGAGAGACCAGGAGCGAGAGGGACAGGTGTGTAACTCTCTGCTGTGATAGAGAGAGACTAGGAGCGAGAGAGAAAGGTGTGTAACTCTGTGCTGTGATAGAGAGAGACTAGGAGCGGGAGAGAAAGGTGTGTAACTCTGTGCTGTGAAGGAGAGAGACCAGGAGCGAGAGAGAAAGGTGTGTAACTCTGTGCAGTGATAGAGAGAGAGTAAGAGCGAGAGAGAAATGTGTGTAACACCGTGCTGTGATAGAGAGAGACTAGGAGCGAGAGAGAAAGGTGTGTACCTCTGTGCTGTGATAGAGAGAGACTAGGAGTGAGAGAGAAGATATGTAACTCTGTGCTTTGATAGAGAGAGACTAGGAGCGAGAGAGAAAGTTGTGTAACGCTGTGATAGAGAGAGATTAGGAGCGAGAGAGAAAGTTGTGTAACTATGTGCAGTGATAGAGAGAGACCAGAAACGAGAAATTGTGTAACTCTGTGCAGTGATAGAGAGAGACTAGGAGCGAGAGAGAAAGGTGTGTGATGTGCCTCAATGAATCCGAGACTCAACGATAACGGAGCAAAGCAAAGCTTTTTTTAACTCAGAAAGTAATACACAGTGGAGAAGTGTCTCTCATGCAGAGATCTGCTGTACTGCCTGTGAGACACGCTGGGGCCTGCTTAAGTAGGGGCCAGGTATGGGCGGAGCCCTACACAATACAATACAGGTAAGGAAATGAAAATTGAACTAAACTCCTCTGCTTGCCACAGTCACAGGCACAATCAAACACAGAGAGTACAGAGTGCCTGATGAATGGCATATTTCATCACATTCACCCCTTCTACAGATTTATTCTGTTCGGGGGTTTGATAGTCCTCTGTGACCGACGTAGCTGTTGTGTTGCCGCGGGTGTCGGCTGGGTGTCCCCGGTGGCCTCCTGGTTCTCTGCCGGGGGCGCCGCCAGGGTTGTTGAAGGGGTAGTTGGCGGGGGTGCCGTTGGTCAATGTTCTTCCGGGGGCGATGAAAGGATAGTGGGTGGGTAAGAGTTGCTGTGATTGCTGTTGTTGTCGTGGTTGTTGTCATTACCGGCTGGGGCGACGTCTTTTATGGACACGGTGTCCTCCCTTCCGTCGGCGTGCCGGACATACATGCATTGGGGGTTGGCGTGGAGTAGGTGCACTGACTCCTCGAGAGGGTCCTTCTTGTGGCCCCTCACATGCCTTCGTACAAGTACCGGACCTGCAGTGGAGAGCCATGAAGGCATGGATATGCCTGAGGTGGATTTCCGGGGAAAGACAAACATCCGTTCATGAGGCGTGGCATTAGGGGCAGTACACAATAGCGACCGTATCAAATGGAGCACATCTGGGAGGACTTCCTGCCAGCGGGAGATGGGGAGGCCCTTGGTCCTTAGAGCTAGAGTGACTGCTTTCCATACTGTCCCGTTCTCTCGCTCCACCTGGCCATTACCCTGGGGGTTGTAGCTGGTGGTACGGCTCGTGGCGATCCCCCTGGACAGCATGTACTGGCGTAGCTCTTCACTCATGAAGGACGCCCCCCTATCCGTATGGATGTAGCTCGGCATACTGAACAGGCAGAACATGCTGTTGAGGCATTTAATGACCGTGGCGCTGGTCATGTCTGGGCAGGGGAAGGCGAATGGGAAACGGGAGTATTCATCCACAATGTTCAGGAAGTAAACATTGCGGTCGACTGACGGGAGGGGGCCCTTGAAATCTAAGCTGAGCCGCTCAAGGGGCCGTGTAGCTTTGATTAAGTGGGCTCTATCTGGGCGGTAGAACCGAGGCTTGCACTCAGCGCAAGTGCGGCAGTTCCTGGTCAGAGACCGAACTTCCTCAGTCGAGTAGGGTAAATTGCGCGACTTTATGAAGTGGAACAGCCGTGTGACACCTGGGTGGCAGAGGTCGTTGTGGAGGGTCTGTAGCCGATCCCCGGTGGCGCTGGCACACATCCCTCGTGAGAGGGCGTCGGGGGATTCGTTAAGGGCCCCTGGCCGGTAAATGATTTCATACTCGAAGGTGGAGAGCTTGATCCGCCACCTGAGAATCTTACCATTTTTAATCTTCCCCTTCTGTTTATTATTAAACATAAACGCTACCGACCGCTGGTCGGTAAGTAGGGTGAAGCGTTTGCTGGCGAGGTAGTGGTGCCAGTGGCACACTGCCTCCATGATGGCTTGGGCCTCCTTTTCCATGGAGGAGTGTCTGATCTCGGGCCCTTGGAGGGTCCTCGAGAAGAAAGCTACGGGCCGCCCCGCCTGGTTGAGGGTGGCCGCCAAGGCAAAGTCAGATGCATCACTTTCCACTTGAAAGGGAGTGTTCTCATCCACTGCCTGTAGCGTGGCCCGTTCAATATCCCGCTTAATGCTTTTGAAGGCGGCGTGGGCCTCAGCAGAGAGCGGAAAAGAGGATGCTTTCAAGAGGGGGCGGGCATTGTTGGAGTAGTTGGGGACCCATTGGGCATAATAAGAAATTAACCCCAGGCACCTTTTCAGGGCTTTGGGAGTGTTGGGCAGGGGGAGCTCCCGTAGGGGGCGCAATCTTTCGGGGTCTGGTCCGATTTCCCCATTCTCCACCACGCTGCCTAGTATGCAGAGGCGCATGGTGTTGTAAGTGAGGTTGAGTTTTTGTGTGGTTTTCAGGAACCTCTCGAGGTTCGAGTCGTGATCCTGCTGGTTGTGACCGCAGATGCTGATGTTGTCGAGGTAGGGGAAGGTTGCCTGCAAGTGGTGGTCATCGACCATGCAGTCCATCTCCCTCTGGAAGACCGAGACCCCATTCGTCACCCCAAAGGGTGTACAGGCGGTCCTCTGGACTGATAGGGAGCTGGTGGTATGCTGACTTGAGGTCGATGGTGGAGAACACCCGGTATTGGGCAATTTGGTTCACCATTTCTGATATGCGGGGTAGCGAGTAGGCGTCTAGTTGGGTGTACATGTTGATCGTTTGGCTATAGTCGATCACCATCCGTTTCTTCTCGCTACCCCTCACCACCACCATTTGGGCACGCCACGGGCTGTTGCTGCGTTCAATAACGCACTCCCTCAGCAGCCTGTCCACCTCGGTCACGATAAACCGCCTGTCCTCCCAGCTGTACCTCCTGCTTTTGGTCGCTATTGGCCAGCAGTTGGGAGTAAGGTTCGCGAATAGCGAGGGCGGCTTTACCTTCAGCGTAGCCAGACCGCACACTGTGAGGGGCGGCTGGGACCCACCGTAATTCAGCGTGATGCTTTGGTGGTGGCACTGGAAATCCAGGCCCAAGATCACGCTCGCACATAGACTCTTCATGATTAGTAATTTAAAATTATCGTATACAGTTCCGTTAACGGATAATTGTACCGCGCAGTAACCCATAATGGTCGATGTCTGGGTTTTATCAGCCATAGAGATGGTGCCCCGAGCAGGGACCACCGTTAGAGAGAGTTGTTGTGCTAGTTCAGGGTGGATAAAACTCTCCGTGCTTCCACTGTCAATTAAGCATTTAACCCCGCACCCGTTTACCTCGATGTCCACCATTGATTTGGATAGCGTGTGCGGTCTGGTCTGGTCCACTGTGACCGATGCCGCTGTAGGGCCCTGATCGAGACAAGATGGCATCCACGCTGTCTGCTCACAAGATGGCGGACCCCACGAGGTCGGGCAAGATGGCGTCCAAGATGGCCGCTCCCACGGCGCACACGCGGCCGTGGCGGGTTTTCCAGCGGGGTTCCCTCTGCACACCTTCCCGAAGTGTCCCTTCTTACTGCGCTTAAAGCAGGTGGTGCCTTTTGCCGGGCACAGGTTTCTGGTGTGCTTCGGCTGCCCACAGAAGTAGCAGTTGGGGCCCCGACGCGTCGCGGCTGTCGTAGGGCTTCTGGGGGGAGAGCGGGGTGTCGGGCTGCCGGGCGGGGAAGATGCCTTCCAAGAAGGCGGTGCCCTTGGTGCACGCGTGGGCGGCGCGGGCTGAGGAGTGGGCGTCCGAGTTTCTCTGGGCCACATCCAGGGATCGCGCTGTGTCCACAGCCTGTTTCAGGTCCAATCCTGTTTTTTCCAGTAGTCTCTGCCGGATGTAAGTGGAGCTGAGGCCTGTGATAAAGGCATCACGAACAAGCTCGTCAGTGTACACTGCGGCTTTTACATCTTGGCACTTGCAGTCTTTGCCAAGCGTTTTCAGGGTGACTAGGAACTCCTCCAGCGATTCCCCAGGTCGCTGTGTGCGAGTAACGAGCAGATGCCTAGCGTACACCTCGTTCGTAGGCTGCTGGTAATGTGCATTTAGGATGTCGCAGGCGGCCGGGTACGTGTCGGCATCTTGGATGAGGGTGTAAACCCGCTGGCTTACACAATTCCGCAGGATTCCGAGTTTCATAATTTCAGCGTCCGTAGCATCTGTGCTGGCTGCGGAATTGTCCAGGAAGTATTCCATACACTTAAACCAGTGTCTGAATCATGCCGATGCGTCCGAAGCATGCGGGTCCAAATCCAAACGTTCGGGTTTCAAGAGTTGATCCATTGCGTTGAAAATTGAGTTAATAAAATTGATGTGCCTCAATGAATCCGAGGCTCAACGTTAACGGAGCAAAGCAAGGCGTTTATTAACTCAGAAAGTAATACACAGTGGAGAAGTGTCTCTCATCCAGAGATCTGCTGTACTGCCTGTGAGACACGCTGGGGCCTGCTTAAGTAGGGGCCAGGTATGGGCGGAGCCCTACACACAATACAATACAGGTAAGGAAATGAAACTGAAACTAAACTCCCCTGCTTGCCACAGTCACAGGCACAATAAAACACAGAGAATACAGAGTGCCTGATGAATGGCATATTTCATCACAGTGTGTAACTCTGTGCTGTGATAGAAAGAGACTAGGAGTGAGAAAGGTGTGTAACTCTGTGCTGTGATAGAGACAGACTAGGAGCGAGAGAGAAAGGTGTGTAACTCTGTGCTGTGATAGAGAGATACTTGGAGCGAGAGAGAAAGGTGTGTAACTCTGTGCAGTGATAGAGAGAGTAGGAGCGCGAGAGAAAGGTGTATAACTCTGTGCTGTGATAGAGAGAGACTAGGAGCGAGAAAGGTGTGTAACTCTGTGCTGTGATAGAGAGAGACTAGGAGCGAGAGAGAAAGGTGTGTAACTCTGTGCAGTGATAGAGAGAGACTAGGAGCGAGAGAGAAAGGTGTATAACTCTGTGCTGTGATAGAGAGAGACTAGGAGCGAGAGAGAAAGGTGTGTAACTCTGTGCTGCGATAGAGAGAGACTAGGAGAAAGACAGAAAGGTGTGTAAGTCTGTGCTGTGATGGAGACTAGGAGCCAGAGAGAAAGGTGTGTAATTCTGTGCTGTGAGAGAGAGAGACTAGGAGCGAGAAAGGTGTGTAACTCTGTGCTGTGATAGAGAGAGACTAGGAGCGAGAGAGAAAGGTGTGTAACTCTGTGCTGTGATAGAGAGAGACTAGGAGCGAGAGAGAAAGGTGTGTAACTCTGCTGTGATAGAGAGAGACCAGGAGCGCGAGAGAAAGGTGTATAACTCTGTGCTGTGATAGAGAGAGACTAGGAGCGAGAGAGAAAGGTGTGTAACTCTGTGCTGTGATAGAGAGAGACTAGGAGCGAGAGAGAAAGGTGTGTAACTCTGTGCAGTGATAGAGAGAGACTAGGAGCGAGAGAGAAAGGTGTATAACTCTGTGCTGTGATAGAGAGAGACTAGGAGCGAGAGAGAAAGGTGTGTAACTCTGTGCTGTGATAGAGAGAGACTAGGAGAGAGAGAGAAAGTGTAGTGTATGTACCCGTCTATCTTTAAGGGAACTATTGAATGTAACCGTTCACCTTTAAGGGAACTACTTTAGGTGTGGCACTATTTGTTTGGCTTCTGTATACTGTAATACCGATAGTGACCACACCAGTATATAAGTGTTGTGCCAGGAGTTATTGGGCAGATTCGCCCGGACCTTCGAATAGTAAAGACCTGTTTTGTTTGTTACTTCTGAAGTCTGTGTATTTATTAACTGCACAACCCACAGACTTTACAGTGGCGACGAGTCTGATCGTACCCTGCGGCAAGATTACCAAAGCAAGAAGAGCGTTGAAGAGAGGCAACCGCCCTCGTCGTGCTGCTGGAAGAAAACACGAGGCTGCAGCAGGAGAAAGGTGGAAGACTTTAGCAACAAAAGCTTCCATTAGCAACAGGCACTGACTACCCTTCTACCACGGTGCGGAGTGAGCCGATCAGCAGGGAACAAGGCGGCCGAAGAGACTGTGAGTAGGGGAAGGTGTAGAAGTATCCGGAGGATAAGGGCAGAGCACTTGACCTCGGTCGAGGGGGAGCTGTGCCGGCCAAAAGTCAGGTCCAACGGCATCGGGTGACAGCCGGACTGCGATCGGCGGGAAAAATCCGGGCAGCGACCGCAGCCACGAAGCGCTGAGCTTGCGAGTAGGCGCGGGAAGAGAAACCCAGCCGCAGCCGGGGAGGGAAACACCGGTCTGCGAGAGGGCTGGGGAGGCGAACGGGAACCGTGCGGGTGAGAGCCTGCGAGGAGCCAGTCCAGTGGCTGAGCTGTTCTCCACCAACGGGGTACTCAGAGCCGGCAAAACCGAACGTGCGGGAGTGGGTGAGAGACACAGCCGAAAACGGGGTGAGAGACTGCGCGAGAGCCAGTCCAGCGGCTGAACTGTTCTCCACCAACGGGGTACCCAGGGCCGGTAGCACCGAACGTGCGGGTGAGAGCGCGACAGAGCCGGGTACGGAGAGAGAGACTGCGCGAGAGCCAGTCCAGCGGCTGAACTGTCCTCCGTTAACGGGGTGTACCCAGCGCCGGTAGAGCCGTGCGGGCGGGAGGAAAGGACATAGCCGAGTAAGGGGAGCTGTGCGGAAGCCAGCCAGCGGCTGAACCTGTCCGCTGTGGGGGAAGCGTACCCCTTCCACCGGGAAGAAACGCGGGAAGCCTCCATTAGGCGGAGAAGACGCCAGAAGCGGGAAACCGCCATTGAAGTGGGCGGGGCGAGAAAGGAAGAGCGGGAAACCGCCATTTTCGCGGGAAAACCGCCATCTTGATTGACATACCGCCATTGAAGTGGGCGGGGAGAGAAGGGAAGAGCGGGAAACCGCCGATTTCGCGGGAAAACCGCCATCTTAGAAACAAACAAATAAATAAGAATACTTAAAGAAATACTGGTGCTGCTCCCAAGGGAAGAAAAATGCCTAAGCGAGGGAATATTAACGACTTTAATTCGGAAATAGAAGACTGGGCCACGTACGTGGAACGCATAGAAATCTATTGCGAAGCCAACAAAATAGAGGAAGACGACAAGGCGATAACATTGCTAAACTCGATGGGGGCAAAAATATACAGGCTCTTGAAGCATCTAATAGCACCAAATAAACCAGCAGATCAGGCCTTCGAAGAGATTGTGGCTGTGCTGAAGGACCATTTGAACCCCACACCGCTGATGCTGGCTGAACGATTCAAATTCTACGCAAGAACGCAGAAGAAAGACGAAAGCAATGCGGAATACTTGGTTGAACTGCGTAGGCTAGCGAAATACTGCCAGTTCGGAGGGAATCTGACAGAAGCGCTGCGGGACAAGTTCGTATGCGGATTGTCCAAAGAAGGGACGCAGAAGCGACTACTGGAAGAGAATGACCTCACACTGGACAGGGCTGTCCTTATAGCTGCATCGCACGAAGCCGCAGTGAAAGGAACGGCGGAAATGCAACTAAAGGCGGCGGCACTCGGGGTGGACCAAATTACTTCAAGCACAACAAAATGCTACCGTTGTGGGAAGACAACGCATGACCAGAATCAATGCTGGTTTAAGAACCAAGAGTGTAGGAAATGTGGCAAACTGGGTCACATCGCGAAGGTATGCTGGTCCGGGAAAAAGACCAATAATCAAAGGAAGCCACCACAAGAAAAGTACAACAAGGTACACAAGGTGGCTGAGAAGAGTTCAGACGAACAGAATTCAGACTCAGATCCAAACAACCAGGAGCTGGGTAGGCTGAGAATCCACAATGTGGGTAAAGAAACGGATCTACAGGCCATCTGGGTCATACTAAAAATAGCTGGAGTCCAAGTAAGAATGGAGCTGGACACTGGATCAGCTCTATCAGTCATCAACCGAAGGGACTACCACCGGCTATTCTCTCACATACCTTTAAGAAATACCAAGTTCGTATTACAGACATACACGGGGCATAACGTATACCCCGTCAAGGTGAGAGATAGGGGTAAAGAACACCCAAGAATGAACTTGTACGTATTACCTGAGGGAGGACCACCACTTCTAGGACGGGAGTGGATTAAGAAAATAGACATGGAATGGCATTACCTAAAAGCCATAATGAGGGAGGACTCGGTGCAAGCTGTTAGCTCAGATTCTGAAATGGATGATGATAAGACCAAGTCGAATATGGAAGACAAGGCTAAAAGGGACTTGCCGACGATGGGAAAGAAAATGAAGACATGCAGAAGGACTTATGGTACCAAGAAGAATAAAGCTGCAGAGCAGAACTCCAGGTTGACAGAGAATTCTGAGCCTGTTCAAGCAAAGGATTATAGAGTCATAGAGTCATAGAGTAATACAGCACGGATAGAGGCCCTTCGGCCCATCGTGTCCATGCCGGCCATCAAGCCCTGTCTAATCTAATCCCATATTCCAGCATTTGGCCCGTAGCCTTGTATGCTATGGCATTTCAAATGCTCATCCAAATGCTTCTTAAATGTTGTGAGGGTTTCTGCCTCCACAACCCTTTCAGGCAGTGAGTTCCAGACTCCAACCACCCTCTGGGTGAAAAAGTTCTTTCTCAAATCCCCTCTAAACCTCCCGCCCTTTACCTTGAATCTATGCCCCCTAGTTATTGACCCCTCTACTAAGGGGAAAAGCTCCTCAGCATCCATCCTATCTATGCCCCTCACAATTTTGTACACCTCAATTATGTCCCCCCTCAGCCTCCTCTGCTCCAAGGAAAACAAACCCAATCTGCCCAGTCTCTCTTCATAGCTGAAGCGCTCCAGCCCTGGTAACATCCTGGTGAACCTCCTCTGCACCCTCTCTAATGCGATCACATCTTTCCTGTAGTGTGGCGACCAGAACTGCACACAGTATTCCAGCTGTGGCCTAACCAGTGTTTTATACAGCTCCATCATAACCTCCTTGCTCTTATATTCTATGCCTCGGCTAATGAAGGCAAGTATCCCATATGCCTTTTTTACCACCTTATCCACCTGTTCCGCCGCCTTCAGGGATCTGTGTACCTGCACACCCAGATCCCTCTGACCCTCCGTCTTGCCTAGGGTCTTTCCCTTCATTGTGTATTCCCTTGCCTTGTTAGACCCCCCAAAGTGCATCACCTCGCACTTTTCCGGGTTAAATTCCATTTGCCACTGTTCCGCCCATCTGACCAACCCATCTATATCGTTCTGCAGACTGAGGCTACCCTCCTCGCTATTTACCACCCTACCAATTTTAGTATCATCCGCGAATTTACTGATCATACCCTTTACATTCATATCCAAGTCATTAATGTAGACCACAAACAGCAAGGGACCCAGCACCGATCCCTGTGGTACCCCACTGGCCACAGGTTTCCAGTCACAAAAACAACCTTCGACCATCACCCTCTGCCTTCTGCCACTAAGCCAGTTTTGTATCCAATGTGCCAAGGCACCCTGGATTCCATGGGCTCTTACCTTCTTGACCAGTCTCCTGTGCGGGACTTTATCGAAGGCCTTACTGAAATCCATGTATACCACATCCACTGTGTTACCCTCATCCACACACCTAGTCACCCCCTCAAAAAATTCAATCAAATTAGTCAGACATGATCTTCCCTTGACAAAGCCATGTTGACTATCCCTGATTAATCCTTGCCTCTCCAAGTGGAGACAAATTTTGTCCCTCAGGATTTTTTCCAGTAATTTTCCTACCACTGATGTTAGGCTCACTGGCCTGTAGTTCCCCGGTTTTTCCCTACTACCCTTCTTGAATAATGGTACTACATTAGCGGTTCTCCAGTCCTCTGGCACATCCCCTGTGGCCAGAGAGGTCCTGAATATATGTGTTAGAGCCCCCGCAATCTCCTCCTTTGCCTCACACAGCAGCCTGGGGTACATTTCATCCGGGCCTGGGGATTTATCCATTTTTAGGCCAGCTAAAACCGCCAATACCTCCTCCCTCTCGATGTTAATATGTTCGAGCATATCACAGTCCCCCCGCCCTATTTCTATGTCTACATCGTCCTTCTCCATAGTGAAAACAGATGCAAAAAATTCATTTAGAACCCCTCCTACATCTTCCGGCTCCACACACAGATTGCCACTTTTGTCCCTAATGGGCCCTATTTTTTCCCTAGTTATCCTTTTACCCTTAATATACTTATAAAACATCTTCGGATTTTCCTTTATTTTGCTCGCCAGTGTTATTTCATGGCCCCTCCTTGATCTCCTAATTTCTTTTTTAAGTATCCCCCTGCACTTTTTGTACTCCTCTAGGGCTTCCTCCGTCTTTAGCCTTTTGTATCTACCAAAAGCCCTCCTTTTTTTCCTAATCCATTCCCGTATATCCCCTGACATCCACGGTTCCCTGTGGTTTTTGGAACCACTCTTGACATTTATGGGAACATGTTGCCCTTGTATGATCTCAATCTCCCTTCTGAAAGCCTCCCATTGCTCCGATGCGGATTTTCCTACAAGTAGCTGATCCCAGTCCATTTTGGCCAGATCCTGCCTTATCCTATTAAAATCGGCCTTCCCCCAATTTAGAACCTTTATTTCCGGCCCATCCCTGTCCTTTTCCATGACCACCTTAAATCTTACCATATTATGGTCACTATCACCAAAGTGCTCACCTACTAGCACTTTTTCCACTTGGCCGGCCACATTCCCTAGAATTAGGTCCAGTACCGCCCCCTCTCTTGTAGGACTTTCTACATGCTGGCTCAAAAAGCTCTCCTGGATGCACTTTAAGAATTCTACACCCTCTGAGCCTTTCACACTTTGACTATCCATGACGGAAGAACACCGAGCTCGGACGCAAACTTATGTCAAAGTACGACAACAATTAGAACAGTTGAGTGACCGTCTCGTACAAGAGATGAAAAATATGGAAAGGTTCTGGGACACCGAATGGGAGAACCTGGAAAGACTACAGAGACAGCTAGCTCAAGCAGAGAGCAACCATAGAGCCATCGTGGTCAAATACCAATCACATTCCCCTGATGCTGTTCAGGAACTAGAATATTTACAGAATGAACCAAAGGAAGAGGAA
Source organism: Somniosus microcephalus (assembly GCF_052327205.1). Classification (NCBI taxonomy): domain Eukaryota; kingdom Metazoa; phylum Chordata; class Chondrichthyes; order Squaliformes; family Somniosidae; genus Somniosus; species Somniosus microcephalus. Next base: position 2,845,382 of record NW_028225184.1, read on the forward strand.
TCTTCAGGGAGCCAGGATTTTATTCCAGTTCTTCTCTACGACTCCTTACAAGCAGAGTGTGAGAAGTTGAAAGAACAGTATGAGCAGGCCCAGGCTACAATTCTGGAGGGGGTTAACTCGGCAGCCTCCGAAAAGCTAGTTTCAGTAGAAGCATATGAACAACTAAAGGTTAAACATGAGCAAGAAGTCCAAAGGCTGCAGGAAATTCTTGATGAGCTCAAGGCCAAGACAGACTCATCGGTAGGAGATCCATCCATAGATGAGAAATTAGAGGTGAAAATCATGGCAGAGCATGAAAGACAGGATGTCCAAGAACTTATAAAAACATTGAAGGACACCCAAGACAAATATGAGGCGGCAATGACCGAGGTTCAACAACTTGAAGAACAGATTCAACTGGGAATCCTTTCAGTGGAAGAACAGGACACTGTAAGAATGGTCCCTGAACATGAACTAGAGAGCATCAGGGCGCAACTTTTCCGAGCGCTGAAAGCCAAAGTTCAAGAGGAACGTAAGGTGGAGGTATTGGAGAAAGAGGTGGAGGAAATGGAGAAGACTCTGATCCACCATGTTCCCAGGGAAGAGTTAACGGTCAGCCAACTCCTTCATATGCTGAAGGACAAGACTCTGCAAGGGGAACAATCTGAACACGAGCTTCAATCTTCAGGGGGAACGAGTTCGGAGCTCTCAAAAGTCACGGAGATAGCTGAGGTGGCAACACAAATTTTACAAGGATGCCAAAAGTACGTTGAATCACGTCAAGGTGAACAGAAGAATGTGGAAACTGTTACTTCAGTAGAAGGGTTAAATAGCCTGATAACGCAATTACCGATGGAAAGGAAGGTATTGAACTCACAAATGAGGTCCGTCGTGAAGGAATGGCAGATAACCCAGGAAGAGCGGGATGAATATGAATGCATGAAGAAGGCTTTTCAAGAAAGATGTTTAGGGAAGGAACCACCGTCAGCTAATGTCCAGATGGGTGAGGAGGAAGAAGAAGTCTCTCTCGCTGGCCTAATGCAGGACGAACCCGAATATTACCATGACCTGTTGAGTGACACTGAATATTACGAGGATGTGGTCTGCCCAGCTTGTGATGAAAACTCTCAAAGTGCTGAAATCCGGAGGAAGCACTTAAGGTCTAAGGAACATAGAGAGTTGGTGGCGCTACAGCTGGCAGCCGAGAAAGGAGCTCCGAGAGTTTCAAAAAGGCAGAAAAGAAAAAGAAGCAGAAGATAATTGTCTAAAATATTAGCACTTCTACCATTCCAGGCAGGACATTACGAAAGGAGCTAAATTAGTTGAAAAACTGGAAAATGTCAAGACAGCCAGTTGGTTGTAAAAGTCCGCAAAGCTGGTTCAACAGGATGAAGGTTCAAGTTGTTACGTCAAGAAAAAGGCTATGGAGGAGTCACGCTAGCCAGGTAATCCGGCTACACCAAAGAAATGTTGTTCGGAACGAGTCAAGATCAGAGACTGAATCTATGAACTGTTTCCGCAGAGACTGAACCTGTGAACTGTTTCCACCGAGATTATATCTGTAATTTGTTTTATAGGAAGTTGAAGATATGTATGTTTAACGGGGACTCTAAGTAATAAGCTAAAAAGGGAGGATTGTAGTGTATGTACCCGTCTATCTTTAAGGGAACTATTGAATGTAACCGTTCACCTTTAAGGGAACTACTTTAGGTGTGGCACTATTTGTTTGGCTTCTGTATACTGTAATACCGATAGTGACCACACCAGTATATAAGTGTTGTGCCAGGAGTTATTGGGCAGATTCGCCCGGACCTTCGAATAGTAAAGACCTGTTTTGTTTGTTACTTCTGAAGTCTGTGTATTTATTAACTGCACAACCCACAGACTTTACAGAAAGGTGTGTAACTCTGTGCTGTGATAGAGAGACTAGGAGTGAGAGAGAAAGGTGTGTAACTCTGTGCTGTGATAGAGAGAGACTAGGAGCGAGAGAGAAAGGTGTGTAACTAGGCCAATATCCATTAATAATTACTATACAAAAAACAGCCACCAAATTTTGGAAACACCTAAAAATGAGCAACCCCCACTGTAATGATATCAGCAAATAGAGATGGTATTTGCCTGTTCGATTATGATGCCTTAATAGCATGATTGCATGTATTAATTGCTTGTGCCTGACCAGCAGAGGGCATGTGACCGAGAGAAGCAAGGCAGTTATTTTTGGTTTCGGTTTCATTTAAGATGCATCACTAGCAGGGTGTCTCCTGAAAAGCTGTATAAAGAGTTGAACAGACTTTAGATTAAAACTCATTCTCTTTCATAAATGTCTCATCATTGAACCCACAAAGAAATCAATACACCCACTGCTATCATTACGAAGCCTTGAAATGCCAAGAGAGGACCATAAAGAAGAATACCCTCAGTCAACTAGTCCTGGGACTCAGTGAAGCAACCACTAACACTACTAACAATAACCAGCCCCAGGACAGTGACATCGTAGCACAGAGAATTCGACCCAACACAATTGTCACTAAGCAAAAGGAAAAATACCTGTCATATTGGGCAGAAACAACAAAAACCCAAAACAAACTCAATTGCTACTTGGCACTAAACAGACAATACAACATGGCTGAATACCTGACCATGGTAAAGGATAGCAAACTGAGAAAAACCTTGACAAGGTACAGACTTAGTGAACATAGCCTGGCGATCGAAAAAGGCAGACACAGACAGACCCGGCTGCCAAGAGAGGACAGGATATGCTCTCACTGCAGTCAGGGAGTGGTGGAGACAGAGATGCACTTCCTCACAGCTTGTGGAAAATATCAGGACATCAGGGAGAATTTCTACCAAAAATTCACACAAATATGCCCTGAATTCAGAAATTTGAATGACGACCAAAAACTCCCATACCTACTAGGGGAACAGAGAAACTGTGTAACCTTAGCGGCACCCTATGTTACAGCTTGCCATAAACAGAGGGACAACCAGTAAACCTAAGAAAAGAGTATATACAAATTATACGAATGTATATTTATACACTCAGGGATATATCTGTTTATACACTGTATGAATAGATCTGCATTTATGTGTTTGATGGGACAGTATTCAGGGAGCTTTAAGAATATAAGATCATAAGAAATAGGAGCAGGAGTAGGCCATTCGGCCCCTCGAGCCTGCTCCGCCATTCAATGAGATCATAGCTGATCATCCAAATTCAGTACCCTGTCCCTGCTTTCTCTCCATATCCCTTGATCCCTTTAGCCTTAAGAGATATATCCAACTCCTGCTTGAATATATTTAATGAATTGGCCTCCACTGCCTTCTGTGGTAGAGAATTCCACAGGTTCACCACTCTCTGGGTGAAGAAATTACTCCTCATCTCTGTCCTAAATGGCTTACCCCTTATCCTTATACTGTGACCCCTGGTTCTGGACACCCCAATCATCGGGAACATCCTTCCTGCATCTAGTCTGTCTGGTCTTGTTAGAATATTATAAGTTTCAATGAGATACCCTTTCATTCTTCTAAACTCCAGCGATTTATATGCCCAATCGACCCAATCTCTCCTCGTCATTCCTGCCATCCCAGCTATCAGCCTGGTGAATCTTCGCTGCACTCCCTCCATGGCAAGAACATCCTTCCTCAGATAAGGCGACCAAAACTGCACACAATACTCAAGATGTGATCTCACCAAGGCCCAGTACAACTGCAGCAAGACATCCTTGTTCCTGTACTCAAAACCTCTCGCTATGAATACAAGCATAAACTTTGTCTTCTTAACCACCTGCTGCACCTGCTTGCTTACTTTCAGCGACTGGGGCACAAGAACACCCAGGTCTCGTTTCACTTCCCCTTTTCCCAATCTATTGCCATTCAGATAATAATCTGCCTTCCTGTTTTTGACACCAAAGTGGATAACCTCGCATTTATCCACATTATATTGCATCTGCCACGCTTCTGCCCAATCACCCAACCTGTCCAAATCATTCTGGCGTTTCTCTGCATCCTCCTCACAGCACACACGCCCACCCAGCTTTGTGTCATCTGCAAACTTGGAGATATTACATCTAGTTCCCTCGTCTAGATCATTAAAATATATTGTGAACAGCTGGTGGTCCAAGGACCGATCCCTGCGGTACCCCACTAGTCACTGCCTGCCACTCGGAAAAAGACCCGTTTATTCCAACTCTTTGCTTCCTGTCTGCCAACCAGTTCTCTATCCAAGTCAATACCTTGCCCCCAATCCCATGTGCCTTAACTTTATACGCTAATCTCTTATGCGGGACCTTATCGAAAGCCTTTTGAAAATCCAAATACACCACATCCAATGGTTCTCCCTTATCTATTCTACCAGTTACATCCTTAAAAAATTCCAGTAAATTATTCAAGCACAAATTACCTTTTGTTAATCCATGTTGACTTTGTCCGATCCTGTCACTGTTTTCCAAGTGCTCTGCTATTACATCTTTTATAATGGACTCTAGCATTTTCCCCATTACCGATGCCAGGCTTACCAGTCTGTAATTCCCCGTTTTCTCTCTACCACCTTTTTTGAACAGTGGGGTAACATTAGCTACCCTCCAATGCATGGGTACTCTTCCAGTGTATATCGAATGTTGCAAGATGACCAGCAATTCATCTACTATTTCTAGGGCCACTTCCTTAAGTACCCTAGGATGTAGCTTATCAGGCCCTGGGGATTTATCGGCCTTCAATCCCGTCAATTTCCCTAACATCATTTCCCTAAAAATACTGATTTCATTCAGTTCCACCCTTTCATCAGACCCTATGTTCCCTGACATCTCCGGGAGGTTTTTTGTGTCCTTCTTGGAGAAGACAGAACTAAAATATGTATTTAGTTGGTCTGCCATTTCTTTGTTCCCCATTATAAATTCCCCTGATTCTGACTGCAAGGGACCTATGCTTGACTTCACCAATCTTTTTCTCTTCACATATCTACAAATGCATTTAAAGTCAGTTTTTATGTTCCCTGAAAGCTTACTCTCATACTCTATTTTACCCCTCTTAATTAATCCCTTTGTCCTCCTTTGTTGAATCCTAAACTGCTCCCAATCCTCAGGTTTACTGCTTCTTCTGGGCAATTAATATGTCCTCTCCTTGGATCTTATGCTATCCCCAATTTCCCTTTTTAGCAACTGTTGAGTCACCTTTTTGTTTTATTTTTACGCCAAACTGGGATGAACAAATTCTGTAGCTCATCCATACGTTCTTTGAATTTTTGCCATTGCCTATCCACCGTCAACCCTTTGAGTGACATTCCGCAATCAATCCTATCCAAATCGCGCCTCGTACTATTGTAGTTTCCTTTGTTTAAATTCAGGACCCTAGTCTCTGAGTCAACTACTTCACTCTCCATCCTAATGAAGAATTCTATCAAATTATGCTCGCTCCGACCCAAGGGGCCTCGTACAACAAGACTGCTAATTAATCCTTTCTCATTACATAATACCCAGTCTAAGATGGCCCGATCTCTAGTTGGTTCCTCGACAAATTGGTGCAGGAAACCATCCCGTATACACTCCAGGAATTCCTCCTCCACAGTATTATTACTAATTTGGTTAGCCCAGTATATATGTAGATTAAAGTCACCCATGATGACTGCTGTGTTCAGAGTTAACTTATCAGGTCGTTGAGCTTTCATTGGAACAGGCAGCTCCACATGTGTTAGATCGAGAGTAATGCTCCACTCACCTCACTGTAACACTTTGAAATACCCCAACCTTTCACTTTATTTACCTCTCACTTTACTCCTCACATACATATCCCAAACCTCTCCCTGTAACAGACTGATAAACCCAACTGACCTCACTTAACACTCCGATGCACGCTACACCCCTCAATTTTACACTCTGATATAACCAACTCTGTTCACTTTAAAACACTGATATAACCCATAACCCTCACTAACATTCTGGTATACCTCACAACACTATATCCAGCACCCCTCACTGAAACACACAGATACAACCCACTCTCATAAATACCATAAACCTCTCACTGTAACATACTGATATACCCCACACCCCTCACTGTAACACTCTGACATACCCCACACCACTGAATGTAACACGCTGATATAACACACACCCCTCGTTGTAACACCCTCGGATATACACCACACCCCTCACTGTAACAGTCTGATATACCCCACACTCCTCACTGTAACACTCCGATTGTTGAGTCTGTGTTTACAAATGCAGTTATACTGAATAACAGGACACAGACTACAGAAGTAAGTAAACAGGTCTTTAGTGATTGAGGGTCAGGGCGGAACTGAGGTACACTTTGCTCTGCAGGGTTTATATACCGGTGTGGTCACCACCGGTACTACAATGTATAGGAGCCATCAAAAAGTAGTCCATCGCCTTAAGGTATCCTCTTAAGGTAGTACAGGTTACATACACTACACTGATATACCCCACACTCCTCACTGTAACACTGATATATCCCACACTCCTCACTGTAACACTCTGATACACCCCACACTCCTCACTGTAACACTCTGATATACCCCACACCCCTGAATGTAAAACTTTGATGTAACCCACACCCCTCATTGTAACACCCTCGTATATACACCACACTCCTCACTGTAACAGTCTGATATTCCCCACACTCCTCACTGTAACACGCTGATATACCCCACACCCCTCACTGTAACACTCTGATATACCCCACACCCCTCACTGTAACACTGATATACCCGACACTCCTCACTGTAACACTCTGATATACCGCACACCTCTCACTGTAACACTGATATACCCCACACTCCTCATTGTAACACACTCGTGTATATACCCCACACTCCTCACTGTAACACTGATATACCCCACACCCCTCACTGTAACACTGATAAACCCCACACTCCTCACTGTAACACACTGATATACACCGCACTCCTCACTGTAACACTGATATAACCCACACTCCTCACTGTAACACAGATATACCCCACACTCCTCACTGTAACACTCTGATGCACCCCACACCCCTCAATGTTAAACTCTGATATAAACAACACAGCTCACTGTAAAATTCTGATATACCCCACACACCTCACTGTAACACTGATATTCCCCACACCCCTCACTGTAACACTCTGATATACCCCACACTCCTCACTGTAACACTCTGATGCACTCCACACCCCTCAATGTTAAACTCTGATATAAACAACACAGCTCACTGTAAAATTCTGATATACCCCACACACCTCACTGTAACACTGATATTCCCCACACCCCTCACTGTAACACTGATATTCCCCACACCCCTCACTGTAACACTCTGATGCACTCCACACCCCTCAATGTTAAACTCTGATATAAACAACACTGCTCACTGTAAAATTCTGATATACCCCACACACCTCACTGTAACACTGATATACCCCACACCCCTCACTGTAACATTCTGATATACCCCACACCCCTCACTGTAACACTCTGATATACTCCACACTCCTCATTGTAATACCCTCGTATATACAGCACACTTCTCACTGTAACACTGATATACACCACACTCCTCACTGTAACACACTGATATACCCCACACCCCTCACTGTAGCACTCCGATATACCCCACACCCCTCACTGTAACACTCTGATATACCCCTGTTGTCGGAAAAATGATTCCTCAGAAACTAGACTTTGAGTAAGAGAGACAACTTTATTAAGTGACAGAGCTCTGGGAGAAGCATCTGCAACCACGCGGTCTGCGAGAGCACCTTCTCCCCGATTGTAGTACATGCCGAGCTTATATACAATTCCAAGAAGTTGGTTTTAGATCATTTACATTCATCCAATCAATTCATTTATTAGCGCATATCATTATTTTCCTCCAGTCAGGAGTTTACACACTTGTGTTGCCAATTCTGCCTCTTCAGGTCTTCGTTCCGTCTTGTTCCCCGGCGGAATGTGATTAGTACGATAATAGGATACAAGTGATTAGTTCGATGATAGGATACCAGTGAACCTTGTTAGTCCTCAGTGATCCAATTAGTCCCAGTCAGGACACGAGACGAACTTTGTTCCAGCCATGCATAAGCGTGGCATGTCTCACTGTGCAGTGATTCAATTAATCCCAGTCAGCGAATTTGTTGTTTGTGTCTTTTCCAGCAAAATCTTGTCCAGCAAAATTTTATTCTAACGATCCCTCCTCTTGGTCCTGGAGCACGATTCATTTGCTCCCAGATGACCATCCTCGGTCCCCCTTTCGTCGGTGCTTACAGCCACTGGCTTATGTCCGGGGGTTCGGTTGTTCCTTCGACAGTGTCGTATTAGTGTTCTTCGTCCCTTGGTAGCAGGTTGGTGTGTTCCTCCACGATAGAGGCGATCGGCATCACGGTTTTCATAGCAGTTTGGCAACACAACTTTATAAGGCTCAGCACACAACACATCAACATACAAATTACAACTATTATTATTATCCCTTGCATCATCCACGCTCCCCACCCGGTTTTCCCTAGCAACCAATCAAGCCACCCTATGCTTGTGGGTTGATGGAGCTTCTTTATTTCTTCTTGGATATGATTTGCTAGGCTCGTGATATTCTCGGAGCTATCTGTGACATATGTACAGCAGTCTGTCCCGCTCAGGGCACAGGTGCCTCCTTGCGCCGCCAACAGATAATCTAGGGCTATCCTATTCTGTAAGGCGGTGGTCCGGATCGCCACCATTTCGGCACTCATTTCTCTCAGGGACTCAGCCGTATCGTCGGCTATTTGTTTGAGCACTGCTGCCATGTTTATGGATTCCCTTGCTATTTTTCCTGTTCCGTACCAGGGGAATGCTATAGCCCAGAATCTTTCGGTTTCCGTAATAGCTCTCTTAACACGCTTGGCTGGTTGCCATAATGACTGGTACCCGTAGTGGTGGGTTAGGGAGGATAAATAATGGATGTATGGTACTACATATCCTATATAGCATGACCCAGTCCAGGTTCGTGGAAGCCATGGATACGCCTTATATCCGCAAATGAAATAGGTATTATTATAGGCCTCAAATTTGTTCCAAAGTTGGTACATGATCCCAGGTATTCCCCTCCAGGGTAGATTGCTAGTCCGGTTTAGCACTTCGGATAAATTAAACATTCCCATGTAGGGCCATTCTAGGGCACCTGGTGGTTTAGTACTGGTTTTGGTTAAAGTGTAATTATACTTGCACTTACTCCATCCAACCACTAACCCTGTCTCATCATAGTTTACCAAGCAGACTTCCCCCTCTGCATTGTTTAGTTTTCCCCGTGCTGACTAATAGCTCTTCTGGATACCTTCGATTATCGTACTGGGGATGAAACCATCCTTTAAAGTTCGTGGGGTTATACCCTGCCTGTTTCCACTCATGTTCCAGCTGATCTGGATTCAAGCTAGTTTGGGTTTGTATGGTATCCTCCTTATTCCAGGTGGTATTAGAGTATAATAACCACCCTACCATCTCCTCTACCTTAAAGGGGATAGGCCTTAATGGGATTCCTGCCCCCGTATGGGTGGGCACATGGGCGCACACCCAGCAGGAGCTTTGGCCCATTTTTTTCGCATAGACATATGCCATATACAGAAAGGTATTTACATGCAATCCTCTCTCTTTACGTAAATGGGGTACCGCGCTTCCCGTGACAATATGAAATAACACCATTACCCATAATACTCTAAACATGATTAATATATCACTACAGTCCAGTCTTTACAGGAATTTTATGACAAAGGGTATGCAGATCACCTGTAAAACAGATTCAGAAAGTAGCCAGTCAGTGGTCTTTATATACTTTCAATTGTGTCCAATGCTTCCATACTCCTTTACCCCTTATGTCTAGACAGGCACAGGTATCCCCACTGATTATGATTTCATATGGCCCACTCCATTTTGGGGCGAACCCTGGTTTGCTGGGCAAAGTTTTCACCATGACTTTACTACCCGCTGAGGGAACACAAGCCGTCATTGTGAGCTCTTGTGCCCAATCCTTGTCCTCCTGATTATCACGGACATTCTTTCGCATCTCCTTTAATTGAGTGCTAAGTTCCAGAACGTATCGTTTTAGTCTATCTTTTAAAGGGCCTACATCGGCCCCACCTGTTATGATGCCTTCTGGCAATTGCATCGCCCTTCCTGTCATCAATTCATAAGGGGTCAAGCCTGTCGTTCGGTTTTCAGTGGCTCGCAGCTTCATTAGGGTAATGGGCAATACTTCAGTCCAGGTTTTCCCCGACGTCTGCATTGCCTTTGCCAATGCATTTTTAAGGGTTCGGTTCATTCGTTCCACCATGCCCGAACTTTGAGGGTGGTATGGGATGTGGAATTTTTGTTTAATTCCCATTAATTGGCATACCGTTTTTATGACACTCCCGGTAAAGTGGGTACCTTGATCAGAGTCCATTTGAATTGGTATTCCCCACCTGGGGATTACTTCTTCAGCTAAGACTCTGGCAACCATCAAAGCGGTGCAATTTCACGTGGGGAAAGCCTCTACCCAGCGGGTGAATTGGTCTATGACCACGAGGCAGTATGTTTTGCCGTGTGACGGTGGAAGGGGACCTGTGAAGTCTATTTGTATATGCTCCCAGGGCCCTCGTGGCCTTGGTTGATGTCCCATTTTGACCTTTATGGGTCGCCCGGGGTTATACTGCGCACAGGTGATACATCGATGGCAGTATCTCGTGATATCTCTTCCCATCCCCTTCCACCACCATTCTTTGCTGAGGCTTCCCATCATCGCTTCTCTCCCTGAGTGTACAAGCCCATGGTGGAGTTCTAATAGCGTATTTTGAATGCACTTGGGGGCCATTACCCTGTTATCCTTTCGCCAGACATTATCGCTTCCCCGCTTTGCGCCTTGTTCTTCCCACGTACCTTTTTCGACGTCGGGGGTGTCCTCATGGAGTTCGTCAATACTTATCTCGTCCTCGGAGCTGCTCACAGCGGCTATTGGTACTTCTTCAATCCTTTCTTGCTCTAGCGCCCTTTGTGCTGCTTGGTCCGCAGCCTGGTTCCCCTGGTGATTTAACCAGTCTGGGCTAGTCTGGTCCGGTTCCCTCTGATGTGCCTTAATCTTAATTACTGCTACCTGTTGGAGTTTGTCGCTAGCTTCTAGGAGGGCTTCTATCCTCAGCTGGTGTTTTATGGGATTGCCTCCCGTAGTAATGAATCCCCTCCTACCCCATGCAGTCATATAATCGTGGACCACCCCAAAGGCATACCTACTATCTGTGTAAATGTTCACGATTTTATTCTCTGACAACTCTAGTGCCCTGGTGAGAGCCACTAGCTCTGCCACTTGGGCCGATAGGCCTCCATCAATCCATCCTGACTCTACAGTTTTTAATTCGCCATTAACCATCGCCCACCCTATTCGGGGCAGCCCATCTACATACTTGCGTGAACCATCTACGTACAACGTCTCTTCCGCTGTCACTAAAGGGGTGTCTTTTATCCTATCTTCATCCAGGTTCATATCTACGTCCCCACAGTTGTGGGGCTCCCCAGTTCCCAGTATTCCTTCTGCCGGGTTCTCCCCTGTGTCTCTAACAATGGTTACTGCTTTACTCGGAGGGAGGAGGACGGCCTCCCACTTGGCATGTCTCATGTTCGAGACGGATCTTAATTTCCCGGTATTCAGCATCTCTACCAGAGTGTGTTTAGTGTGCAATATAACGTTTCCTGTCATTACTATTGGCTCACTAACCTTTACTGCCCAAGCCGCACAATCCAATGCAGCTATGCACCGGGAGAGCCCTGTGACTACCAGTCCCTCCACTGTGGAATAGTAGGCGACGGGCCTTCTTTTATCCCCATGATCCTGTGTAACTACTGCTGTGTAAAACCCTTCTTCATTGTTGCAATGTATGTGGAAGTCCTTACTCATATCTGGCAGTCCTAGCCCTGGGGCTGATACTAGCTCAGACTTTAGTTGAGTATAAGCTTCCTCTTGTTCCGGTCCCCAATCTATCGGTTCCAACGCGGGTTTACCCCCTTTCACTAATCTTTGTATAGGTTCTGCTAATTTAGCGAACCCCGGGATAAAATTTCGACTGTAATTAAAGAGCCCCAGTACCTTCCTGACTCCAAGTACTGTTACGGGTCTCGGCATGCCCTGGACAGCGTGTTTCCTGTCCTGTGGCATTTCTTTAAGTCCTTGGGAGATTAGATGTCCCAGGTATAGGACCTGAGTTTTTCCTATCTGTGCTTTTTTAGGGCTTACCTTGAGGCCAGCCGTCTCTAGGGCCCTTAGTACTAAATATAGGGTTGCCAGATGGTCTGCCTTCGTTTCCGAGGCTATTAGTATGTTGTCGACATACTGCAAAATAGTGCTTCCTTTAGGTACTTCTATCTGTTTTAGGATATCACTCATGACGCGGTGAAAAATAGCTGGGCTATTATGGAATCCCTGTGGCAATCGGGTCCACGTATATTGTTTATCCCCTACTGTGAATGCAAATTTCTCGTGATTCCGGATCTAATGGGAGTGCCCAGAATCCGTTAGCTATGTCTAAAACGGTGAATATCTTCTGTTCAGGGGATAGCCCATTCAAAATTGTTGAGGGGCTGGCAACGATGGGGTGTAATTTAGGAGTGACCCTGTTGAGGGCCGTATAGTCTATAATCAACCTATAGCTCCCATCAGGTTTCTCTACTGGCCATGTGGGGGAATTAGTAGTGCTCGTGGTTTCCCTCAGGATACCCCTTTCTACTAGCCCCTTCACTATGTCCACGACTGCCTTCCTGGCCTCCGCCTTTATTGGGTACTGGTGGTGGGATTAGCCAATGTCCCGCCCCGACTCACAGGAGCCATCTCGACTATTTCAACGTCCCCCTCGCCTGCAGGGGCTGTTGGTTCTGCACTGTAATATGGGGGAAGGGAGGTGGTGTCTGGACAAGTCCCCATTCGCCCCCCCTCGTATACCTTACACTCTAATTCCTTTATAATCTTTGCTTGACATTTCGCCTTTGTCTCTAGTTCCGTAACCATCTGTACTTTGTCTTGTGCAACTTTCTTTATTACGTTTAGTTGTTCAATGAGTCCTGCTAGTTGGTGTACTAATAACACTCCTGCTTTCTTGGTTTTATCCTTTGTCTGTTTAGTCAACCAGCTTCTCTGGAGTTCTAAAGTCTGTGACACATCCCACCCGTCTTTCTGCATCTTCTTAATTAACGACTGTCGGTTTGTCATATAAGAATATGTGAGGGAGCCCGAAGGTCCCCTCTTAACTTCCTCACCTGACATCGCCGCTGCTTCACCGATCGTTCCTTCGTGTCTGGAGATCTGTTCCTTAGAGAGCCCCCCTATTCTTTCCTTCCAAGAATACCCGAGCTTCTTGTCGCACTCTATGCCAGCGTTCTCAGAGGTCCGGGTTTGTCTTTCTCTCAAAACTGCCCAGACGTGTAACGCTTGCTTGTTGGACGGGGTTTCTACCCCTCCCCGGTGCCGGTTTACCTGATCAGGGTCCTACAACACCGACACTAATAATCTCCTAGTTCACTTAGCAACATGATATAATGCAGAAAAATGTTAACCATACTCGACTAGTATCACGACTTTAGAACACCTTGGAGTCTCGAGTCTCGGCACCTACTTCATGGTCCTGGCCTTCGCGTGGGGCATTTGCCCTCTTAACAACCGGCCTGAGGCTAGGTGTCTGAGACAAGTGTCCTCCTGATCCGAGGTTTTACTTAGTTACTATTACACAAATACAAATACACACATACAAATCAAGTAGTGTCTCTTACCCACTCAGTCTGTGTCCCAGATTCGTTTTGGTGCTGCTTCGCCGTTCAGTCGCCTTGTCGAGTGTCTCTGATTTATGGCCGGTCAAAAATCTGACTACTCACCCTGGTCACTGATTCGTACGATTGTTCAGCTCCGTGGCGCCCTGCTCGCAGCGCCAATTTGTTGTAGGAAAAATGATTCCTCGGAAACTAGACTTTGAGTAAGAGAGACAACTTTATTAAATGACGGAGCTCTGGGAGAAGCGTCTGCAACCACGCGGTCTGCGAGAGCACCTTCTCCCCGATTGTAGTACGTGCCGAGCTTATATACAATTCCAAGAAGTTGGTTTTAGATCATTTACATTCATCCAATCAATTCGTTTATTAGCGCATATCGTTATTTTCCTCCAGTCAGGAGTTTACACACTTGTGTTGCCAATTCTGCCTCTTCAGATCTTCGTTCCGTCTTGTTCCCCGGCGGAATGTGATTAGTTCGATAATAGGATACAAGTGATTAGTTCGATGATAGGATACCAGTGAACTTTGTTAGTCCTCAGTGATCTAAATAGTCCCAGTCAGGACACGAGACGAACTTTGTTCCAGCCATGCGTAAGCGTGGCATGTCTCACTGTGCAGAGATTCAATTAGTCCCAGTCAGCGAATTTGTTGTTTGTGTCTTTTCCAGCAAAAACTTGTCCAGCAAAATTTTATTCGAATGTTAGAACGGATTCTTTTACCCTCAGTCTGGTTCAGTAAACACTGAGTCGAACAACTGGAGAATTCAAACGATTTATTATCCGCGGAGTCTTACTCTGATATATCGACACCGACTCCTGCAAGAGTCTGCGAATCCAACAGAGCAAGCAATTTGCCATACCGTGTGCTACATTATTATACTTGCATTTGAGAAGACATTAACACATCGCACATTCTGAGCCAATCCTGAGCTGTGCACGTATACATTTAATTTGATTTCCTGGCCTGGCAGTTTGAAATAAAGAAGTCACATTTAACTGAATGGGTTACAGTTAAGTAAATATCCTGGTAATGTGCTCACGATCACCTAAACATTATGGTAATGCGTTTGCAATCATGGTAATGCGTTTTCTGATCGCCTATTGTCTGTATAACTTCTGCACACTGACTTATATTGTTCCTAACAGCAAGGTGTGACATTTGTGGGCGCCAGCCATATTAGCAGCCAAAGATCAGTTTAGCCTTTTTATTTTACTTCTTGCTGCCTTCGCAGTTTCTGGTTTCTATTTCCTTGACCTTGGTATTCTCACGAACACCCCACACTCCTCACTGTAACACTCTGATATACACCACACTCCTCACTGTAACTCTCTCATACACCCCACACTCCTCACTGTAACACACTGATATTCCACACACCCCTCACTGTAACTCTCTCATACACCCCACACCTCACTGTAAATACTGATATACCCCACATCCCTCACTGTAACACACTGATATACCCCACACCCCTCACTGTAACAGATATACCACACACCCCTCACTGTAACTCTCTGATATACACACTCCTCACTGTAAGTCTCTGATATACCCCACACCCCTCACTGCAAATCTCTGATATACACCACACTCCTCACTGTAAGTCTCTGATATACCTCACACCCCTCACTGTAACACTCTGATATATCCCACACTTTAATCCACTCTTACATATCCCAAACCTCTCACTGTAACAGATCGATAAACCCAACTCACCCCACTTTAACACACTGATGCACCCCACACCCCTCAATGTTACACTCTGATATAACCAAAACTGATCATTGTAAAACTCTTATATACCCCACAACCCTCACACTAAAATTCTGGTATACCTCACTACACTCTGATATATCCAGCACACCTCACTGAAACACTCAGATACAACCCACTCTCTTAAATACCATAAACCTCTCACTGTAACACACTGATATACCCCACATCCCTCACTATAACATTCTGATATACCCCACGCCCCTGAATTTATCACTGATATATCCCACGCCCCTCACTAACATCCTCGGATATACCCCACACCCCTCACTGTAACACTCTGATATACACCACACCCCTCATTGTAAAACTCTGATATACCCCACACTCCTCACTGTAACACTGATATTCCCCACACTCCTCACTAACATTCTGATACACCCCACACTCCTCACTGTAACACTCTGATATACCGCACATGCCACACTGTAACACTCAGATATACCCTACACCCCTCACTGTAACACTCTGATATACTCCAAACCACTCTCTGTAACACTCTTGTAAACCCACTCCCCTGACTGTAATAATCTTATGTACCCCACACACACCTTATTGTAACATAGATATACTCCACGTCCCTCACTGTAACACACCGATATACCTCACACCCCTGACTGTAACACTGATATACCCCACACCCCTGAATGTAACACGAATCTAACCCACACCCTCAGTGTAACACCCTGAGGTACTCTATCCCTCTCACAGAAACATTCTGATATAACCCACACGAATCACCATAACAATGTGATATACCCCACACCCCGCACTGTAACACTCTGATATACCCCACACTCCTCACTGTAACACTCTGATATACCCCACACCCCTCACTGTAACACTGATATACCCCACACTCCTCACTGTAACACTCCACACTCCTCACTGTAACACTCTGATATACACCACACCCCTCACTGAAACAATCTGATATAACCCACACCCATCACTATAACAATCTGATATACCACACACCCCTCACTGTAACTCTCTGATACACCACACGCCACTCAATGTAACACCCTCGGATATACACCACCCCTCACTGTAACACTCTGTTATACCCCACATCCCTCAGTTGAAAACTGTGATATACCCCACGCCCCTCACTGTAACACTGATATACACCATACACCTCACTGCAACGCTCTGATATACGCCATACCCCTCTCTGTAACGCTGATATTCCCCACAGCATTCACTTTAACACTCTGATACACCCCTCACCTTAATCCTCACTTACATGTCCCAAACCCCTCTCAATAACACATCGATATACCCCACTCACCTCACATTAACACTCTGATATACCACTCACACCCCAATGTAACAATCTGATGTAAACCCAGACCCCTCACAGTAATACTCTGACAAACTCAACACCCCTCACTCTAACACTCTGGTATACCTCACTATACTCTGATATACCCAGCATCCCTCACTACAACACTCAGATACAACCCACCGACTTAAATACCACAAACCTCTCAATATAACATTCTGATATACCCTACACCTCTCATTGAAACTCTACTAGATATCGAACGTCCCTCACTGTAACACGCTGATGATACATCCGACACCCCTCACTGAAACATTCTGATATAACCCACACCCATCAATATAACAATCCGATATTTCGCACACTCCTCACTGTAACACGCTGATACACCCCACGCCCCTCACTGTAACACCCTCTGACATACACCACACCCCTTAATGTAACACTCTGATATACCACAGACACCTCACTGTAACACTGTTATACGCCACATCCCTCAGTTGAAAATTGTGATATACCCCACACCCCTCACTGTAATGCTCTGATATTCCCCACAGCATTCACTTTAACACTCTGATATACCCGTCACTTTAATCCTCTCTTAGGTATCCCAAACCTTTCACTCTGACCCTCGGATATATCCCACTCACCTCACTTTAACCCTCTGATATACCCCACACCCCTCAATGTAACACTCTGATATACCCCACACCCCTCAATATAACACTCTGATAAAACCCAGATCCCTCACTGTAAAACTCTGACATACACCACAACCCTCACTCTAACACTCTGGTATAACTCATTACACTCTGATATACCCAGCACCCCTCACTGAAACACACAGATAGACCCCACTCTCTTAAATACCACACACCTCTCACACTAACACACTGGTAAAACCCACAACACTCATTGTTCCCCACACCCTTCACTGAAAAATTCTGATTTAACCACACCCATCATTATAACAATCTGATATACCCTTCACCCCTCACTGTACAACCCTGATATACACCATGCCCCTCACTGTAGCACTCTCGGTACACACCACCCCCTCACTGTAACCATCTATCAGTAAGAAAGTCTGTGACTACACAAACCGCTCTGGGTCCAGGTATATTGTGTATCAGTAAAACAGTCCGTGACTACACAAACCGCTCTGGGTCCAGGTATATTGTGTATCAGTAAAACAGTCCGTGACTACACAAACCGCTCTGGGTCCAGGTATATTGTGTGTCAGTAAAACAGTCCGTGACTACACAAACCACTCTGGGTCCAGGTATATTGTGTATCAGTAAAACAGTCCATGACTACACAAACCACTCCGGGTCCAGGTATATTGTGTATCAGTAAAACAGGTTTATTAAGCATTAAACAGCCAGCACAAAGAAGTAGTACTTAACAAGAAGATAGTCACAGTCTGATCGTTGAAACCCCGGCGTTCCTTCCGAGTGTCCGCGGCACAAGTCTCCTGATGTATCTTGCTGTGTTCCGTTGACCCATGCGCGCTTCCTTGGGATCTTGCTGTGTTCTGTTGACCGAAGCTCCTATCAATCTCTGGTTACACGGTGCGCTGCTTTCAATGTTCAAAACCTGTACCTTTATACCCTTTTCCCTCTCGTTTTGCCGACGTGGCAGTAATTAATCCTCTAACACCTGGTAAAAAGTCTTGCTCCCTCGTTAGCCATCTTATGACCTTGTTTGATCCTTCTGACTTTTTCTCCATGCATTACAAAGTGCCTTTATCTCAGATTTTTTGCATCTGTGTTCACTATGGAGAAGGACGATGTAGACATAAAAATCGGGCAGGGGGACTGTGATATACTTGAACATATTAGCATCAAGAGGGAGGAGGTACTAGCAGTTTTAGCAGGCTTAAAAGTGGATAAATCCCCAGGCCCGGACGAGATGTATCCCAGGCTGCTGTATGAGGCAAAGGAGGAGATTGCAGGGGCTTTGACACAAATTTTCAGAACCTCTCTGGCCACAGGGGATGTGCCAGAGGACTGGAGAACAGCTAACGTAGTACCATTATTCAAGAAGGGTAGTAGGGATAAACCAGGGAATAACAGGCCAGTGAGCCTAACATCAGTGGTAGGGAAATTATTGGAAAAAATTCTGAGGGACAGAATTAGTCTCCACTTGGAGAAGCAAGGATTAATCAGGGATAGCCAGCATGGCTTTGTCAAGGGAAGATCATGTCTGACCAATTTGATTGAATTTTTCAAGGGGGTGACTAGGTGTGTGGATGAGGGTAGTGCAGTGGATGTGGTATACATGGATTTCAGTAAGGCTTTCGATAAAGTCCCGCATAGGAGACTGGTCAAGAAGGTAAGTGCCCATGGGATCCAGGGTGCCTTGGCACATTGGATCCAAAACTGGCTTAGTGGCAGAAGGCAGAGGGTGATGGTCGAAGGTTGTTTTTGTGACTGGAAGCCTGTGTCCAGTGAGGTACCGCAGGGATCGGTGCTGGGTCCCTTGCTGTTTATGGTCTACATTATTGATTTGGATGTGAACGTAAAAGGTATGATCAGTAACTTCGCAGATGACACGAAAATTGGTGGGGTGGTAAATAGTGAGGAGGGTAGCCTCAGTCTGCAGGACGATATAGATGGGTTGGTCAGATGGGCAGAACAGTGGCAAATGGAATTTAACCCTGAAACGTGTGAGGTGATGCATTTTGGAGGGATTAACAAGGCAAGGGGATACACAATGAATGGTAAGACCCTAGGAAAGACAGAGGATCAGAGGGGCCTTGGTGTGCATGTACATAGATCCCTGAAGGCAGCAGAACAGGTGGAGAAGGCGGTTAAAAAGGCATATGGGATACTTACCTTCATTAGCCGAGGCATAGAATATAAGAGCAGGGAGGTTATGATGGAGCTGTACAAAACGCTGGTAAGGCCACAGCTGGAGTACTGTGTGCAGTTCTGGTCGCCACACTATAGGAAGGATGTGATGGCTTTGGAGAGGGTGCACAGGAGATTCACCAGGATGGTACCTGGGCTGGAGGACTTCAGCTATGAAGAGAGTCTGGACAGGCTGGGGTTGTTTTCCTTGGAGCAGAGAAGGCGGAGGGGGGACCTGATTGAGGTGTACAAAATTATGAGGGGCATAGATAGGGTGGATAAAAAGGAACTTTTCCCCTTAGTAGAGGGGTCAATAACCAGGGGCATAGATTCAAGGTAAGGGGCAGGAGGTTTAGAGGGGATTTGAGGAAGAACTTTTTCACCCAGAGGGTGGTTGGAATCTGGAACTCACTGCCTGAAAGGGTGGTAGAGGCAGGAACCCTCACAACATTCAAGAAGCATTTAGATGAGCACTTGAAACGCCATAGCATACAAGGCTACGGACCAAATGCTGGGAAATGGGATTAGACAGGGCTTGATGGCCGGCGCGGACGTGATGTGCCGAAGGGCCTCTCTCTGTTGTATAACTCTATGACTCTATGTTCACTTTTCACACAAAACTTCCTAGAATGTTGACAAAACAGTCGGTCCATCCGATAGCTGGACCAATGAAGGACGTCTCCAACTCTTATCTATCTCTCTAGTTTTTATCTCTTTAAGCATAATATTGCTGAATTCCTCGTCTCCATAAACTTAGCACAACATTCCATTACTTCAGTAATTTTAAACAGAGGTTTTAGTCAGGTTGGCATAATCCCATCCTGCTTTGCTCTCAGCCGTTCTCCATTTTATGCAGGCTTTTAGGGTCTAACATACAATTGCACATATTATAGTTATATAAAAATGGTTATCGAATCTTAATAATGTTTACTAAATCCTACAGGTACACCCTATCCTACAGATCCCTACCTTGAGGGCGAGGCATTTGCCGACCCCTCAAAACTAAAATCTTACATATGGATTATTTTTCTTCCGTTTATGTAACTCTAACATGTTCTGGGCTGTGATCATATTTAAATGTGATTGGGCATTGGACTTTAGGTGTTTCAGGTAGCAGGTGTAGAATAGTAAGCACATCATTACCACAAGTTGGGATATGACCAGTACATGGGAAATTATCCTAATCCAATGAGGAATTTCCATGCTTGTCCCTATGTTGTCTTATTAGTCCTAACAATTTTTGACTCCCTACCTTGTGACATGTGTGTTTAACTGGGTAGATCTTAAACAAACTTCTGATCTTACATAGTTCAAAGTTTTACTCCATGGGTTACATATCTCAAATACAAAATCATTACAAGTTGAAGAACAACCAGAGCGTGTGAAATAATACAAGCCTAAGGGCATGCTGATGTATTAAGCCCAATATCCCACCAGTGTGTGTTGTCCCTTATGCTTTCAATTTCAATATCTATTCTCCAGTTGTCTTGCTCCAAAACATAAAAATGCTTTAGGGAGGAGTTCAGTCGTATCATGAGCTCACTGAAACCCTCAAACAATAGGGGAATGTCGGGTCTGAATTGTGCCACATAACTGTGCAGCTCGTACTTAAAAACGTGTTGGTTGATGGGCCAGGTCCTGTTAGACCCGTAAACCATGGTAGTTGTGGTGGTAGTGACACAGGAGGCACCACCAAAATCACCTCAGACTGGATTCGTACTGGTTTTTCCCACGCTCTGTTACCTACAAAACATAATTATTAGTCACAGTTAAATTCAGTCTTACAATCATTTCAAGCGACATTACAGTTTCACATCTACTTCCTGATCTTCCAAGTCGAGATCCTTTCTCCCTTCCGTTTTTCAAAATAGCGGCCACGGGATCTTTTACACCCACCTGAGAGGGCAGCGATTTAACGTCACATCCGAAAGATGGCACCTCTGACAGAGCAGCTCTCCCTCAGTACTGCCCTGGAGTGTCAGCCTAGATTATGTCAAGTCTCCAGAGTGGGACTCAAACTCACGACCTTCTGACTCTAGAGGTGAGAGTGTCGCCCACTGAGCCGAGGCTGACCCCTCTTAAACTCCAGCCTAGTTACTGGGGTTATTATCAGCATCTTCAAACTGCCTCCCCCCCCACCACCCCCCCAACCCCGTAATTGCCATTATTAACACAGAACAGTCCTTCATGTGATTAACAGCAGAATGGGACCAGTGTGCTCAGGTGTGAACTCGTTGGTGTCTCAGCAGCTCAGATGAACTGGTGAATCCCTTTTCTCACACTGAGCAAGTGAACGGCCTCTCCCCGGTGTGCCGTCGCTGGTGTCTCACCAGGATCGATGACTCACCAAACCTCTTCCCGCAGTGAGAGCAGCTGAACGGCCTCTCCCCGGTGTGGATGCGTCGATGCATCTTCAGGTTCTTGGAGCATTTGAAACTCTTGTCGCAGTCGGAACATTTAAACGGCCTCTCGTCAGTGTGAACCAGCTGGTGCCGCCGCAGAGAGCAGGGACGACTGAAACCTTTCCCGCACTTGGAGCAGGTGAACGGCCACTCGTCAGTGTGAACTCGCTGGTGTTCCTGTAGAGAGGCGGAATGTGTGAATCCTTTCCCGCACTCGGAGCAGGTGAACGGCCTCTCGTCAGTGTGAACTCGCTGGTGCACCCGCAGATAGGAGGGATGAGTGAATCCTTTCCCGCACTCGGAGCAGGAGAACAGCCTCTCGTCAGTGTGAACTCGCTGGTGTATCAGCAGAGAGTCGGAACGTGTGAATCTTTTCCCGCACTCGGAGCAGGAGAACGGCCTCTCGTCAGTGTGAACTCGCTGGTGCAGCCACAGAGAGGAGTGACGAGTGAATCCTTTCCCGCACTCGGAGCAGGGGAACGGCCTCTCGTCAGTGTGAACTCGCTGGTGTATCAGCAGAAAGTCGGAACGTGTGAATCCTTTCCCACACTCGGAGCAGGAGAATGGCCTCTCGTCAGTGTGAATCAGCTGGTGTTCCCGCAGAGAGGAGGGACGAGTGAATCCTTTCCCGCACTCGGAGCAGGTGAACGGCCTCTCGTCAGTGTGAACAAGCTGGTGTATCCGCAGAGAGGAGGGACAATTGAATCCTTTCCCGCACTCGGAGCAGGAGAACGGCCTCTCGTCAGTGTGAACCAGCTGGTGTATCAGCAGGGCGTAGGAGAGAGTGAATCCCTTCCCACACACTGAGCAGGTGAACGGCCTCTCCCCGGTGTGAACTCGCTGGTGCTGTATCAGGTCGCTGGACCTTCTGAAGCTCTTCTTGCAGTCGGAGCACTGAAAAGGTCTCTCATCGGTGTGAACACGCTCGTGTATCAACCGGTTCCAAGACTGTTTAAACCTCTTTTCACAGTGAGAGCAGGCGAACGGCCTCTCCCCGGTGTGAACTCGCCGGTGTCTCAGCAGGGCGGATTGTTCAGCGAATTCCTTCCCGCACACGGAGCAGGCAAACGGCTTCTCCCCGGTGTGAACTCGCCGGTGTCTCAGCAGGGCGGATTGTTGAGTGAATCCCTTCCCGCACACGGAGCAGGCGAACGGCTTCTCCCCGGTGTGAACTCGCTGGTGTCTCAGCAGGGCGGATTGTTGAGTGAATCCCTTCCCACACATGGAGCAGGCGAACGGCTTCTCCCCGGTGTGAACTCGCTGGTGTCTCAGCAGGGCGGATTGTTCAGTGAATCCCTTCCCACACATGGAGCAGGCGAACAGCCATTTCATGGAGTGACTGCGTTGATGAGTCTCCAGCTCGGAGAGGCAACTGAATCCCTTCCCGCATTCCCGACATTTGCACAGACTCTCCTCGCTTTGCTTACACTTGTGCCTCCCCAGGCTGCACCTTCGGTTGAATCCACGTCCACACACAAGACACGTGTGCAGTTTGCCCGCATTCTGATTGCTGCTTTCCGCTTCCATATGTCGATGATATTCAGGTCCTGATGAATCCAGTGACTGTCGGATCTTCGCGTGAAGTTTGCATTAAGCTGCCCGTCTGCAATTCCTCCCCTTGCAAGAGACGGTAAAACAGGTTTATATAAGTAATTAATGTAAATACAGGAGAGAAAATAAAGAAAGACTGGCCTTTACACAGCGCATTTCACAATCAACGGTTTTACAGCCAATGAAGTACTTTTTGAAGTGTAGTCGCTGTTGTAAGGTGGGAAACACTGCAGCCAATTTGCATGATACATAATGGCCAGGACACCAGGGATAACTCTCCTGCCCTTCTTCGAAATAGTGGGATCGTTTATGTCCACCTGAATGTCTCATCCGAAAGAGGGCCCTCCGACAGTGCGGCGCTCCCTCAGTACTGCCCCTCCGACAGTGTGGCGCTCCCTCAGTACCGCCCCTCCATCAGTGTGGTGCTGCCTCAGTACCACCCCTCCGACAGGGCTGCGCCCCCTAAGCACCGCTCCTTCGGCACTGTCCCGGAGTGTCAGCCTAGGTTTATGTGCTCGAGTCCCTGGAGTGGGGTCTTTGAACCCACAACTTTCTGACTCAGAGACGAGGGTGCTCCCAATGGAGCCACTGGCTGGCTCTCAAGGTCTTTCACATCCTTGCTAAAGTGCGGTGGCCGGGGGAATTGTCACTGTCCCTTTAATCAGAAGACAACGAGGGGGGGAGGAAGTCCCTTCAAATATGGAGTGGGGTGGGTGTCCCTTTAAATGTGGAGAGGCGGGGCCACGCATGCTCATTGGGCCCCCCCACGAATGCGAGGTTATCCACTTTGGTGGCAAAAACAGGAAGGCAGATTATTATCTGAATGGCAATAGATTGGGAGAAGGGGAAGTGCAAAGAGACCTGGTTGTCCTTGTGCACCAATCGCTGAAGGTAAGCATGCAGGTGCAGCAGGCGAATAAGAAGGCAAATGTTATGTTGGCCTTCGTAGCGAGAGGGTTCGAGTACAGGAACAAGGATGTCTTGCTGCAGTTGTACAGGGCCTTGGTGAGACAACACCTTGAGTATTGTGTGCAGTTTTGGTCGCCTTATCGGAGGAAGGATGTTCTTGCAATGGAGGGAGTGCAGCGAAGATTCACCAAACTGATACCTGGGATGGCAGGAATGACTTATGAGGAGAGATTGGGTCGATTGGGCTTGTACTCGCTGGAGTTTAGAAGAATGAGAGGGGATCTCATTGAAACTTATAAAATTCTAACATGACTAGACAGACTAGATGCAGGGAGGATGTTCCTGATGGTTGTGGGTTCCAGAACCAGGGGTCGCATAGAAACTTAGAAACATAGAAGATAGGAGCAGGAGTAGGCCATTCGGCCCCTCGAGCCTGCTCCGCCATTCAATGAGATCATGGCTGATCATCCAAATTCAGTACCCTGTCCCTGCCTTCTCCCCATAACCCTTGATCCCTTTAGCCTTAAGAAATATATCTAACTCCTTCTTGAATATATTTAATGAATTGGCCTCAACTGCCTTCAGTGGTAGAGAATTCCACAGGTTCACCACTCTCTGGGTGAAGAAATTCCTCCTCATCTCAGTCCTAAATGGCTTACCCCTTATCTTTAGACTTAGAGATGAGGAAGAATTACTTCACCCAGAGAGAGGTGAACCTGTGGAATTCTCTACCACAGAAGGCACTTGAAGCCAATTCATTAAATATATTCAAGAAGGAGTTGGATATATTTCTTAAGGCTAAAGGGAGCAAGGGATATGGGGCGAAGGCAGGGACTGGGTACTTAACTTGGATGATCAGCCATGATCTCATTGAATAGCGGAGCAGGCTCGAGTGGCCGAAAGGCCTACTCCTATCTTCTATGTTTCTTCCATGTTTAATCATAAGAATACATGAGAGGGGGTGTCCCTTTAAATGTGGAGGGGGCGGGTGTCCCTTTAAATGTGGAGGCGCGGGTCCGCGCATGCTCAATCGGCCCCACCACAACACCAGGCTGCCAGTGCGCCTGCGCGGGGTCTCCGGGGAGCAGCCGGAAGGCTGGGCCCGGGGAAGAGGCGGAATCAGCGGCCGGGGTAAAGTCAACTGTTGGGGAATCGATTTAAGTCGAGGTGAGGGGGGGAGCGGAGACCGAGATTATGAAGTAAAAGACGAGAAAACCAAACCTGAGAGTCGGGCGGGCGGGACCTCCGCGGACGTCAGACGGAGCGGATTGAGCCGGAGCAACGTGAATCTGACTGACGGGAGCGCGGACCAATAGGAAGAGGGCTAAGCTGGGAGGACTGAACTGGGCGGCCTGGCCCTCCAATCAATGGCGGCGCGGCTAGGGGGCGGGACCTTCCTCCCCGGCGCTGGTAGGCTGGGGCCCGATTGTGACGTCATCAGAGGAAGAGGCAATTCAGGTGGATGGAGGCCCGGCCTGTGACTGACGGATGCTTTGACCAATTGGACGAGGGCTGAGGTGGGCGGACTGAACTGGGCGGCCTGGTCCGTCAACCAATAGCGGCGCGGCAAGGGGGCGGGGCCTCCTCTCCAGCTCAGGTGCGCTGGGGCCGATTTTGACGCGCTGTCCCCAGCTGAGAGCAGCTCAGTCAACACAGAGCTGGGGCTGGAATCTGGGAGAGAGGCTGCAGGCAGCACAGAGCTGGGGCTGGAATCTGGGAGAGGGGCCGCAGTCAGCACAGAGCTGGGGCTGGAATCAGAATCTAGGCGAGGGGCCGCAGTCAGCACAGAGCTGGGGCTGGAATCTGGGAGAGGGGCCGCAGGCAGCACAGAGCTGGGGCTGGAATCTGGGAGAGGGGCCGCAGGCAGCACAGAGCTGGGGCTGGAATCTGGGAGAGGGGCCACAGGCAGCACAGAACTGGGGCTGGAATCTGGGAGAGGGGCCGCAGGCAGCACAGAGCTGGGGCTGGAATCTGGGAGAGGGGCCGCAGGCAGCACAGAGCTGGGGCTGGAATCGGAATCTGGGAGAGGGGCCGCAGGCAGCACAGAGCTGGCCGCAGGCAGCGGGCCTGGCAAAGGGGCACAAGCTTCTTTGACATGCACATTTGTTTCCTGCAGACAAACTTGGTCACTCTGCAAAAAAAACTGTTTAACAATTCATCATAACTCCCCTGCTTTAGGGGAGGCGTAGAGTGCAAAAAGCAAGGAAGTTATGGTGAAACTGTGTGAAAGACTGGAGTCAGCTGTGGCTCAGTGGATAGTAGAGTCAGAAGGTTGTGGGTTCAAGATAGACTTGCACTTGTAAGAACATAAGAAATAGGAGCAGGAGTCAACCATTCGGCCCTTCGAGCCTGCTCATATACATATAAATGACCTGGATATTGCAATGCAGTGTAGAATTTCTAAATTTGCCGATGCCACACGCCCAAATTTGGTGACAAACAGTGAGGGTGATACCAATCGACTGTAACAGGACATGGAAAGGCTAGCAGAATGGGCAGACAGGTGGCAGATGGAATTTAATACAGAGAAACATAGAAGATAGGAACAGGAGTAGGCTATTCGGCCCTATGAGCCTGCTCCGCCATTCAATGAGACCATGGCTGATCATCCAAATTCACTACCCTGTCCCTGCCTTCTCCCCATATCCCTTGATCCCTTTAGCCTTAAGAAATATATCCAACTCTTTCTTGAATATATTTAATGAACTGGCCTCCACCGCCCTCTGTGGCAGAGAATTCCACAGGTTCACCACTCTCTGGCTGAAGAAATTCCTCCTCATTTCAGTCCTAAATGGCTTACCCCTTATCCTTAGACTATGACCCCTGGTTCTGGACTCCCCGGCCATCAGAACCATCCTTCCTGCATCGAGCCTGTCCAGGCCTGACAGAATTTTATAGGTGTCGATGAGATCCCCTCTCAATCTTCTAAACTCGAGTATAAGCCCAATCGACCCAATCTCTCCTCATACGTCATTCCTGCCATCCCAGGTATCAGCCTGGTGAATCTTCGCTGCACTCCTTCCATGGCAAGAACGTCCTTCCTCAGGTAAGGCGACCAAAACTGCACACAATACTCAAGGTGCGGTCTCACCAAGGCCCTGTACAACTGTAGCAAGACATCCTTGTTCCTGTACTCGAACCCTCTTGCTACGAAGGCCAACATACCATTTGCCTTCTTAACCGCCTGCTGCACCTGCATGCTTACCTTCAGCGACTGGTGCACAATAACACCCAGGTCTCTTTGCACTTGCCCTTCTCCCAATCTATTGCCATTCAAATAATAATCTGTCTTCCTGTTTTTGCCACCAAAGTGGATAACCTCACATTTATCCACATTATAGTGCATTTGCCATGTTTCTGCCCAATCACCCAACCTGTCCAAATCGTACTGGAGTTTCACGACATCCTCCTCACAGCATACCCTCCCACCCAGCTTTGTGTCGTCTGCAAATTTGGAGATATTACATCCAATTCCCTCGCCCAGATCATTAATATAGATTGTGAACAGCTGGGGTCCTAGGACCGATCCTTGCGGTACCCCACTATTCACTGCCTGCCACTCGGAAAACGACCCATTTATTCCAACTCTTTGCTTTCTATCCGCCAACCAGTTCTCTATCCAAGTCAATACCTTGCCCCCAATCCCATGTGCCTTAATTTTGCACGCCAATCTCTTATGCGGGACCTTATCGAAAGCCTTCTGAAAGTCCAAATACACGACATCCACTGGTTCTCCCTTAACTATTTTACCAGTTACATCCTCAAAAAATTCCAGTAGATTAGTCAAGCATGATTTACCTTCTGTAAATCCATGTTGACTTTGTCCGATCCTGTCACTGCTTTCCAAGTCTTCTGCTATTGCATCTTTTATAATGGACTCTAGCATTTTCCCCACTACCGATGTCAGGCTTACCGGTCTATAATTCCCCGCTTTTTCTCTGCCACCTTTTTTGAATAGTGGGGTAACATTAGCTACCCTCCAATCCATGGGTACTGTTCCAGAGTCTATCGAGTTCTGGAAGATGATCAGCAATGCATCTATTATTTCTAGGGCCACTTCCTTAAGTACCCTGGGATGTAGATTATCAGGCCCTGGGGATTTATCGGCCTTCAGTCCCATCAATTTTCCTAACACCATTTCCCTACAAATACTGATTTCTTTCAGTTCCACCCTTTCATCAGACCCTATGTTCCGCGGTATTTCTGGGAGGTTATTTGTGTCCTCCTTTGTGAAGACAGAACCAAAATATGTATTTAGTTGTTCTACCATTTCTTTGTTACCCATTATAAATTCCCCTGATTCTGACTGCAAGTGACCTACGCTTGACTTCACCAATCTTTTTCTCTTCACATAT
Source organism: Somniosus microcephalus (assembly GCF_052327205.1). Lineage (NCBI taxonomy): Eukaryota > Metazoa > Chordata > Chondrichthyes > Squaliformes > Somniosidae > Somniosus > Somniosus microcephalus. The sequence goes on from NW_028225184.1 coordinate 2,874,233, forward strand.
CTATGAAAGCTTTTACAGTCAGTTTTTATGTTCCCTGAAAGCTTACTCTCATATTCTATTTTCCCTTTCTGAATTAATCCCTTTGTCCTCCTTTGTTGAATCTTAAACTGCTCCCAATCCTCAGGATTATTGCTTTTTCTGGCCAATTCATATGTCCTCTCCTTCGATCTTATGCTATCCCTAATTTCCCTCGTTAGCCACGGTTGAGTCACCTTTTTTGTTTTATTTTTATGCCAAACTGGGATGAACAAATTCTGTAGCTCATCCATTCGGTCTTTGAATGTTTGCCATTGCCTCTCCACCGTCAACCCTTTGAGTGCCATTCCCCAATCAATCCTACCCAACTCGCTCCTCAGACCATCGTAGTTTCCTTTATTTAAATTGAGGACCCTAGTCTCTGAGTCAACTACTTCATTCTCCATCTTAATGAAGAATTCAATCATATTATGATCGCTCCGACCCAAGGGGCCTCGTACAACAAGATTGCTAATTAATTCTTTCTCGTTACATAATACCCAGTCTAAGATGGCCTGATCTCTGGTTGGTTCCTCGACATATTGGTCCAGGAAACCATCCCGTAAACACTCCAGGAATTCCCCCTCCACAGTATTGTTACTAATTTGGTTAGCCCAATCTATATGTAGATTAAAGTCACCCATGATGACTGCTGTGCCCTTATTGCACGCTTCTTTAATTCCCCTTTTAATGCCATCCCCAACCTCCGCCTTACTGTTTGGAGGTCTATATACCACTCCCACTAATGTTTTTTTCCCCTTAGTATTTCTCAGTTCTACCCATACAGATTCCACATCATCAGAGCTAATATCCTTCATTACAATTGTGTTAATCCCTTCTTTAACCAGTAATGCTACCCCACCTCCCTTTCCTTTTTGCCTATCTTTCCTGAATATCGAATACCCTTGGATGTTGAGTTCCCAGTCTTGGCCATCCTTGACCCATGTTTCCGTAATCCCAACCAAATCATATTCATTTACCTCTATTTGCGCAGCCAATTCATCCACCTTATTACAAATGCTCCTCGCATTAAGACACAAAGCCTTCAGGCTTGTTTTTTTTAACGCTCTTAGACCTATTAGAATTATTATTTACTGTGGCCACGTTTGATTTAACCCATTGATTTCTCTGACTGCCACTTTTGCTTTTCTCCTTCCTATCTTTTGCTTTTATCCTTGTGATGCGCTATCAATTCTAATAAGAGGCCGAGCAGAGTTCAGAACGACAGGCTTTTATTAACTACTGAATTGCACTTCAGACAGATCAGGACTATGCCTCTAGTGGACGACCGAATGCCTGGAGCTGCCATGCGGCCGTCCTTATACTCGGTAGCCGAGGGCGGAGTCAGCTGAGGCATAGTCAGACGTAACAGTGAGCAAGAGTGAACAACAACAACAACAAGTGAACACAGTGAACTACAGTGGTTTACCACATTCACCCCTCGTTTAAAATTAAGTCCGGCGGGGTGAAGTGTATCAAAAGTTCGAGTAGGCGAGTCTGTCGGGCGGCCTCGTTTGCCGTCGAGATCTTCGTGGCGACGGTTGCGATGTTACAGCTTCCAACAACGCGTCTTGAGCGGGGTCGGGCACCGGTGTATCGTCCCCTTTGGTGTTGGGTGGGCGAGTGGACTCCGGCTGGTCCTGGGGTCACGGCATGCCGTCTACTGGGGTGGAATGGATAGGGGTGAGAATTTGGTCTACTGAATTTTGGGCCGTGTCGAAGGGGGTCGTGGTGGAGGGCAATGGTGACGGGTCAGTGGACCCCGAGGGTGCCAGATCTCTAATGGAGACTGTATCCTCCCGCCCGTCCGAGTATGCCACGTAGGCGTACTGGGGGTTGGCATGGAGGAGGTGAACCTTCTCTACCAGGGGAGCCGTTTTGTGGGACCTTACATGCTTCCTCAGCAGGACCGGCCCTGGAGACGTCAGCCAGTGTGGTAGTGAGGTACCGGATGTGGACCTCCGGGGAAAAACGAACATTCGCTCATGGGGGGTGGCGTTGGTGGCCGTACACAGCAGTGACCGGATGGAGTGGAGCGCATCAGGTAGGACATCCTGCCAACACGGAAGGCCCCTAGATTTTAAGGCTAGGAGGGCCGCCTTCCAAACCGTCGCGTTTTCTCTTTCAACCTGTCCGTTCCCCCGGGGGTTGTAGCTGGTGGTCCGGCTTGAGGCAATACCTCTCATGAGCAGGTACTGACGGAGTTCGTCGCTCATGAAGGACGAGCCCCGGTCGCTATGAATATAGCTGGGAAAACCGAACAGAGCAAAGAGGTTGTGCAGGCATTTAATGACCGTAGCAGTGGTCGTGTCCGGGCAGGGGATGGCGAAAGGGAAACGGGAGTACTCATCAACTATGTTGAGGAAGTACACATTACGGTCAGAGGAGGGGAGGGGCCCTTTAAAGTCGACACTCAGGTGCTCAAAAGGGCGGGTGGCCTTGATCAGGTTTGCTCTGTCAGGCGTATAGAAGCGCGGCTTGCACTCTGCACAGACTGGGCAGCTCCTGGTCATGGTCCTGACCTCCTCGATGGAGTAAGGCAGGTTGCGGCCTTTAATGAAATGGAAGAACCTGGTGACCCCCGGGTGGCAGAGGTCGTTGTGGAGGCCCCGTAGTCTATCGATCTGCGCGGTGGCGCATGTGCCTCGCGATAGAGCATCTGAGGGTTCGTTAAGTTTCCCGGGCCAGTACAAGATGTCGTAATTGTAGGTGGAAAGTTCAATTCTCCACCTCAAAATCTTGTCATTTTTGATTTTGCCCCTCTGCTTGTTGTTGAACATGAAAGCGACTGAACGTTGGTCAGTAAGCAGGGTAAATCGTTTTCCAGCCAGGTAGTGCCGCCAGTGGCGCACCGCCTCCACAATGGCCTGGGCCTCTTTTTCCACAGAGGAGTGTCTGAGTTCGGAGCCCTGGAGGGTTCGTGAAAAAAAGGCCACGGGTCTTCCCGCCTGGTTAAGGGTAGCGGCCAGGGCAAAGTCGGATGCATCGCTCTCCACCTGGAAGGGGATGGACTCGTCTACCGAGTGCATGGTGGCCTTGGCAATGTCGTCTTTTATACGGTGAAAGGCTGAGCGGGCCTCCGCCGTCAGGGGGAAGGAGGTGGACTTGATAAGTGGACGGGCTTTGTCCGCATAATGAGGGACCCACTGGGCGTAATAGGAAAAGAAGCCCAGGCACCTTTTGAGGGCCTTGAGACAGTGGGGCAGGGGAAGTTCCATCAATGGGCGCATCCGGTCAGGGTCAGGGCCGATGACTCCGTGTTCCACCACGCAACCAAGGATAGCGAGGCGGACTGTGCGGAATATGCACTTTTCCTTGTTGTACGTGAGGTTTAGGAGTTGGGCCGTGCGAAGGAACTTATCAAGATTGGCGTCATGGTCCTGCAGGTCATGGCCGCAGATGGTCACGTTGTCCAGGTAGGGAAACGTGGCCTGTAACGCATTCTCGTCAACCATCCGGTCCATCTCCCTCTGGAAGACGGAGACACCGTTGGTGACGCCGAAAGGAACCCTGAGTAAGTGAAAAAGACGGCCGTTTGCCTCGAAAGCTGTGTACTGGCGGTCCTCGGGGCGGATAGGGATTTGGTGGTATGCTGCCTTGAGGTCAATGGTCGAGAAAACGCGATTTTGCGCTATCTTATTAACCATGTCGGCTATGCGGGGGAGAGGGTATGCGTCCAACTGGGTGTACTTGTTGATAGTCTGGCTGTAGTCAATGACCAGGCGCTGCTTGTTGCCAGTCTTAACGACTACCACCTGAGCTCGCCAGGGGTTGGTACCATCCTCAATAATCCCCTCTTTCAGGAGCCGCGTCACCTCAGATCTTATGAAGGATCTGTCCCCGGTGCTGTATCGCCTGCTCTTTGTGGCGATAGGCTTGCAGTCGCGGGTGAGGTTGGCGAACAGGGGGGGGTGATTTTGAGGGTGGAGAGACTACAGGTGGGGCGCGGCGGGCAATTTAAAAACTGCTGGTTGCAGACAGTGAGCGGGGGAAGAGGTCCACCGTATGTCAAGGTGACACTCTTAAAGTGACAATGAAAGTCCAACCCCAGCAGAACGGCAGCGCAGAGATGTGGCAGGACGAATAGCTTTACATTTTTATAAACGGAGCCCTTCACCGAGAGGGTCACTACGCAGTAGCCGCCGACGTCTGCTGAGCGAGATTTTGAGGCCATGGAGATCCGATGGCGCGTTGGCCGGACCGAGAGGGAATAATGCCGTACCGTATCAGGGTGTATGAAGCTCTCCGTGCTCCCGGAATCAATAAGGCAAGTTGTGGCGCGGCCATTTACCTGGATGTCCATCGTGGACCTGGCTAGCTGATGGGGTCTGGATTGATCCAGCATAATGGAGGCCGCTGTGGAGTCGGGAGCATCGCTGTAGAACCCCGGTGAGGCGGCGGTGAGTGAGTCGGGGGCCCGTTGGCAAAATGGCGGCGCCCATGACGATCCCGATCCCCACGAGGCTGGAGGAAGGCAAGATGGCCGCTCCCACGAATCGCACGCGGCGCTGCTGGAGGTAGGGGTCTTCTGACTTCTGCAGACGCCAGCGTAGTGTCCCTTCTTACCGCAGGCAGAGCAGACCGCGTTTTTCGCCGGGCAGCGCGCCCTGGGGTGTTTGGTTTGGCCACAGAAATAACATTTCTGGCTCGGGCGGGACATCACTGCAGCAGTTGAGGCCGGGGCCCGTGGCGGCGCCGTGTCCCAAGATGGCGGCGGCTGCGGCATCCATGAGGCGGCCGCGCGGTCCGGGGAGTAGGCCTCCATGTTCCGGTGGGCTACGTCCAACGAAAGGGTGAGTGAAATCGCCTTCTTCAGGTCGAGCTTGCTACTTTCCAGCAGTCGCTGCCGTGTGTGAGTGGACCTGAGGCCCGCAACGAGGGCGTCACGGATGAGCTCCTCCGTATGTTCCGTGGCTGATACTTGCTTGCATTCGCAGGCTCGGCCGAGTTCCTTCAGCGCCCGTATGTATGCTTCTGTGGGTTCCCCGGGCTGTTGTTTGCGAGACCCCAGGAGATGTCTTGCGTAAACATAGTTGACCGGGCGTGCGTATTGCTCCTTCAAAATGTCGATAGCCCCCTGGTAGCTCGTAGCATCCCGGATAAGGGCAAAAGCTCGGTGGTTTACTTTAGAATTCAGCACCCTGAGCTTGTCGGCGTCGGTCTCGCCGGATGCAGCCAGAAAGGACTCAAAACAGTTCAGCCAGTGCGAGAACTTAGCAGTCGAGTCCGGTTCTTGCGGGTCGAGTTCCAGGCACTTGATCTTAAGTATCTGCAGCATCGTTATAATTATTATTTTTTTTTTCAGTAGTTAATAAAATTGATGCGCTATTAATTCTAATAAGAGGCCGAGCAGAGTTCAGAACGACAGGCTTTTATTAACTACTGAATTGCACTTCAGACAGATCAGGACTATGCCTCGAGTGGACGACCGAATGCCTGGAGCTGCCATGCGGCCGTCCTTATACTCGGTAGCCGAGGGCGGAGTCAGCTGAGGCATAGTCAGACGTAACAGTGAAACAAGAGTGAACGACAACAACAACAACAGTGAACTACAGTGGTTTACCACACCTTGTTTCCCTTTCCTGTGTCTCCCTGCTCAGGTTCCCAACCCCCTGCCATTTTAGTTTAAACCCTCCCCCACAGCACTAGCAAACACTCCCCCTAGGACATCGGTTCCAGCCCTGCCCAGGTGCAGACCGTCCGGTTTGAACTGGTCCCACCTCCCCCAGAACCGGTTCCAATGTCCCAGGAACTTGAATCCTTCCCCCTGGCACCATTCCTCTAGCCACGTATTCATCTGAATTACCCTTCTATTTCTACTGACTAGCACGTGGCACTGGTAGCAATCCTGAGATTACTACCTTTGGAGGTCCTATTTTTTAATTTACCTCCTAACTCCCTATATTCCACTTTTAGGACCTCATCCCGCTTTTTACCTATATCGTTGGTGCCTATATGCACCACGACAACTGGCTGTTCACCCTCCCCTTCCAAAATGTTCTGCAGCCGCTCAGAGACATCCTTGACCCTTGCACCAGGGAGGCAACACACAATCCTTGAGTCTTGTTTGCGGCCGCAGAAACGCCTATCTATTCCCCTTACAATTGAATCCCCTATTACTATAGCTCTACCCCTCTTTTTCCTCCCATTCTGTGCAGCAAAGCCACCCCTGGTGCCAGGAAGTTGGCTGCTGCTGCTGCCTTCCTCTGATAAGCCATCTCCCCCAACAGTACTCAAAGTGGTGTACCGGTTGGAGAGGGGGATGGCCACGGGGGACCCCTGCATTACCTGCCTGCGCCTAGTACTCTGCCTGTTGGACAGGAAGAAAGGGAACGGGTAACCAACTCCTTAAACATGCTATTCACGATGTCCTGAGCATCGTGAACGCTCCAGTATGCATCCAATCGCAGCTCCAGTGCCACAATGCTGTCTGTCAGTAGCTGCAGCTGGATGCACTTCCTGCACATGTAGTTGTCAGGGACACAGGAAGTGTCCCCGAGTTCCCGCATATCACGTGGCCGGGCTGTCCTGCCATGACTTACCCTTTAGTTAATTGAATTTAAATTAAATCAATGAATCCCACTAATAATACTACAGTTAACTGGTTTACCAACAGTCCCCGCTACACCAGAGAGACCTTAGAAAATATAAACCAGAGTTAAGAAATCCCGTTCCAGGGACTTGAGCATATAAAGCAAGGCTGACACTCCACTGCAGTGCTGAGGGAGCGCCGCACTGTCGGAGGGGCAGTACTGAGGAAGCACTACACTGTCGGAGGGGCAGTACTGAGGGAGTGCCGCTCTGTCGGAGGGGCGGTGCTGAGTGAGCGCTGCTCCATGGCAGGGGCAGTAGTGAGGGAGCGCTGCACTGTCGGATGGTCGGTACTGAGGGAGCACCACACTGACGGAGAGGCAGTACTGTGGGAGCGCCACACTGTTTACAGGGAAACCCACCTACTTCACATTAAAAGGGACTCCCCCTCCCCCCTCTCGTGTTCTTCAGATTAAACAAAGAAGAAACATAGAAGATAGGAACAGGAGTCGGCCATTCGGCCCGTCGAGCCTGCTCCGCCATTCAATGAGATCATGGCTGATCATCCAAACTCAGTACCCTGTTCCTGCTTTCTCCTCATATCCCTTGATCCCTTTAGCCTTAAGAAATATGTCTAACTCCTTCTTGAATATCTAACGCCTTCTATGGCAGAGAATTCCACAGGTTCACCACTCTCTGGGTGAAGAAATTCCTCTTCATCTCTAAGTCTAAGGATAAGGGGTAAGCCATTTAGGAGAGATGAGGATGAATTTCGGGAGCGGGGCCCGGCGGCGCATGCGGAGTAGGGGGAGGGGGCAGGGCCTGTTCAGAGCCCGCGCTCACCTTGGAGCGGCGCGTGCGGAGTAGGGGGAGGGGGCGGGGCCTGTTCAGAGCCCGCGCTCACCTTGGAGCGGCGCGTGCAGAGTAGGGGGAGGGGTCGGGGACTGTTCAGAGCCCGCGCTCACCTTGGAGCGGTGCGTGCGGAGTAGGGGGAGGGGCCTGTTCAGCGCTCACCTCCAACAATGAGAACAACAACAACTTGTATTTCTATAGTGCCTTTAACGTAGGAAAACGTCCCAAGGTGCTGCACAGGAGTATTGTAAGACATTGAAAAATGTGACCCTGAGCCACAAAAGGAGAAATTAGGGCAGATGGCCAAAAGCTTGGTCACAGTGGTGGGTTTTGATCAGCCATGATCTCATTGAATGGCGGAGCAGGCTCGAGGGGCCGAATGGCCTACTCCTGCTCCTATTTTCAATGAGAGGCGGAGAAGTTCAAAGAGGGAATTCCAGAGCTTAGAGCCGAGGCAACAGAAGACACGGCCACTGATGGTGCAGTGATTATAATCAGGGATGCTCCAGAGGGCAGAATTGGAGGAACGCAGATGTCTCGGGGGGGAGGAGGCTGAGGGGAGACCTGATTGAGGTGTATAAAAGTATGAGGGGCCGAGATAGGAAGGACCTATTTCCCTTGGCAGAGGAGTCCACAACCAGGGGGCGTAGATTTAAAGTAATTGGACGGAGCTTTAGAGGGGAGTTGAGGAGAAATGTTTTCACCCAGTGGGTGGTGGGGGTCTGGAACTCACTGCCTGACAGGGTGGTAGAGGCAGAAACTCTCATCACATTTTAAAAGGTACTTGGATGTGCACCTGAAGTGCCGTAACCTACAGGGCTATGGACCAAGTGCTGGAAAGTGGGATTAGTGTGGACAGCACTTAACCTGCCGGCACGGACAAGATGGGCCGAATGGCCTCCTTCTGTGCCGTAATTTTTCTGTGATTCTATTGCGGGGGACGGTGGTTGTGAGGCTGGAGGGAATAACTAAGATAGGTAGGGGCGAGGCCATGGAGGGATTTGAAAACAAGGATGAGTATTTTGAAATCGAATCATTGCTTAACCGGGAGCCAGTGTAGGTCAGCGAGCACAGGGGTGATGGGTGAACGGGACTTGGCGTTGAGTTACGACACGGGCAGTTTTGGATCACCTCAAGTTTAAATCGGGTCGAATGTGGGAGGCCAGCCAGGAGAGCATTGGAATAGTCAAGTCTAGAGGTAAGAAAGGCCCGGGTGAGGGTTTCAGCAGCGGATGAGCTGAGGGAAGGGCGGAGATGGGTGATGTTACCCAGGTGGATGTAGGCGGTTGTTGAGATACCGCGGCAAACGTGGGAGTCGAGACCAGAGTTAGTAAAACACAACTGCTTTATTCAAACTCATGGCAAACAGAAACTGGAAAAGCCCGCGCATCCACTTAAATACTCCCCAGACAGGAAGTGCTCCCGGCAGCCTGTCCCTGCGGGAAACAAGTTGCTGGAGGAAAGGGCCCCCCGGCTGGGGGCATCTGCTTAAACTGTCCGTGCCGCCGTGTCGCCACAGAGCTTCCCCCAGAATCCGCTTAGGAGGCGTGGACGAGTCGTGACGGTGGTCTGATGGTTCTGCTGGAGCGGCTCTGAGTGGTCGCCGGTCTAGTTGGTGGGGCCGGGCGGTTCGCCGCCGGCTGTGCTGGCTGGATGGCCTCTAGTTGGAGGCCGGGCCACGGGGACCTGTTCCCCTGGTTCTGTGTGTGCTGGTTTGAGCCGGTCGATGGAGACTGTGTCGACCCTGTCGCCGAGCCGCAGCTTCAAGACCTTGTCCCCGGTTTGTAGTCCGTCGTACGGGGGTCGCAGGGGCCCGCGGTGCGCGTCGTGTCACACGAAGATGAAGCGCGCCTGCTGTTAGTTTGGCGGGACGTGAGGTGCGAGTTCGCCGTGTCGGTTGACCGGAAGTGGGGCGAACTGCTGAGCGGAAGAGAGAGTTGAGCCGCTGCTGTTTGGCCGACCAAGGCGTGGTAGCCTCCGGAAAGAATTCACCTGGGACGTGCAGCGGTTGTCCGTAGACAAACTGCGCTGCCGAGGACTGGAGGTCTTCCTTGACCGCGGTGCGTAGGCCTAGTAGCACCCACGGTAGGCGGTCAGTCCAGGTACTGTCCTGCAGGCCGGCGTGGAGTGAGGCCTTGAGTGACCTGTGGAAGCGTTGACACAGCCCATTGGCCTGCGGGTGGTTCGGTGGAGCATCACCCCGAGGTTGCGTGCTGTGGCCGTCCAGAGCTCGGAGGTGAACTGGGCGCCTCTGTCAGAGGTTATGTCGGCTGGTACGCCGAACCTTGCGACCCAGGTGATAACGAACGCCCTGGCGATGTCGGCTGTAGTGGTGGAGGGCAGCGGCACTGCCTCAGGCCAGCGTGTGTAGCGGTCGACCATCGTGAGGAGATAAGTTTGGCCTTGCGATGGCGGCAGAGGACCGACGATGTCGACGTGTACGTGGTCGAAGCGGCGGCTGGGTACCTCGAAGTCTCCCAGGGGTGCTTTTGTGTGTAGCTGTACCTTAGCCCGTAGGCAGCCCAAGTCTGAACACCTTTGCTGAGGCCGCGCCAGACGAAACGCTGGGAGAGGAGTTTGACGGATGCGCGGGCACCCGGATGGGAGAGCGCGTGTAGCGCGAAGATGCGGCGGCACCAGGTTGCAGGGACGACCGGCCTGAGTTGGCCGAGTGAGATGTCGCAAGTGACTGCCGTGGCTTCGGGCCCGTGCGCGACCTTGGCTAGGCGTAGCCCTGGCAGCCGCCGAGGAGGAGGTCTGGGTCCGTGAGCTGGGCCGCTGCTAGTTGCGCGTAGTCGACCGCGAGGTGATTCGCGCAGATGGCAGGACGGGAAAGGCAGTCGGCGACAACGTTGTCTCTACCGGAGATGTGCTGGATGTCCGTAGTAAACTCGGACACGGCCGCTTGCTGCCTAGCTGACCAGGATTCGGTGTGCTTGGCCATCGCCTACGTGAGCAGCTTGTGGTCCACGTACGCGGTGGCCTTCCAGGAGGAACCTGAAATGGCGGACCGACAGGTGGAGTGCGAGAAGCTCGCGGTCGAAAGTAGAGTATTTGACCTCCGGGGGGGCGCAGGTGGCGGCTGTAGAAGGCAAGTGGCTGCCAGGCGCCATTGACCCACTGCTCGAACACGGCTCCGACCGCGTGGTTGGAGGCGTCGGTAGTGAGCGCGACCAGGGCATCAGCCCTCGGGTGCGCGAGCAGGGTGGCGTCGAAGGTGGCTGACGTGTCAGTGGTCCAGGCTATGTCCATCTTGCCGGATTTACCTCGGAGGGAGTCGTATAGGGGCTTCATGAGGGCTGCAGCTCTGGGGATGAACCTGTTGTAGAAGTTCACCATCCCGAGGAACTTCTGGAGGCCCTTGATGGTTTTGGGGCGGGGGAATTGCTGGACGGCCTGCACCTTGTTGAGCAGGGGGACGTGGTGACTGAGAAAATCGATCTCGGTTAGGCCGAATTGGCACTTCGCCGGGCTGAGGATGAGCCCGTGTTGGGCTAGGCGCCCGAACAGGATGCGAAGGTGTTCGAGGTGTTCCTGTTTGGAGGAGCTGGCCACGAGAATGTCATCTAGATAGACGAATAGGAAGTTCAGGTCCCGGAGGACTGAGTCCATAAGGCGCTGGAAAGCCTGGGCTGCATTCTTGAGGTCGAAGGGCATCCTCAGGAACTCGAACAGGCCGAATGGGGTGATGACGGCCGTTTTGGGGATGTCCGCGGGGTGTACGGGGACTTGGTGGTAACCGCGCACCAGGTCGACCTTGGAAAAGACGGTTCGTCCGGCCAGTCGGGCCAAGAAGTCCTGGATGTGCGGCACCGGGTAGCGGTCGGGCTGGTGGCATCGTTGAGGTGGCGGTAGTCCCCGCAAGGGCGCCAGCCTCCGCTGGGCTTGGGGGCGATGTGGAGGGGCGAGGCCCAAGGGCTGCTGGAGCGGCGGATGATGCCAAGTTGTTCCATGGTGGTGAACTCGGCCCGCACGATTTCCAGCTTGGACAGGTTGAGTCTGCGGGCGTGGGCAGAAACTGGGGGCCGGTGGTGGGGATATACTGCTCCACACCGTGTTTGGCGGCTTTGGCCGAGAAGGTCGGGAAACTTGGCTAGGAGTGCCGAGTAGTCGTCCGTGGCTCTGGCGAGGCAGTAGGTCGTCAGGCCGGCCGAACGGGCCGGGGTGAATACGCCAGGGATGGGGGCCATAGTGTTGATGTTGACGAGGCGGTGCCTCGGAATGTTGACAAGGAGGCCGTGGGCGCGTAGGAAGTTGGCACCGATGAGTGGGCAGAATACCTTGGCTGTGAGGAACTCCCAACAGTAGCGGCGGCCTGCGAGGTCGAGCGTGACCATGCGGGTGCCATATGTGCGGATGTCTGAGCCATTGGCTGCAGCCAGCGTAATACCCCGTGTGCCGCTTTGGATTTCGAGGGCGGAGGCGGGGGTGATGCTGTGCTGGGCCCCTGTGTTGCACAGAAATCGGCAACGTACAGTAGAGGCCCCTTTTGCCCCACGGCCATCGCGGGGGGGGGCGGTTTTGAAAGTGCACGGTGGCGTGCAGCGTTGGGCCCTAGTGCCAAAACGGGTGTGGTAGTAGTAGTGACCCGGAGTGGTAGGGCGGTCGGGCCAAGTGGGCCGGGAAGACCGCGTGGTCGGGTGCGACGTCGCAAGCGGACTGCGCAGAGAGCAGCCGGTCGGCCTTTTCGGCTATGTCATTCAGGTCCGTGGAGCCAGACTCCACAATGAGCAGGCGGATGCTGGCGGGGAGTTGCCGAATGAAATGCGTGCGAAAGAGGGCGCTGGTGTCTTTGTCGTCCGAGAGGGACAGCATGTGGGAAAGCAGATCCGAGGGTGAAGCGTTACCAAGGCCGGGGAGGTCAAGGAGTTGGCAGTTGCGCTGGTAAGAGGACGTTTGAAATTTTTTAAGGAGCGCAGCCTTCAGATGTTCGTACTTGCCTTCCACTGGTGGAGCCTGCAGCACTGCCCAAACCTTGGGGACTGTGGCGTAGGTGAGAGAGGAGACGAGGTAGTCGTACTTTGTGGCGTCGACTGTAATGTGTTTCAGCCAGAATCTGGACTCAGCTTGAACAAACCAGGCTTCGGCCAGGTTCTCCCAAAAGTCCAGTAGTTTAACCATGACTGCGTTTGTATCCGCTATGCTAGCTTAGGATTCGTCCTGAGCGTTGGGGTCACCAGTGTTGAGATACCGTGGGAGTCGAGACCAGAGCTAGTAAAACACAACTGCTTTATTCAACCTCATAGCAAAGAGAAACTGGAAAAGCCCGCGCATCCACTTAAATACTCCCCAGACAGGAAGTGCTCCCGGCAGCCTGTCCCTGCGGGAAACAAGTTGCTGGAGGAAAGGGCCCCCGGCTGGGGGCGTCTGCTTAAACTGTCCGTGCCGCCGTGAGCGGATTATGTCCAGTGGTGGCGTGTCGCCACAACATTGTCTTAACTGATGGGTCAACCCTCATACAGTACGTAGACGACCTGCTAATTGCATCACCTACCCAAGAGGCATTGTGAATCAGTGACTCAGCTTATTGTTGGACTAATCATGATGACAACCTCAGTAAACAATTACTGATGGCTGTGGGAGCATTGCAGTATGTCACAAGATCAGTATCAGAATACCAGAAGCAGTTTAATTTGGGACATTGGCATGATAAATTGCACTGTACAGTCTATTATGACAAAACGGGAGAAGATCTAGAAGTGGCAATTAATTACAAGCCCTTTCTACATCAGAAATATTCACTTAAAATCCGAAGAATTTTAATTGGGCAAGAAGGAATAGCGTCACCAATCTTGTTGACCCAAACAGCATGGGAATTATTCAGGGTAAAAGTCTCTAAGCCACACTGTACACTAGCAGTGGCACATGAATTCAAATCTTCTGATCTAGGACAGATGGTCCTACGCCTATCAAAAGCTGCAGTTCAACAGGAGTGGAGAATAAGTCAGGGTTGGTTCAAGACCTAAGAGCAGTTAACGAGTCTGTTCTCCCTGCCTACCCGGTTGTCCCAAACCCAGCCACTATCCTGACCAGTATACCTCCTAATTCAAGGTATTATACGGTCATTGATCTCTGCTCAGCCTTCTTCAGCATTCCTATTCACCAAGATTCCCAGTTCCTGTTTGCCTTCACGTTCAAAGGAACCCAATACACATGGACCAGGCTGCCACAAGGCTATACAGAAAGCTCAACTATCTTTTCGCAGTGCCTCAAACATGATTTACAGGACATTGTCTTAACCGATGGGTCAACCCTCATACAGTACGTAGACGACCTGCTAATTGCATCACCTACCCAAGAGGCATTGTGAATCAGTGACTCAGCTTATCACTAAGCCTCGTATAGACATTGTAGAAACTCCTCTGGACAATAGCGATTTTATATTTTATGTTGATGGATCAGCCCTCAGAGACGAAAAGGGCTCGCCAAAAAGTGCATATGCCATTCCCAATGATCATTCAATTATCGAAGCATGCTCACTACCATCTTTCTTTTCAGCACAACAAGCAGAACTGTTTGCCCTTACAAGAGCATGTATTTTAGCTACAGGAAAATCAGTGAATATTTATACTGACTCTCGGTATGCATTTGGAGTCACTCATGATTATGGTCAAATTTGGAAACTTAGAGGATTCCTGACTTCATCAGGATCTACAGTTAAAAATGCTGAACAAATTGATAACCTTTTAAAGGCTCTCCAGTGTCCTACAAAAGTTGCTGTTATTAAATGCAAAGCACATACAGGCAATCAAGACCATGCTTCTTTGGGCAATGATAGGGCGGATCGAGCAGCTAAGGCTGCTGCTCTATCTGATACAGGGTCACAAGTGTCTGCATATGTTCTTAGAAATCAAGATCCAGACAATCCCCCACCCACAATTGATGAAGTTTTGGCCTATCAATTACAGGCCAGTCCGGACGAAGTGTTAGCTTGGGTGAATGATTCTCGTTTTAAAACACCTGAAGGAGTATGGGTCTACCATGACGGCGGCTCCCAAGTCAATACTCCCATGGATTGCCCGATGTGTCCACGTGTTCACATGCAGGCAAAGGGGGGATGGCAGACTATATCACACAAACTTGGTATTCACCAGGCATTGACAATTACAAAACAAATTAGTGAACAATGCATTACCTGCCAAACAATGAACCCAGGTAAAATGGAAAAGGTACAGGCTGCCTCCCACCCAAATTCAACAGGACCCTTTGTACATTTACAGATGGATTTTATTGAATTACCAGTATGTTTAGGATTTAAATATGTATTAGTTATTGTAGACGTGTTTTCACGATGGATTGAAGCCTTTCCATGTAAAAAAAAAGAATGATGCAGTTACTGTTGCTAAATGTTTATTAAAAGAAATTGTACCACGATTTGGTATACCTGCACAACTTTCAAGTGACAATGGATCACATTTTACTGGGACAGTTGTGCTAGAAATGTGTAAGGCTTTACAGATCAACCAACACTTCCACTGCAGCTGTCATCCACAGTCAGCGGGACTGGTAGAAAGATATAATGGTATGCTGAAAAATAAACTTTCCAAACTCTGCAGCGAGACAGGACTTAAATGGGTCGAACTGTTACCCTTGGCATTGATGGTAAGGCGATCAGCAACAAACAGAACGACGGGACTGTCACCACGTGAAGTCGTCATGGGACGACCTCAGAGACGGCCATTTTCTGCACCCTTCACTGCCAAGCAGATGGACATTCACAAGATGGAAGAACATATGTTGAATTATTGCATTGCCTTAACTAAGTGTATTTCCAGTTTCCACCAACAGGTCAAGCAAGCCCAGGTTGAACCAGCTGAAGGAAGGTGCCATAACCTAAAACCAGGAGACAACGTATACGTGAAAGTATTCAAGAGAAAGAACGGTCTCCAACCCAGATTCGAAGGTCCGTACCAAGTACTCCTAGCAACTAATACTGCTGTAAAGGTGAAAGAGAGACCAACATGGATCCACGCCTCCCACTGCAAAAGAGCTCCAGAAAACAAGGAAAGAAATCACCAACCCATTGGTAAATGGAACTGGACATTAGGACTATGTTTCCTTGGGGCACTTATAATACCTGCAATGCCCGAATTGTATATAAATACATTTTTGTATATGGCATACATGTACACAACAACGGTAAGCGCTTCCAGCTGTTGGGTTTCTGCCCATGTTCCCATACATAGTATAGGGGGAATTCCATTAAGACCTATCCCCTTCAATGAGTCAGAGACGATGGAATGGATTTTACGCCAAAATGGGAGTATTACCAAGTATGAGTTAAATGGCCCCAAAAAGATTATAGTAGATGAAGACTGGCAAAGGCATTGGACCTCGGCAGGGTACGATTTGGACACCCTCAAAGGATGGTATCAGCCTAAGTATGACCATGCTAGACAGCTCCCCTCCCTGGTCCTCATCAATACATCTGGGATAGGGAGACCAGTAAGCTCATGGTGCCTGGATAAGAGTACAGGACCAAGCGTTGGCCACAGTTATTATGCAGAACCAGTTAAAGTAATGATGCAGGTACAGATCAAGGACCTATTTGATGGAGAAGGAAAGATTAAATGCAATCTTGCTCGACTAGGTTGTCCTTGATAAGGACAAAAGGAGGGAATGTGGAAATATGATTTTGCCCTTACTAGTGCATGATGGGATACTTGATATCTAATGTATTTTTGTACCATTGCCTGTGGACTAAAACCGAGTCAGCAGCAACTAATGTAATCTTCTGACCTATTGCAATTAAGTTAATCACAACCTGCCAGAACACATTCCATTGGCCTTCCTGATCGGTCTATAGTTTCCAGCCTTCTGTCTACTGCCCTTTTTTGCTGTCTTTTAAAGTTTTCCCAATCCTCTATCCTCCCACTAGATTTGGCTACCTTAGAGCCTTAGAGCAATACCACCAACGCTCTCTACGCAAAATCTTGAGGGTCAGCTGGGAGGACAAGCGTACAAACTGGAGTATACTTGGAGGCCAATATCTACAGCATCACTACGCTCATCATGCAGCATCAACTCCGATGGATAGGACATGTCATTCGCATGTCAGACTCACGTCTCCCAAAACAGGTTCTGTACTCCCAGTTGAAGGAAGGGCAGAGGTCTCCTGGTGGTCAAAAGAAGCGTTACAAAGATAACATCAAAGTAATCCTTAAAAAGTTCCATCTCGATATTGATAACTGGGAGGAAATCGCACTGGACAGAGACAATTGGAGAAAATGTATCCACAACGGAGCCGCACTACATTAAAAGAATCTCCAGCATGCCGCTGAGGATAAACGCCAGCGCCGTAAGGAGAGACAACAACTTAAGACGACCCATACTCCAGTCACTACCAATAGTCTTACATGCCCACACTGTAGTAGAGTCTGTGGATCTCGGATTGGCCTCCACAGCCACCTGAAGACCCACAAGTAGATGACTGAAGGAGGACATACCATACTTGAATTTGACTGGTCGCCGATGATGAGTGGTGGTTTAAACCCAGGCAGAGCCAGGTCACTAGGACACAGGTGACGCCGTAAGAGCTTCAATAGTCGGGATGCGACACTTGTGGCTGTCCAGAGGATCCCTGGATATAAAGCCATTAGGTAGAACATCCGGGTGTGGCTGTTGGGGAGGGAAAGGATTCTTGAGCAGGGCCAACAGGAGAGATTACATAACATAAGAACATAAGTAGGAGCATGCCGTATGGCCCCTCGGGCCTGCTCCGCCATTCAATAGGATCATGGCTGATCCGAATCTAGACTCACGTCCACTTCCCTGCCCTCTCCCCGTAACCCCTAATTCCATTATCTGCGAGGAAACTGTCTATCTCCATTTTAAATTTATTTAATGTTGCAACTTCCGCAGCTCTCTGGGGTAGCAAATTCCACAGATTTACTACCCTCTGAGTGAAGAAGTTCCTCCTCATCTCAGTTTTGCAAGGGCAGCCCCTTATTCTTAGATTGATGTGGGAAGCACAGGGTTAATGGGAATGTTATTGTAACATGCTATGTTGGAAGCCATGTATTAGGCTGCCACCATAATTACAAGGCATGATGGGAAGCTTGGCCATCCTGACACAAGCAATGGGCTGGATTTTGTTACTGGGGCGGGCTGGAGTCGTGTAATCTGCATTTCGTGTTAGCCACCCGATTCTAAAACGATGTGGGAAAATGATGCCATTTTAACTTAATTGGCCAATTGAGTTCCAACGTGTGGGAACCCATGGCCAAGGAGATTACCAATTCGAAAGTCGCCTCTGATGATGTCATCATTGCTGCTGCATTTAAGGTCTGCAACAAGCCTTGCTTCTTCTGCAGACTGCCAAGCTCTTGCCCTTACATGTTAGAGACACCTGCAGGAAGAATGGCCAGCCAGAGATCTAGGTCTGCACCCCACTTTGATGTTGCCCTGCAGGCTTTAGTAGAGGGAGCAAGAGCAAATAAAGAGGTGCTCTTCCCTTCTTCAGGGAGGAAGAAGCCTCCCCAGCAGACCAAGGCTGTGTGGATCCAGGTGGCAGAGGAGGTCAACTCTGTCAATATCCTGCAGAAGCTGGGTTCAGTTCAGGAAGAGATTTCATGACCCTCTGTGCACTGGAAAAGTGAGTATGAATTTCCCATCACCCTCAATCTGATCCCCATTGCCTTTCCTCACCAGCACTCAGCTTTAGCAATCTCTTCCTCCAATTCCCACTTGACACTGACATCCATGCACCCTTACCCATTCCCCCTCTATGGTCACATTCACCTAACTAATCGACTGTGCTGCGCCCTCACTCCCTATCACTGATGCTATTACAACTTACAACACACAGGGAGGGCCCTTGGTCTTGCCACCTCACTTCATCTTTGTCCCCTTCTAAGCATCTATGCTCTGGAGTCTCTACACTCATTCCTTCATTCTCACTCAAACTCCACACGTCTCCCTCATTGCAGGAAAAGAGAGCTCACAATAAGAGGGAAAGAGCAACGACAGGAGGAGGGCCACCTTCAGTAGCCCAGCTCATCCCCTGGGAGGCGGCGGTCCTGGAGATCGTGGGAGTGGAGGAAGATTTCCAAAGGGGGGGGGGGTGGGGGTGGAAGACACGGACAGACTGGCACAATACAGCAAGCTGGTGACAGAATAGTTTTCCATGTCTCTCAATGACATTGCATGAGCCGCTGATAATGATTCTGAAGCTCTAACAGATGGACGTATGATCATCTGCAATATGCATGTAACCTTGGCCTCATCTGAATCTTTCCTTTACTCCCCCACAGGACCATTGCAAGCATCCATCCCCACTAGCATGAGCCTCAAGACTCCTCAGAGGAAGCTGCAACCTCTGAGGGTGTAGCATCAGCAGAATTCACCGCACCCAACACCAGCGCAGACACTCACACCTCGGAGGGAACATCGTGAGATAGAGTAGTGTTGTCACCTGGTATATCACAGCTCACAAGTGAGCATCAGCAGACTGTGGAGACAGGGACAACAGTGGTGAGTCCTAGTCGGAGGGTGCAGGAATCTGCCAGCTCGGCTCAGCTGCATGTCGACCCTCTGCCTCTGGGTCCATCCATAACATCAGCAGG
The DNA here is from genome assembly GCF_052327205.1 of Somniosus microcephalus. NCBI lineage: Eukaryota > Metazoa > Chordata > Chondrichthyes > Squaliformes > Somniosidae > Somniosus > Somniosus microcephalus. Next base: position 2,893,195 of record NW_028225184.1, read on the forward strand.
GCTGGAACTCCAGGAACAGATGCAGGAGTCTCTGGCAGGTTTTGTCTCCAGGGTCGCTGCAAGTGTGGAGCGAATGGAGGAGTCCATTGCTAACATGAGCAGACCCCTTGTGGAGTCATTGGCGCATGAACACTTCACCATGGAAAAAGTGGCAACCTCCATGCACGTGATAAGTCGCCAGAATGCAGAAAACATGGTGATGTTCTGAATAGAATGACATCTCTGAAGGAGCGATGGTCATCTATTGAACAGAGAAACCAGACCTTCATGGAAGTCCTTCTGAGTAGGACTGCCAGTGCAGAAACAGGTCCCCATGGCCCCCCTGATGTGCAGCAAGGTGCTCTCCAGCCACTTGCAGGCACTGAGGGGGACCGGACCAGATGTGCACAGCAAACCACGATGATTCTGGAGACCCTGGCTGCTGAGTACTGCAGGGCTCCACCTGATCTATCCAGGCATCTGAAGTGCATCTTCAGCAAACTGATGGTTTGCTCGATTATGGCTCTGGTGGACATGTGGCTGGAGTTTTAGCACTCCTCTACTTCGTTGGATGGGCTTTTCAATGGCGTCATTAGCCATGTCCTCAGGGGATAGCCCTTGTCTCCAAGTAGCCTTGCGTTAAGTTGGTCTGGTGGACTGAATAGCGGAGGCACACTAGACTGGCACAGTATGAAGGAGTCATGGCAACTGCCAGGGTACTTGACAAAAACATGCAAAATTTCCTTCTTGTGGTCACACACCAGCTGAACGTTGAGGGAGTGGAAGCCCTTGCGGTTGACAAAAATACCTGGATTGCGATGGGGTGCTTAAGGGCCATGTGTGCAGTCAACGATGCCTTGCACCCTTGGAAAGCCTGCCAGATTAGCTAATCCAACCGCACGTGCAGTGACACTTGCTTCATTCTTGGTGAAATGGATGTGATTGTGTGCAATGGCAAAGAGGGCATCGGTTGGTGTTGGGGCTCATGGCCCGATTTCAGAGGACCAAGGTGACAGTATAAACGGCACCCATGTTTATGGAATAGATGGCAGTTCAAGTAGAGATCAGAGGAGCAAGCTGTCAATGCTGTGATTGGTTCTACCAATGAGGTGAGACGAGATGGCGACTTTGCTGGAAACACTTGCCACCTGTAAAAAGCTAAGTCTGTGCTGGGAATGCAGTCACAACAGCTTCTGCCCGAGGAAAGTGATCAGCTGTGAGGTGGGAGCTTTTATAGTACATTACACGCCATCATCGAATCAGCTGGATCAATGGCCACTCAATTCCTGCCTCAGGCCGACAGATGTGGTTCCCGAGCTGTGTGAATCCCGCAGGCAGCCAGGGAAATTAGAAAGGTAGTCTGAAAAAGGTGCTCAAGGGTCTGACAACTACCCGTTAATGATTTGAATTAGGTCGCCCACCTCTGCCTGTCTGGTTGCTGCTGCACCGGCAACGCACCCTAGGGAAAGGCCGGTGCGATGGCAGGTTCCTGACCTGCTGCAACTTTTCAAATTTCCCACCCAACCCGCCTCCAATCACCTGCACAGACCCCGACTGTTGGGTGCCACACCCCATTTATAGTTCGGGCTTGAATGGCTGCATTACATATCTCCAGAGCTCCCTCAGACTTCGGCCCTCGAATCCAGGGGGCAGGGGATGCTTCTTTGAAGCAATGTGGAATAAATCAGCAAACTGGTGGGGGGGGGGGGGGGGGGAAGACAGGAAGGTGCCAATAAAGAGGAAAATAGTGCCCGAGCTGCTACCAGCAGAGACATGGCTGCACACAGGAACAGACCGAATCCACCTCTCCCAACTGACCCGACAACACTTAAGATCCCTGTACCACGTCGGAGATACGTGGTGGGTTTGGGGGGGGGGGGGGGGAAATACGGAGCGTGGTGGGGGATTCTCAGTTGAGAATGCCTGTAAACAGCAAACTAAAAAGCACTTGCATTTATATAGCGCCTTTCACAACCTCACAGCCAATGAGTTACTTTTGAAGTCTAGTCACTGCTGTAACTGAGGAAACAGCAGCCAATTCACACACAGCAAGATCCCAGAAACAGCAATTAGAAAGCCAGCTGATCTATTTTCAGTGATGTTGGTTGAGGGACGATATTGGCTCAGAACACTGGGGAGAACTCCCTCTGCTCTTAGAAATAGTGTTGATGTGGCAAAAAGCCACTAAGATTCTCAGTGACTTGTATAATTGCCTTTAAGCATGTTTATCACCTTTTAATGTTGGCTCTGGTTAAACAGCTAGATTGACAAAATCGCACTGACGCGATAAAATCACCACGTGGGTCATGTGACGTCAGAGGTAGAGGGCGTGGTCAGCCAGTCCTCATGTGGAGTGATAGTGAAAAGACCTGTTTAGAGCTTCTCCTGCATTTTCTTGTTTTGTAAAGTTTTAATACATTAAACTCAGTTTGTTAACTTCCAGTGAGTTTATAGATTCTTTGCTAGGAGTGCAGAGACTCCTACATTGAGATCTTTTACACCCACCAGAGGACAGATGGGGGCCTCTGTTTAACAGCTTATCTGAAAGAAGACACCTCCGACAGTGCAACACTCCCTCAGCACTGCACTGGGAGTGTCAGCCTGGATTATGGGCTCAAGTTCTGGAGTGGCCTGAATTGCTGAGTATATATATAACCCTAACCGACAGCTAGATAAATAAACAAGCGGAGGTAACCCCTCAGACTAGCAACGTATAGCACGAATGTACGTTAATCACTTGACAACCACGAACAGCAGCATTTCAGGGTGCACAGACCCCCCCCCTCAACCAAGTCTTCAACTTGGCAACTTCCCTCGCTGGGGTCGAGTGAAGGAACTGGTTTCGGAGAGTCAGCAATGGCCAGCACAGTGAGTGAGTCAGGAAGTATTGTGGAAAAGACTACTTAAGAGCAGTGGAGTTATTGGCCATCTTCCGAACCCATTAACCAAGAACCCATTCCCTCACAATGATAGTGAGCAGATGGAGAATCCGATAGTAGGTTGTATTAATTCTCATGTAGTGGACACCTTCCCCTCGAGTCACTTTTTGTATCTGGTTTCCAATTTAGTGGTGCATATTCGTACTTGAGATGAAGATTCCCATTCCCTGTTCATCCCTCAGGAAGCTCACCACCACCACCCAGGACAGAGCAGTTCACCTAGTCAGCAGTCCTGCCACTAGACTCACTATCCACCCTTTACCAGTAGTGCTGTGTGGCTGCTGCATGTCCAACCCACTGGGTGCAGTGTAGCAAGGTTACTGCCCTCCATGACCTCTACCAGCAAGGACAAGAGAAGCAATGTTGTGGGACCATCACCTCCAAGGTCACACACCACCCTCACTTGGTGAAATAACACTCACCCTTCATTAGTCAGCTCAAATGTTGGAATTCCTCGACCCAACACCATTGCCACAAAGACCACAGCTGTTCAAGGTAGCCCGCCACCTTCAGGACAACTAGGGATGGGCAATAAATGCCAGCCTGGTCAGCGACACCCACATCCTGAACAAAAAGCTGATCCTAGTTTTCCTCAGGGCTTTGCTGCAATCAGTTCCCAGGAAGAGTCATTGACAGACAGTAGAGGCAGCAAGATCCTTGGCTTGAGGGATATGGCGAGAAGGTGGGGCCAAGAGAGAAACAGGCTTGTTGGGTCTAATGGCCTTTTCCTGTTCCTAAAAATTCTTGTGTCCTTGTTGCTTCTCTGCAAACCCAAAGAGTGGAGCAAAAGTGAGGCACACAATAGTTAACCAGCCACAAAGATCCCATGGCACGATTTTGAAGAGCAGGAGAGTTCTCCCTGGTGTTCTGGCCAATATTTATCCCTCAGTTCATTATAAAACAAATGATCTGCTCATTATCTTATTGCTGTTGGTGGGACCTTGCCATTCATAAATTGGCTGCCTGTAAAGCACTTGAGACATGCTGAAAAAGATTCTTTACTAGATGATCTAAAAACCCTTCCAATTCCAATGATCCCAAAATGTAGAGAACTTACTAGAATTAGACAAACATTCAGGAAATTAACAGCATTGGGTAAAATGGACAGAGTCCATATGAAGCTTGACCAAGGTGAATTTTGCTGAGGGTATGGTGGCCTAGTGGTTCTGTACTGGACTAGCAAACCAGTACTCGAGTTCTAATCTGACCATGGCAAATTGAATTTGAATGGGCTGGATGGAAGCTAAGAGATTGTTGTAAAAACCCAATGGTTCATTCCTGTTCAAATTAAAAGCCAGCTTTATTTTTCAAAACTGCTGCACAAGAATTGGTCTCCAGGAACTGGTTTCAACAAGTGCATGAAGGTTTAGGGGCAGGAGTGCTCAGAGTCTAGGATTCATCGGAATTCAAGACTAAAATTCCATCTCAAAATATGGTCCAGTTGCCTCAAATGGATCTCCATTTCATCAAAAAGCCAAATTACTTACAATAACTCAGCACATTGAGGTCAGGTAGCAGCAAATGCTCAAATCACAAAGCTGGTGGTCTGGTTCAGAAAGGCTAATGGAATGTTGGCCTTTAGCTTGAAGGTTGGAATTCAAAGAGTGAGGAAGAGAGATTTTGGTTGCACAGAATCTTGGTTAGACCCTATCTGGACACTGCGTTCAGTCCTGGGCCCCGCCCCCCAGGAAAATATATATCGGCCTCTGAGTGGGTGCAGCGCAGATTCACCAGAATGATACCGGGTTTAAAGAGTTCAATTATGGAGGACAGGTTGCACAGACTTGTGTATTCCCTAGAGAGTTTAGAAAGTTGGTCTAAATAGTTGTTTAAAAAAAAAAAGGATTTGTATAGGCAGAGAGAGAAAAACTGCAGGTGGGGAACCCAGAACGAGGCCATAATCTTCAAGCTCAGTCATTTAAGAGTGAAATCAGGAAGCACGTTAGTGGAAATGTGCAACTTTCCCCCAAAGGCTGCAGTCAATTGAAATTCAAGACAGATCAAGAGATTTTTGTTGTTGGGTAAAGTAGAGATGTGGAGCAAAGGAAGGTAAATAGAATGAGGCTCACATCAGCCATGATTTAATAGAATAGCAGGTTCAAGGGGGATGAATAGCCTCCTCCTGTCCCGATGCGTGACCTCCAACAGCTCAAGATTTGGTATCATGCTTGCTCCTGTATCTCTACAGAACCAACCCATTCCCTGTTCAATCATGAATGTCAGGTGTACACCATTCAGAATCTGGGTTTCAAAAGCTCAGACAGTTTCAAAAGGGATTAAAGTAGTGTAAACCAGGTGTGCAATTGGAAGTTGGTGATATGGACAACTTTATTTTTTTTATAAAAAGGTTCTCTTTGAAATTCCTGCAGAGCTGAAATGAAGTTTCTCCCAGAAAGATATGGAGAACAGAAAAACTGCCCATCAATGATCCCTAATTAAAGGCCCACTCAATCAATCTGTTTTGTATTGAGAAATGCTTCCCCCCCACCCCAGAACCACAAACCCTTATAGCTTTTCAGCATGTTCTTTCCACTGACTAACTTTTGCTATTTAAAAGTCTGAGCAATAGCTTGCTGTTAACCAAGTGCTCAGAAGCACTCCCCCTGATCACAGCACCTGTCCAATTACCAGCAGGTGTTTCTTGAACTGGATCCATTGGTGCTGATTATTAATCCAATTTTCAATCTTAACCCCAGTCCATTCAATTAACTACTTCATACTCCTGGTAAACACTGGTCTCCAATTGAGAAACCTGCCCCACTTTATAGAAGTTTGAAGGGAGTCAATAAAGTTTAAATTGGTCTCCTGCCTTTTCAGCCCAAGTTGCAGCATCAGACATGATTGGTTGTAAAGTTAGTCAAATCCCAACTGCTTGTTAAAGAGATTATTAAACTGGATTGTACCATTCCCATTGAAGATCAGTCTGAACAAGGCCAATCCATGAACTCATTAGTTCAGTCTCACTTCTCAAGTGTTCCTAAACACAAGTTAGTTTTAGATTAGTCATCTCATCAGAGACAGCAACTCTTGACAATCCAGCACTCCAATATGACACCAGGGAGTCAGCCTAGATTATGTACTCAAGTCTTGGAGTGGGGCTTGAACCCCTCACTCTCTGCCTTAGAGGCAAAGCGTACTGCTATTGAGCCACGTTTAAGCTGAGCTTCATCAATCCATTGGGAAACCCCTCAACTCTCTCCTTTATAGAGAAATTTAATTTAATAGGTTTAGAATCAGCCCATACTGAGCATTCAAGCTGCTTTGTACACCAGCTAACAAGTGAACCCACTACAACTCCAGCTTCAAAAGCATTAAAGCAGAGCACAAACCAGGTGTGGAACTAGAAGAGTTGCAGTTTCCAAAAAAAGGATCTTTGCAATTACTGCAATTTTAAGTCTCCTCATATCTTTCTAAGAGATCAAAGAAACTCCCAATTTCACACCTCAATGACCAGAGAGGTTCCATTCTCAAATTCAACTGCTTTGCATTAGGAGAATTCACATCTCTCCCCAACCCAGTAAGCACTCTTAAACCTTTGTGCAGGCTTATCATGTTCTGGCTGCCTCAGTTCCAGCCTTTCCCTCACACAGCCCCTTGCAATCTCCCAATCAGGGAAAGAGGCCGGCTGGGCCTTTTATACACCACTTGGCTGAGGAGGCTAACCAGTTGCCTGACCTAGTTTCCCTTCTCGTCACCCCACCCAAACCCCACAAGAGCTCATTCTCTGGCTTGCTCTGAGTGCTGCAGGTTGTCTCTGGCTTGCTCTGAGTTCCAGGAGGAAAGAAGAGCGTGCTGGCCTCCTGACCAGGCAAGAAGGAGAAGGAGAAGCACCACCAACAGCCAGACCATCTACAACTGAGGTGCCTGGAGGGAGAGGAGGAGAGGAGAGACCTCCATCTCAGGAGAGGAGAGAGGGGAGAGGAACACCAGCCAACTTCTACCTGGAAGGAGGGGAGGAGCTGCTTCGTTACTCCCAACATCTGCAGGTGGGTGTGTTCTTGTGCATTCCCCAAGAGACTGTGTATTCTAGGCGGGGGGAGGAAAGAAGACGGGTCGGGAAGCCTGGCCTGGGTCGGCTGGAGCTGCCCAGGTGAAGCCTCTTACTTGCTTACCTACACCAAGAAGACCTGGTGTGGGGCTGAGCCTGGGCTTCTTCCAGCCTACCCAGGCGAAGACATCTTCTCCCCCTGCCCGAAGACCATCTGCATAGACTTTGTCACCATCGGGGAGTGCACCCCTGCTGGCACCCACCCACCAACAACCACCTAGAGTGCGGACCCTGCCTTTGCGGCCCCCCCTCCTTCCCACCCATCCCCTCTCTCTCTCTCTCTTTATCCCTTTCCTTTGTCTCTCTCAGAGGGCACCTCCATTCAACCCACTAATAGCCACTTTGAGCAGAGAGGAGGAGGCCACTCTCCCAATCATTCCATCAAGGGGAGAGGCGGGCCATTGGCTTTAAGCTCCCTCTGCTCGGTGGCAGACATTAAAATTACTCCCGAGGCCACTTTATATCACAGGGCCTGTGACTTGGGGTGTGTGTAGCTCCCAAAAAACAAACCACCCCAGTATGGCTTCGACGTCTTCGGCGGTGACGGGGCCAGTGAGAACGTATGCGGCGGTGACGGCCAAAGCCGCGGCTGCTCCCGCTCCTTCCGCTGCCCTGTCGCCGTCCCGACTCGTTACGAAGAAGCTCGGGGTGAAGAGCTACACTCACCCCAACATGACAATCGAGGATTGTGTGAAGGCGATGGCTGGGGTTGTCGGCCCTTCAGCCATCCTCGCCGCCTCGAGGATGTATGGGAAGGCTGTGTTCTTCCTGGAGTCCGAGCGGGCGGTGGCCCTGGCCATCGCCCAGGGGCTCACCGTGGGCGGGACCTTCCTGCCGGTGGACCCTCTTGAGGCCACCGCGCAGAGGGTCGTGTTGTCAAACATCCCGCCCTTCATCTCCGGTGAGCTCCTCCTCCCCCACTTGCACCAACTTGGGGAGGTGAGGTCGGCGATTACGCCAATCCCGCTCGGATTCCGGGAACCCAGCCTTCGCCATGTCTTCTCCTTCCGGCGCCAGGCATTTATCCAGCTGGCGCGGGAGGGGGAGACGGACGGGGCCTTTACAGTCCTCCACGAGGGCACCCCGTACCGCGTCTTCTACACGACGGACGGCGTGCGGTGCCACGCCTGCAGGGAGGTGGGGCATATCCGTAAGAACTGCCCCGCCTCCAAGGCCGCCAGATCGTCTGGCGTGGCCGTAGCTGGCACCGCCGCCGCTCCTCCCCCTGGGTCTAGCCGTGCCCCCCCTCAAACAAATACCACTGGGGTGCGGTCGTCGTCGGAGGTCGATGCCATCCTGGCCTCCGGCGGGGGGGGGGAGGGTTGTCCGGTCGGGAGGAAGGCGCGGGGGAAAAGCAAATACCGGAGGGCGGGTCCCCCCGGGGAGGGCGTGCCCCACAATATGGAGCCCCTGACGCCAGAGAGCGTCGCCGCGCTAGTCGCGGAGTGCGGGGGGGGGGGGGGCCCTCGTGTCCGAGCCTGTGGCCGCGACCGCCGAGGCGGTAGCACCAGAATCTGCGGCCGGGCTCGGGCCCGGGGGACCCGAAGAACTCGCTCCGCCGGAGGGAGCAGGGGTGGCCTCTGCGGAAATGGAGGTCTCCCTCTGCCCCTCAGCCCTTAAAAGAAGGCGCGACCCCCTGGATGAGGAGGAGGACCGGGAGGAGGAAGGTCCCTCCGGGCAGGGGGAGTCGTCGCCCGCCGCGGGTACTGCGCCCCACCCCACCGCTAATACCATCACGGGCGAACGGCAGGGGTCGCCTGTCCCTAGGGGGGCTGAGGCAGAGGTGTCTGCCCAGCTCGTGCCTCCCGGGGATGGGGACGAGACCCTGCCCGTGGGGGGGGTCGCGGAGCAACCCGCGGCAGTAGACCCCTTATCGGTACCGTTACCCCTCGACGGGTCGGGCGGCCTGGGGTCCGGGTCGGGCGAGTCCTCGGATGATGAGCTCGCCCAAAGTGACCCGGTCGTCTCCCAGGTGCTGCTCGACCTCGTCCAGGGGTTGACCGAAATTACCCCATCCGCTGGGTCGGAGGCCGGTGGCGCGGAAGAGGGGGGCCCTCTGTCTCTGTCTCTGTCTCCGGCGCCGGGCGACATGGAGGAGTTCGTTTTTACCTACTCTCCGATCTCTCCGGTCGTTCTGGCGCCTGGGGCGGAGGGGGGCTCTGAACCGCCGCCGTCTTCTGGCCCGGCGCCCCTAGAGGAGCCCAGGGAGGAATCCTCCGCTACCGATCCTGGGGGTGGGATCCGGGCGGAGGCGGGGCCGGCCGTCGCGGCCGAGCCGCTCGCTGCGCTCTGCGTGGCGGACGGGTCGGCCGCCGGTGGCGACCCCCCGGAGGAGGAGGGGGACTCGGTGGTGGGGGCGGAGGAGGAATGCGACTCCATCGCTGATGAGGAGATGGAGGACCTCGCGCCCCTCGCCGGGACCCCCCTCATTCCCATTGAGGATCTCCGGGACTTTGTGGCCACGTGCCAGGGTCGTCAAAGGACCCGGCTGGCCCTCGATAGATGGTCGGGGCTGGCGCTGCTCGTCGGGTCGGCCCGCGTCACCTTCAAGACCATGGTCGCGGACGCGGGCGTGGACCCGCTCGAGCTGCGTCAGTTCCGGTCCTTCCTCACTGGGCTGCAAAGGGAGTGGCGGTCGACTAGCGGCCGCCCTCCCTTCCCCCGTTAGAGTTAAGTAGGGGTTGGATTATGCTTCTGAAATGAAGATAACCATAGCCAGCCTCAACATCAACGGCAGCAGGGAAGCTAGCCGCAGATTTAATAACTTTTCGGTCCTTCGGGACGGGAAGTATGCGGTGTGCTTCCTGCAAGAAACCCACACCGTTCCGGGAGACGAGGCCACGTGGCTCCTGGAGTGGCAAGGAGGGGTCAGCATGAGTCACCTCTCCAATGTTTCCAGTGGGGTGGCTATTTTGCTGGCCCCGCATTTTCAGCCGGAGATCTTGGGGGTCAAGGAGCTCATGCCGGGCCGCTTGCTCCAGGTCACTGTTCGCCTGGGGGGCGTGCCGCTCCATTTAGTGAACGTGTACGCCCCTGGGGCCGGTGCGCAGCAAGCGCGCTTCTTTGAAGAAGTGTCCACTCTTTTGGGCTCCATCGACGCGGGCGAGTGCGTCGTCCTCGGGGGGGATTTTAATTGCACCCTCGAGGCAAGGGACCGCACCGGCCACCTGCGATGCCCGGCGGCGATGGAGAAGTTGAGGGACCTGGTCGGGTCCCTCGACTTGGTGGACGTCTGGCGAAATCTCCATCCCGACTCCAGCGCTTTCACTTGTGTGAGGCCTGGGAGAGGTGCGTCCAGAATCGACCGCCTTTACATTTCCAGGGCATACGTTTCCTGCGTTCCGGCGGCATCCATGCGGCCGGTGCCGTGCGCGGACCACCACCTGGTGTGGGCGGAGCTCGTTCCGCTGCGCGCGGGGGGGGGGTCCGCGTACTGGCATTTTAACAACCTGCTGCTGGAGGACGCGCGGTTCCAGGATTCGTTTCGTCGGTTCTGGGCCGGCTGGAGAAGGAAGCAGGGGGGCTTCCCCTCCTTGAGGCTATGGTGGGACGTGGGCAAGGCTCACGTCCGTCTCTTCTGTCAGGAGTATGCGAGGGGGTCGACCAAGAGGCGGGAAGCCAGGGTCGGGCGGTTGGAGAAGGAGGTGCTCGACCTGGAGTCCCGTCTCGGTCAAGTCGTCGAGGACCCGGCCCTGCGGTTGGTGTACGAAGAGAAGAAGGGCGCGCTGAAGGACCTGCAGCTCGTCGGGTCCCGAGGCGCGTTCGTGAGGTCGCGGATTCAGTTCCTGCGGGACCTGGACCGCGGCTCCCCCTTCTTCTACTCGCTGGAAAAAAGACGGGGGGTCCGTAAGCAGCTCCTGGAGCTGCTGGCCGACGACGGATCTCCGGTCTCGGATCCGGAGGGAATCCGCGCGGAGACCCGCGCCTATTACGGGGCTCTGTTCTCTCCGGATCCGTCCAGCGAGGACGCGCGCAGAGTTTTGTGGGAGGACCTGCCGAAGGTCGGCCTGGAGGGCGCCGAAAAATTGGATGCTCCTCTGTGTCTGGAGGAGCTGACCGGCGCCCTCCGCCAGCTCTCTAGGGGGAAGTCCCCGGGGCTGGACGGGCTGACCGTGGAGTTCCACAGGGCGTTCTGGGACGTCCTGGGGGGCGACTACGCGCGGGTCCTGGGGGAAAGTTTGGCGACCGGGGAGATGCCCCTCTCGTGGCGCAGGGCAGTGATTGTCCTGCTGCCTAAGAAGGGCGATCTCCGGCTTCTTAAGAACTGGCGCCCGGTCTCCCTCCTCAGCACGGATTATAAAATTTTTGCCAGGGCCATGTCTGCTCGCCTTGGCGCCGTGCTGGCCCACATGATCCACCCCGACCAGTCCTACACGGTCCCGGGCCGGTCTATTCATGATAACATCCATCTGGTCCGGGACCTGCTCCACCATTCCCAGAGGGCTGGTCTGTCGGTCGCCTTCCTTTCCCTAGATCAGGAGAAGGCGTTCGACAGGGTGGATCACGAGTATCTTTTCGGGACTCTGCGCGCATTCGGGTTCGGGACGCATTTTGTCGCCCGGATCCGACTTCTGTATGCTGCCGCGGAGTGTCTGATTAAAGTTAACGGGTCCTTGACGGCGCCCCTTCGCTTCGGGAGGGGGGTGCGTCAGGGATGCCCCATGTCCGGCCAGTTATATGCCATTTGCGTGGAGCCTTTCCTGCGCCTCTTGCGGAAGAGGTTGACGGGACTGGCTCTGCAAGGGCCGGGTGTGGAGGTGGTCCTCTCGGCTTACGCCGATGACGTGCTCCTCATGGTCACGGATCCCGTTGACTTGCGGAGGATGCGGGAATGCCAGCAGATTTACTCGGACGCATCCTCCGCCAGGATCAACTGGGGGAAATGTTCTGGACTCCTGGTGGGTCAGTGGCAGGTGGACTCCCTGCCGGAGGAGTTCAGGCCCTTCGCCTGGAGCACTACGCACCTCCTCTACTTGGGAGTCTACCTCAGCCCGGCCGAGGACGCCTGGCCGGCGAACTGGCACGAGTTGGAGGCCAAAGTCGCCACTCGCTTAGGTCGCTGGACGGGATTGCTCCGAGTGTTGTCCTACAGGGGTCAGGCGTTGGTCATAAACCAACTGGTGGCCGCCATGTTGTGGTACCGGTTGGTTACTCTGATCCCTCCCCCTGCGTTTGTCGCCAAGATACAGAAGAAGCTCGTCGACTTCTTCTGGAACAACAGGATGCACTGGGTCTCTGCCGCGGTTCTGAGTCTCCCGCTTAGGGAGGGCGGTCAGGCGCTGGTGTGCCTTCGCACCCAGGCTGCGACTTTCCATCTTCAGACGCTGCAGAGATACCTGTACGTTGAGATTCCTCCAAGATGGTGCGCGCTGGCGACGTATTTTTTCCGCCAGCTGCGTGGCCTCAATTATGACACGCAGCTCCTGTTTGTGGAAGTGGGTGGCACGCGTGCCAGCCTGCGGGGGCTGCCTGTCTTCTACCAGGAACTGCTATGGGTTTGGAACCGGGTCGCTTCCAGGCGCAGCTCTCCCCCGACAGGAATGGTGGCTGTCCTTCGGGAGCCACTGTTCAGGAATCCGCACCTCCACGTCCGCAGGTTCGGGTGGCTGGCGGAGCACAGAGCTGTGGCTGGCAAGGTGACTCGAGTCGGGGACCTGCTCGATGGCGGAGGAGTGGGCTGGATGGCGCCGGAGGAGTTGGCGAGGCGCATGTCTTGGGTAAACGTCCGGCTCGCGGCCGATGCCATCGAGTCGATAAAGGCGAAAGTACGCCCCGGCACCACTAGGTGTATCGAGGCGGCTCAGGCGTGTGGGGCGATCCCGTCTGAGCTTTCCCCCGTTCGGACGGAATTCCTTGTCGGCGCCCAGCCCCGACCCCCCCCTCGGGAGCCGGCGCCTCACAACTTGTGCCGTCTCGAGGAAATACCCTCCGTGCCTTTTCATTCCGCACGGAGGGGTTTCCTGTACGGGCTGCTCCTGCACACCTTCCACTTTGCCATCTTCGCCTGCCGTCCGGACACGCCGTGGCGTGCCGTTTTACCTTCCGACGGAGGCGGAGGTCCCCAATGGGGGGCTCTCTATGCGGGAGTCCTCCCTTGTTCTATTGGGGACTTGGCCTGGAGGGTGTTGCACAGGGCAGTCCCGTGCAATAGGTATTTAAGTAGGTTCACGGACTCCCAGACCGCATGTTTGTTCTGCGGTCTGGAGGAGTCCGTGTTTCATATTTATATCGAGTGTGAGAGGTTGCAGCCCCTCTTTCATTATTTGAAGGGGCTGCTCCTCAAGTTTTGGTTGCACTTCAGTCCCACGCTCTTGATCTACGGCCACCCGGTGCGGAGGGGAGCGGGCAGGTCGGAGGACCTCCTCGTGGGTCTGCTCCTGGGCCTGGCGAAGAAGGCCATTAATTGGTCCAGGCAGCGGGCGGTCGAGGGGGTCGTCCGGCCGGATTGCCTCCCTCTCTTCCGTGGCCATGTTCGCGCCCGGGTGGCCCTAGAGCTGGAGCACGCGGTGTCCGCCGGCGCGCTAGATCACTTTCGTGACCGGTGGGCGCCGCGGGGACTGGAGTGCATGATTGGGCTGGAGAACCAAATTTTAATTTGATTATTAAGGTTTATTTGAAGTTTTATTGGTTTATTACAGTTTTATTGGTTTATTTACAGTTTTAATGGTTTATTTACAGTTTTTATCTGTCTAAATTTATGGTTTTACCAAAAGAGGAACCCCACAAGAGCTCATTCTCTGGCTTGCTCTGAGTGCTGCAGGTTGTCTCTGGCTTGCTCTGAGTTCCAGGAGGAAAGAAGAGCGTGCTGGCCTCCTGACCAGGCAAGAAGGAGAAGGAGAAGCACCACCAACAGCCAGACCATCTACAACTGAGGTGCCTGGAGGGAGAGGAGGAGAGGAGAGACCTCCATCTCAGGAGAGGAGAGAGGGGAGAGGAACACCAGCCAACTTCTACCTGGAAGGAGGGGAGGAGCTGCTTCGTTACTCCCAACATCTGCAGGTGGGTGTGTTCTTGTGCATTCCCCAAGAGACTGTGTATTCTAGGCGGGGGGAGGAAAGAAGACGGGTCGGGAAGCCTGGCCTGGGTCGGCTGGAGCTGCCCAGGTGAAGCCTCTTACTTGCTTACCTACACCAAGAAGACCTGGTGTGGGGCTGAGCCTGGGCTTCTTCCAGCCTACCCAGGCGAAGACATCTTCTCCCCCTGCCCGAAGACCATCTGCATAGACTTTGTCACCATCGGGGAGTGCACCCCTGCTGGCACCCACCCACCAACAACCACCTAGAGTGCGGACCCTGCCTTTGCGGCCCCCCCTCCTTCCCACCCATCCCCTCTCTCTCTCTCTCTTTATCCCTTTCCTTTGTCTCTCTCAGAGGGCACCTCCATTCAACCCACTAATAGCCACTTTGAGCAGAGAGGAGGAGGCCACTCTCCCAATCATTCCATCAAGGGGAGAGGCGGGCCATTGGCTTTAAGCTCCCTCTGCTCGGTGGCAGACATTAAAATTACTCCCGAGGCCACTTTATATCACAGGGCCTGTGACTTGGGGTGTGTGTAGCTCCCAAAAAACAAACCACCCCAGTATGGCTTCGACGTCTTCGGCGGTGACGGGGCCAGTGAGAACGTATGCGGCGGTGACGGCCAAAGCCGCGGCTGCTCCCGCTCCTTCCGCTGCCCTGTCGCCGTCCCGACTCGTTACGAAGAAGCTCGGGGTGAAGAGCTACACTCACCCCAACATGACAATCGAGGATTGTGTGAAGGCGATGGCTGGGGTTGTCGGCCCTTCAGCCATCCTCGCCGCCTCGAGGATGTATGGGAAGGCTGTGTTCTTCCTGGAGTCCGAGCGGGCGGTGGCCCTGGCCATCGCCCAGGGGCTCACCGTGGGCGGGACCTTCCTGCCGGTGGACCCTCTTGAGGCCACCGCGCAGAGGGTCGTGTTGTCAAACATCCCGCCCTTCATCTCCGGTGAGCTCCTCCTCCCCCACTTGCACCAACTTGGGGAGGTGAGGTCGGCGATTACGCCAATCCCGCTCGGATTCCGGGAACCCAGCCTTCGCCATGTCTTCTCCTTCCGGCGCCAGGCATTTATCCAGCTGGCGCGGGAGGGGGAGACGGACGGGGCCTTTACAGTCCTCCACGAGGGCACCCCGTACCGCGTCTTCTACACGACGGACGGCGTGCGGTGCCACGCCTGCAGGGAGGTGGGGCATATCCGTAAGAACTGCCCCACCTCCAAGGCCGCCAGATCGTCTGGCGTGGCCGTAGCTGGCGCCGCCGCCGCTCCTCCCCCCGGGTCTAGCCGTGCCCCCCCTCAAACAAATACCACTGGGGTGCGGTCGTCGTCGGAGGTCGATGCCATCCTGGCCTCCGGCGGGGGGGGGGAGGGTTGTCCGGTCGGGAGGAAGGCGCGGGGGAAAAGCAAATACCGGAGGGCGGGTCCCCCCGGGGAGGGCGTGCCCCACAATATGGAGCCCCTGACGCCAGAGAGCGTCGCCGCGCTAGTCGCGGAGTGCGGGGGGGGGGGGGCCCTCGTGTCCGAGCCTGTGGCCGCGACCGCCGAGGCGGTAGCACCAGAATCTGCGGCCGGGCTCGGGCCCGGGGGACCCGAAGAACTCGCTCCGCCGGAGGGAGCAGGGGTGGCCTCTGCGGAAATGGAGGTCTCCCTCTGCCCCTCAGCCCTTAAAAGAAGGCGCGACCCCCTGGATGAGGAGGAGGACGGGGAGGAGGAAGGTCCCTCCGGGCAGGGGGAGTCGTCGCCCGCCGCGGGTACTGCGCCCCACCCCACCGCTAATACCATCACGGGCGAACGGCAGGGGTCGCCTGTCCCTAGGGGGGCTGAGGCAGAGGTGTCTGCCCAGCTCGTGCCTCCCGGGGATGGGGACGAGACCCTGCCCGTGGGGGGGGTCGCGGAGCAACCCGCGGCAGTAGACCCCTTATCGGTACCGTTACCCCTCGACGGGTCGGGCGGCCTGGGGTCCGGGTCGGGCGAGTCCTCGGAAGATGAGCTCGCCCAAAGTGACCCGGTCGTCTCCCAGGTGCTGCTCGACCTCGTCCAGGGGTTGACCGAAATTACCCCATCCGCTGGGTCGGAGGCCGGTGGCGCGGAAGAGGGGGGCCCTCTGTCTCTGTCTCTGTCTCCGGCGCCGGGCGACATGGAGGAGTTCGTTTTTACCTACTCTCCGATCTCTCCGGTCGTTCTGGCGCCTGGGGCGGAGGGGGGCTCTGAACCGCCGCCGTCTTCTGGCCTGGCGCCCCTAGAGGAGCCCAGGGAGGAATCCTCCGCTACCGATCCTGGGGGTGGGATCCGGCCGTCGCGGCCGAGCCGCTCGCTGCGCTCCGCGTGGCGGACGGGTCGGCCGCCGGTGGCGACCCCCCGGAGGAGGAGGGGGACTCGGTGGTGGGGGCGGAGGAGGAATGCGACTCCATCGCTGATGAGGAGATGGAGGACCTCGCGCCCCTCGCCGGGACCCCCCTCATTCCCATTGAGGATCTCCGGGACTTTGTGGCCACGTGCCAGGGTCGTCAAAGGACCCGGCTGGCCCTCGATAGATGGTCGGGGCTGGCGCTGCTCGTCGGGTCGGCCCGCGTCGCCTTCAAGACCATGGTCGCGGACGCGGGCGTGGACCCGCTCGAGCTGCGTCAGTTCCGGTCCTTCCTCACTGGGCTGCAAAGGGAGTGGCGGTCGACTAGCGGCCGCCCTCCCTTCCCCCGTTAGAGTTAAGTAGGGGTTGGATTATGCTTCTGAAATGAAGATAACCATAGCCAGCCTCAACATCAACGGCAGCAGGGAAGCTAGCCGCAGATTTAATAACTTTTCGGTCCTTCGGGACGGGAAGTATGCGGTGTGCTTCCTGCAAGAAACCCACACCGTTCCGGGAGATGAGGCCACGTGGCTCCTGGAGTGGCAAGGAGGGGTCAGCATGAGTCACCTCTCCAATGTTTCCAGTGGGGTGGCTATTTTGCTGGCCCCGCATTTTCAGCCGGAGATCTTGGGGGTCAAGGAGCTCGTGCCGGGCCGCTTGCTCCAGGTCACTGTTCGCCTGGGGGGCGTGCCGCTCCATTTAGTGAACGTGTACGCCCCTGGGGCCGGTGCGCAGCAAGCGCGCTTCTTTGAAGAAGTGTCCACTCTTTTGGGCTCCATCGACGCGGGCGAGTGCGTCGTCCTCGGGGGGGATTTTAATTGCACCCTCGAGGCAAGGGACCGCACCGGCCACCTGCGATGCCCGGCGGCGATGGAGAAGTTGAGGGACCTGGTCGGGTCCCTCGACTTGGTGGACGTCTGGCGAAATCTCCATCCCGACTCCAGCGCTTTCACTTGTGTGAGGCCTGGGAGAGGTGCGTCCAGAATCGACCGCCTTTACATTTCCAGGGCATACGTTTCCTGCGTTCCGGCGGCTTCCATGTGGCCGGTGCCGTGCGCGGACCACCACCTGGTGTGGGCGGAGCTCGTTCCGCTGCGCGCGGGGGAGGGGTCTGCGTACTGGCATTTTAACAACCTGCTGCTGGAGGACGCGCGGTTCCAGGATTCGTTTCGTCGGTTCTGGGCCGGCTGGAGAAGGAAGCAGGGGGGCTTCCCCTCCTTGAGGCTATGGTGGGACGTGGGCAAGGCTCACGTCCGTCTCTTCTGTCAGGAGTATGCGAGGGGGTCGACCAAGAGGCGGGAAGCCAGGGTCGGGCGGTTGGAGAAGGAGGTGCTCGACCTGGAGTCCCGTCTCGGTCAAGTCGTCGAGGACCCGGCCCTGCGGTTGGTGTACGAAGAGAAGAAGGGCGCGCTGAAGGACCTGCAGCTCGTCGGGTCCCGAGGCGCGTTCGTGAGGTCGCGGATTCAGTTCCTGCGGGACCTGGACCGCGGCTCCCCCTTCTTCTACTCGCTGGAAAAAAGACGGGGGGTCCGTAAGCAGCTCCTGGAGCTGCTGGCCGACGACGGATCTCCGGTCTCGGATCCGGAGGGAATCCGCGCGGAGACCCGCGCCTATTACGGGGCTCTGTTCTCTCCGGATCCGTCCAGCGAGGACGCGCGCAGAGTTTTGTGGGAGGACCTGCCGAAGGTCGGCCTGGAGGGCGCCGAAAAATTGGATGCTCCTCTGTGTCTGGAGGAGCTGACCGGCGCCCTCCGCCAGCTCTCTAGGGGGAAGTCCCCGGGGCTGGACGGGCTGACCGTGGAGTTCCACAGGGCGTTCTGGGACGTCCTGGGGGGCGACTACGCGCGGGTCCTGGGGGAAAGTTTGGCGACCGGGGAGATGCCCCTCTCGTGGCGCAGGGCAGTGATTGTCCTGCTGCCTAAGAAGGGCGATCTCCGGCTTCTTAAGAACTGGCGCCCGGTCTCCCTCCTCAGCACGGATTATAAAATTTTTGCCAGGGCCATGTCTGCTCGCCTTGGCGCCGTGCTGGCCCACATGATCCACCCCGACCAGTCCTACACGGTCCCGGGCCGGTCTATTCATGATAACATCCATCTGGTCCGGGACCTGCTCCACCATTCCCAGAGGGCTGGTCTGTCGGTCGCCTTCCTTTCCCTAGATCAGGAGAAGGCGTTCGACAGGGTGGATCACGAGTATCTTTTCGGGACTCTGCGCGCATTCGGGTTCGGGACGCATTTTGTCGCCCGGATCCGACTTCTGTACGCTGCCGCGGAGTGTCTGATTAAAGTTAACGGGTCCTTGACGGCGCCCCTTCGCTTCGGGAGGGGGGTGCGTCAGGGATGCCCCATGTCCGGCCAGTTATATGCCATTTGCGTGGAGCCTTTCCTGCGCCTCTTGCGGAAGAGGTTGACGGGACTGGCTCTGCAAGGGCCGGGCGTGGAGGTGGTCCTCTCGGCTTACGCCGATGACGTGCTCCTCATGGTCACGGATCCCGTTGACTTGCGGAGGATGCGGGAATGCCAGCAGATTTACTCGGACGCATCCTCCGCCAGGATCAACTGGGGGAAATGTTCTGGACTCCTGGTGGGTCAGTGGCAGGTGGACTCCCTGCCGGAGGAGTTCAGGCCCTTCGCCTGGAGCACTACGCACCTCCTCTACTTGGGAGTCTACCTCAGCCCGGCCGAGGACGCCTGGCCGGCGAACTGGCACGAGTTGGAGGCCAAAGTCGCCACTCGCTTAGGTCGCTGGACGGGATTGCTCCGAGTGTTGTCCTACAGGGGTCGGGCGTTGGTCATAAACCAACTGGTGGCCGCCATGTTGTGGTACCGGTTGGTTACTCTGATCCCTCCCCCTGCGTTTGTCGCCAAGATACAGAAGAAGCTCGTCGACTTCTTCTGGAACAACAGGATGCACTGGGTCTCTGCCGCGGTTCTGAGTCTCCCGCTTAGGGAGGGCGGTCAGGCGCTGGTGTGCCTTCGCACCCAGGCTGCGACTTTCCGTCTTCAGACGCTGCAGAGATACCTGTACGTTGAGATTCCTCCAAGATGGTGCGCGCTGGCGACGTATTTTTTCCGCCAGCTGCGTGGCCTCAATTATGACACGCAGCTCCTGTTTGTGGAAGTGGGTGGCACGCGTGCCAGCCTGCGGGGGCTGCCTGTCTTCTACCAGGAACTGCTATGGGTTTGGAACCGGGTCGCTTCCAGGCGCAGCTCTCCCCCGACAGGAATGGTGGCTGTCCTTCGGGAGCCACTGTTCAGGAATCCGCACCTCCACGTCCGCAGGTTCGGGTGGCTGGCGGAGCACAGAGCTGTGGCTGGCAAGGTGACTCGAGTCGGGGACCTGCTCGATGGCGGAGGAGTGGGCTGGATGGCGCCGGAGGAGTTGGCGAGGCGCATGTCTTGGGTAAACGTCCGGCTCGCGGCCGATGCCATCGAGTCGATAAAGGCGAAAGTACGCCCCGGCACCACTAGGTGTATCGAGGCGGCTCAGGCGTGTGGGGCGATCCCGTCTGAGCTTTCCCCCGTTCGGACGGAATTCCTTGTCGGCGCCCAGCCCCGACCCCCCCCTCGGGAGCCGGCGCCTCACAACTTGAGCCGTCTCGAGGAAATACCCTCCGTGCCTTTTCATTCCGCACGGAGGGGTTTCCTGTACGGGCTGCTCCTGCACACCTTCCACTTTGCCATCTTCGCCTGCCGTCCGGACACGCCATGGCGTGCCGTTTTACCTTCCGACGGAGGCGGAGGTCCCCAATGGGGGGCTCTCTATGCGGGAGTCCTCCCTTGTTCTATTGGGGACTTGGCCTGGAGGGTGTTGCACAGGGCAGTCCCGTGCAATAGGTATTTAAGTAGGTTCACGGACTCCCAGACCGCATGTTTGTTCTGCGGTCTGGAGGAGTCCGTGTTTCATATTTATATCGAGTGTGAGAGGTTGCAGCCCCTCTTTCATTATTTGAAGGGGCTGCTCCTCAAGTTTTGGTTGCACTTCAGTCCCACGCTCTTGATCTACGGCCACCCGGTGCGGAGGGGAGCGGGCAGGTCGGAGGACCTCCTCGTGGGTCTGCTCCTGGGCCTGGCGAAGAAGGCCATTAATTGGTCCAGGCAGCGGGCGGTCGAGGGGGTCGTCCGGCCGGATTGCCTCCCTCTCTTCCGTGGCCATGTTCGCGCCCGGGTGGCCCTAGAGCTGGAGCACGCGGTGTCCGCCGGCGCGCTAGATCACTTTCGTGACCGGTGGGCGCCGCGGGGACTGGAGTGCATGATTGGGCTGGAGAACCAAATTTTAATTTGATTATTAAGGTTTATTTGAAGTTTTATTGGTTTATTACAGTTTTATTGGTTTATTTACAGTTTTAATGGTTTATTTACAGTTTTTATCTGTCTAAATTTATGGTTTTACCAAAAGAGGAACCCCACAAGAGCTCATTCTCTGGCTTGCTCTGAGTGCTGCAGGTTGTCTCTGGCTTGCTCTGAGTTCCAGGAGGAAAGAAGAGCGTGCTGGCCTCCTGACCAGGCAAGAAGGAGAAGGAGAAGCACCACCAACAGCCAGACCATCTACAACTGAGGTGCCTGGAGGGAGAGGAGGAGAGGAGAGACCTCCATCTCAGGAGAGGAGAGAGGGGAGAGGAACACCAGCCAACTTCTACCTGGAAGGAGGGGAGGAGCTGCTTCGTTACTCCCAACATCTGCAGGTGGGTGTGTTCTTGTGCATTCCCCAAGAGACTGTGTATTCTAGGCGGGGGGAGGAAAGAAGACGGGTCGGGAAGCCTGGCCTGGGTCGGCTGGAGCTGCCCAGGTGAAGCCTCTTACTTGCTTACCTACACCAAGAAGACCTGGTGTGGGGCTGAGCCTGGGCTTCTTCCAGCCTACCCAGGCGAAGACATCTTCTCCCCCTGCCCGAAGACCATCTGCATAGACTTTGTCACCATCGGGGAGTGCACCCCTGCTGGCACCCACCCACCAACAACCACCTAGAGTGCGGACCCTGCCTTTGCGGCCCCCCCTCCTTCCCACCCATCCCCTCTCTCTCTCTCTCTTTATCCCTTTCCTTTGTCTCTCTCAGAGGGCACCTCCATTCAACCCACTAATAGCCACTTTGAGCAGAGAGGAGGAGGCCACTCTCCCAATCATTCCATCAAGGGGAGAGGCGGGCCATTGGCTTTAAGCTCCCTCTGCTCGGTGGCAGACATTAAAATTACTCCCGAGGCCACTTTATATCACAGGGCCTGTGACTTGGGGTGTGTGTAGCTCCCAAAAAACAAACCACCCCAGTATGGCTTCGACGTCTTCGGCGGTGACGGGGCCAGTGAGAACGTATGCGGCGGTGACGGCCAAAGCCGCGGCTGCTCCCGCTCCTTCCGCTGCCCTGTCGCCGTCCCGACTCGTTACGAAGAAGCTCGGGGTGAAGAGCTACACTCACCCCAACATGACAATCGAGGATTGTGTGAAGGCGATGGCTGGGGTTGTCGGCCCTTCAGCCATCCTCGCCGCCTCGAGGATGTATGGGAAGGCTGTGTTCTTCCTGGAGTCCGAGCGGGCGGTGGCCCTGGCCATCGCCCAGGGGCTCACCGTGGGCGGGACCTTCCTGCCGGTGGACCCTCTTGAGGCCACCGCGCAGAGGGTCGTGTTGTCAAACATCCCGCCCTTCATCTCCGGTGAGCTCCTCCTCCCCCACTTGCACCAACTTGGGGAGGTGAGGTCGGCGATTACGCCAATCCCGCTCGGATTCCGGGAACCCAGCCTTCGCCATGTCTTCTCCTTCCGGCGCCAGGCATTTATCCAGCTGGCGCGGGAGGGGGAGACGGACGGGGCCTTTACAGTCCTCCACGAGGGCACCCCGTACCGCGTCTTCTACACGACGGACGGCGTGCGGTGCCACGCCTGCAGGGAGGTGGGGCATATCCGTAAGAACTGCCCCGCCTCCAAGGCCACCAGATCGTCTGGCGTGGCCGTAGCTGGCGCCGCCGCCGCTCCTCCCCCCGGGTCTAGCCGTGCCCCCCCTCAAACAAATACCACTGGGGTGCGGTCGTCGTCGGAGGTCGATGCCATCCTGGCCTCCGGCGGGGGGGGGGAGGGTTGTCCGGTCGGGAGGAAGGCGCGGGGGAAAAGCAAATACCGGAGGGCGGGTCCCCCCGGGGAGGGCGTGCCCCACAATATGGAGCCCCTGACGCCAGAGAGCGTCGCCGCGCTAGTCGCGGAGTGCGGGGGGGGGGGGGCCCTCGTGTCCGAGCCTGTGGCCGCGACCGCCGAGGCGGTAGCACCAGAATCTGCGGCCGGGCTCGGGCCCGGGGGACCCGAAGAACTCGCTCCGCCGGAGGGAGCAGGGGTGGCCTCTGCGGAAATGGAGGTCTCCCTCTGCCCCTCAGCCCTTAAAAGAAGGCGCGACCCCCTGGATGAGGAGGAGGACCGGGAGGAGGAAGGTCCCTCCGGGCAGGGGGAGTCGTCGCCCGCCGCGGGTACTGCGCCCCACCCCACCGCTAATACCATCACGGGCGAACGGCAGGGGTCGCCTGTCCCTAGGGGGGCTGAGGCAGAGGTGTCTGCCCAGCTCGTGCCTCCCGGGGATGGGGACGAGACCCTGCCCGTGGGGGGGGTCGCGGAGCAACCCGCGGCAGTAGACCCCTTATCGGTACCGTTACCCCTCGACGGGTCGGGCGGCCTGGGGTCCGGGTCGGGCGAGTCCTCGGAAGATGAGCTCGCCCAAAGTGACCCGGTCGTCTCCCAGGTGCTGCTCGACCTCGTCCAGGGGTTGACCGAAATTACCCCATCCGCTGGGTCGGAGGCCGGTGGCGCGGAAGAGGGGGGCCCTCTGTCTCTGTCTCTGTCTCCGGCGCCGGGCGACATGGAGGAGTTCGTTTTTACCTACTCTCCGATCTCTCCGGTCGTTCTGGCGCCTGGGGCGGAGGGGGGCTCTGAACCGCCGCCGTCTTCTGGCCCGGCGCCCCTAGAGGAGCCCAGGGAGGAATCCTCCGCTACCGATCCTGGGGGTGGGATCCGGGCGGAGGCGGGGCCGGCCGTCGCGGCCGAGCCGCTCGCTGCGCTCCGCGTGGCGGACGGGTCGGCCGCCGGTGGCGACCCCCCGGAGGAGGAGGGGGACTCGGTGGTGGGGGCGGAGGAGGAATGCGACTCCATCGCTGATGAGGAGATGGAGGACCTCGCGCCCCTCGCCGGGACCCCCCTCATTCCCATTGAGGATCTCCGGGACTTTGTGGCCACGTGCCAGGGTCGTCAAAGGACCCGGCTGGCCCTCGATAGATGGTCGGGGCTGGCGCTGCTCGTCGGGTCGGCCCGCGTCGCCTTCAAGACCATGGTCGCGGACGCGGGCGTGGACCCGCTCGAGCTGCGTCAGTTCCGGTCCTTCCTCACTGGGCTGCAAAGGGAGTGGCGGTCGACTAGCGGCCGCCCTCCCTTCCCCCGTTAGAGTTAAGTAGGGGTTGGATTATGCTTCTGAAATGAAGATAACCATAGCCAGCCTCAACATCAACGGCAGCAGGGAAGCTAGCCGCAGATTTAATAACTTTTCGGTCCTTCGGGACGGGAAGTATGCGGTGTGCTTCCTGCAAGAAACCCACACCGTTCCGGGAGACGAGGCCACGTGGCTCCTGGAGTGGCAAGGAGGGGTCAGCATGAGTCACCTCTCCAATGTTTCCAGTGGGGTGGCTATTTTGCTGGCCCCGCATTTTCAGCCGGAGATCTTGGGGGTCAAGGAGCTCGTGCCGGGCCGCTTGCTCCAGGTCACTGTTCGCCTGGGGGGCGTGCCGCTCCATTTAGTGAACGTGTACGCCCCTGGGGCCGGTGCGCAGCAAGCGCGCTTCTTTGAAGAAGTGTCCACTCTTTTGGGCTCCATCGACGCGGGCGAGTGCGTCGTCCTCGGGGGGGATTTTAATTGCACCCTCGAGGCAAGGGACCGCACCGGCCACCTGCGATGCCCGGCGGCGATGGAGAAGTTGAGGGACCTGGTCGGGTCCCTCGACTTGGTGGACGTCTGGCGAAATCTCCATCCCGACTCCAGCGCTTTCACTTGTGTGAGGCCTGGGAGAGGTGCGTCCAGAATCGACCGCCTTTACATTTCCAGGGCATACGTTTCCTGCGTTCCGGCGGCTTCCATGCGGCCGGTGCCGTGCGCGGACCACCACCTGGTGTGGGCGGAGCTCGTTCCGCTGCGCGCGGGGGAGGGGTCTGCGTACTGGCATTTTAACAACCTGCTGCTGGAGGACGCGCGGTTCCAGGATTCGTTTCGTCGGTTCTGGGCCGGCTGGAGAAGGAAGCAGGGGGGCTTCCCCTCCTTGAGGCTATGGTGGGACGTGGGCAAGGCTCACGTCCGTCTCTTCTGTCAGGAGTATGCGAGGGGGTCGACCAAGAGGCGGGAAGCCAGGGTCGGGCGGTTGGAGAAGGAGGTGCTCGACCTGGAGTCCCGTCTCGGTCAAGTCGTCGAGGACCCGGCCCTGCGGTTGGTGTACGAAGAGAAGAAGGGCGCGCTGAAGGACCTGCAGCTCGTCGGGTCCCGAGGCGCGTTCGTGAGGTCGCGGATTCAGTTCCTGCGGGACCTGGACCGCGGCTCCCCCTTCTTCTACTCGCTGGAAAAAAGACGGGGGGTCCGTAAGCAGCTCCTGGAGCTGCTGGCCGACGACGGATCTCCGGTCTCGGATCCGGAGGGAATCCGCGCGGAGACCCGCGCCTATTACGGGGCTCTGTTCTCTCCGGATCCGTCCAGCGAGGACGCGCGCAGAGTTTTGTGGGAGGACCTGCCGAAGGTCGGCCTGGAGGGCGCCGAAAAATTGGATGCTCCTCTGTGTCTGGAGGAGCTGACCGGCGCCCTCCGCCAGCTCTCTAGGGGGAAGTCCCCGGGGCTGGACGGGCTGACCGTGGAGTTCCACAGGGCGTTCTGGGACGTCCTGGGGGGCGACTACGCGCGGGTCCTGGGGGAAAGTTTGGCGACCGGGGAGATGCCCCTCTCGTGGCGCAGGGCAGTGATTGTCCTGCTGCCTAAGAAGGGCGATCTCCGGCTTCTTAAGAACTGGCGCCCGGTCTCCCTCCTCAGCACGGATTATAAAATTTTTGCCAGGGCCATGTCTGCTCGCCTTGGCGCCGTGCTGGCCCACATGATCCACCCCGACCAGTCCTACACGGTCCCGGGCCGGTCTATTCATGATAACATCCATCTGGTCCGGGACCTGCTCCACCATTCCCAGAGGGCTGGTCTGTCGGTCGCCTTCCTTTCCCTAGATCAGGAGAAGGCGTTCGACAGGGTGGATCACGAGTATCTTTTCGGGACTCTGCGCGCATTCGGGTTCGGGACGCATTTTGTCGCCCGGATCCGACTTCTGTACGCTGCCGCGGAGTGTCTGATTAAAGTTAACGGGTCCTTGACGGCGCCCCTTCGCTTTGGGAGGGGGGTGCGTCAGGGATGCCCCATGTCCGGCCAGTTATATGCCATTTGCGTGGAGCCTTTCCTGCGCCTCTTGCGGAAGAGGTTGACGGGACTGGCTCTGCAAGGGCCGGGCGTGGAGGTGGTCCTCTCGGCTTACGCCGATGACGTGCTCCTCATGGTCACGGATCCCGTTGACTTGCGGAGGATGCGGGAATGCCAGCAGATTTACTCGGACGCATCCTCCGCCAGGATCAACTGGGGGAAATGTTCTGGACTCCTGGTGGGTCAGTGGCAGGTGGACTCCCTGCCGGAGGAGTTCAGGCCCTTCGCCTGGAGCACTACGCACCTCCTCTACTTGGGAGTCTACCTCAGCCCGGCCGAGGACGCCTGGCCGGCGAACTGGCACGAGTTGGAGGCCAAAGTCGCCACTCGCTTAGGTCGCTGGACGGGATTGCTCCGAGTGTTGTCCTACAGGGGTCGGGCGTTGGTCATAAACCAACTGGTGGCCGCCATGTTGTGGTACCGGTTGGTTACTCTGATCCCTCCCCCTGCGTTTGTCGCCAAGATACAGAAGAAGCTCGTCGACTTCTTCTGGAACAACAGGATGCACTGGGTCTCTGCCGCGGTTCTGAGTCTCCCGCTTAGGGAGGGCGGTCAGGCGCTGGTGTGCCTTCGCACCCAGGCTGCGACTTTCCGTCTTCAGACGCTGCAGAGATACCTGTACGTTGAGATTCCTCCAAGATGGTGCGCGCTGGCGACGTATTTTTTCCGCCAGCTGCGTGGCCTCAATTATGACACGCAGCTCCTGTTTGTGGAAGTGGGTGGCACGCGTGCCAGCCTGCGGGGGCTGCCTGTCTTCTACCAGGAACTGCTATGGGTTTGGAACCGGGTCGCTTCCAGGCGCAGCTCTCCCCCGACAGGAATGGTGGCTGTCCTTCGGGAGCCACTGTTCAGGAATCCGCACCTCCACGTCCGCAGGTTCGGGTGGCTGGCGGAGCACAGAGCTGTGGCTGGCAAGGTGACTCGAGTCGGGGACCTGCTCGATGGCGGAGGAGTGGGCTGGATGGCGCCGGAGGAGTTGGCGAGGCGCATGTCTTGGGTAAACGTCCGGCTCGCGGCCGATGCCATCGAGTCGATAAAGGCGAAAGTACGCCCCGGCACCACTAGGTGTATCGAGGCGGCTCAGGCGTGTGGGGCGATCCCGTCTGAGCTTTCCCCCGTTCGGACGGAATTCCTTGTCGGCGCCCAGCCCCGACCCCCCCCTCGGGAGCCGGCGCCTCACAACTTGAGCCGTCTCGAGGAAATACCCTCCGTGCCTTTTCATTCCGCACGGAGGGGTTTCCTGTACGGGCTGCTCCTGCACACCTTCCACTTTGCCATCTTCGCCTGCCGTCCGGACACGCCGTGGCGTGCCGTTTTACCTTCCGACGGAGGCGGAGGTCCCCAATGGGGGGCTCTCTATGCGGGAGTCCTCCCTTGTTCTATTGGGGACTTGGCCTGGAGGGTGTTGCACAGGGCAGTCCCGTGCAATAGGTATTTAAGTAGGTTCACGGACTCCCAGACCGCATGTTTGTTCTGCGGTCTGGAGGAGTCCGTGTTTCATATTTATATCGAGTGTGAGAGGTTGCAGCCCCTCTTTCATTATTTGAAGGGGCTGCTCCTCAAGTTTTGGTTGCACTTCAGTCCCACGCTCTTGATCTACGGCCACCCGGTGCGGAGGGGAGCGGGCAGGTCGGAGGACCTCCTCGTGGGTCTGCTCCTGGGCCTGGCGAAGAAGGCCATTAATTGGTCCAGGCAGCGGGCGGTCGAGGGGGTCGTCTGGCCGGATTGCCTCCCTCTCTTCCGTGGCCATGTTCGCGCCCGGGTGGCCCTAGAGCTGGAGCACGCGGTGTCCGCCGGCGCGCTAGATCACTTTCGTGACCGGTGGGCGCCGCGGGGACTGGAGTGCATGATTGGGCTGGAGAACCAAATTTTAATTTGATTATTAAGGTTTATTTGAAGTTTTATTGGTTTATTACAGTTTTATTGGTTTATTTACAGTTTTAATGGTTTATTTACAGTTTTTATCTGTCTAAATTTATGGTTTTACCAAAAGAGGAACCCCACAAGAGCTCATTCTCTGGCTTGCTCTGAGTGCTGCAGGTTGTCTCTGGCTTGCTCTGAGTTCCAGGAGGAAAGAAGAGCGTGCTGGCCTCCTGACCAGGCAAGAAGGAGAAGGAGAAGCACCACCAACAGCCAGACCATCTACAACTGAGGTGCCTGGAGGGAGAGGAGGAGAGGAGAGACCTCCATCTCAGGAGAGGAGAGAGGGGAGAGGAACACCAGCCAACTTCTACCTGGAAGGAGGGGAGGAGCTGCTTCGTTACTCCCAACATCTGCAGGTGGGTGTGTTCTTGTGCATTCCCCAAGAGACTGTGTATTCTAGGCGGGGGGAGGAAAGAAGACGGGTCGGGAAGCCTGGCCTGGGTCGGCTGGAGCTGCCCAGGTGAAGCCTCTTACTTGCTTACCTACACCA
This sequence comes from Somniosus microcephalus, assembly GCF_052327205.1. Taxonomy (NCBI): domain Eukaryota; kingdom Metazoa; phylum Chordata; class Chondrichthyes; order Squaliformes; family Somniosidae; genus Somniosus; species Somniosus microcephalus. The sequence goes on from NW_028225184.1 coordinate 2,921,398, forward strand.
AGAAGACCTGGTGTGGGGCTGAGCCTGGGCTTCTTCCAGCCTACCCAGGCGAAGACATCTTCTCCCCCTGCCCGAAGACCATCTGCATAGACTTTGTCACCATCGGGGAGTGCACCCCTGCTGGCACCCACCCACCAACAACCACCTAGAGTGCGGACCCTGCCTTTGCGGCCCCCCCTCCTTCCCACCCATCCCCTCTCTCTCTCTCTCTTTATCCCTTTCCTTTGTCTCTCTCAGAGGGCACCTCCATTCAACCCACTAATAGCCACTTTGAGCAGAGAGGAGGAGGCCACTCTCCCAATCATTCCATCAAGGGGAGAGGCGGGCCATTGGCTTTAAGCTCCCTCTGCTCGGTGGCAGACATTAAAATTACTCCCGAGGCCACTTTATATCACAGGGCCTGTGACTTGGGGTGCGTGTAGCTCCCAAAAAACAAACCACCCCAGTATGGCTTCGACGTCTTCGGCGGTGACGGGGCCAGTGAGAACGTATGCGGCGGTGACGGCCAAAGCCGCGGCTGCTCCCGCTCCTTCCGCTGCCCTGTCGCCGTCCCGACTCGTTACGAAGAAGCTCGGGGTGAAGAGCTACACTCACCCCAACATGACAATCGAGGATTGTGTGAAGGCGATGGCTGGGGTTGTCGGCCCTTCAGCCATCCTCGCCGCCTCGAGGATGTATGGGAAGGCTGTGTTCTTCCTGGAGTCCGAGCGGGCGGTGGCCCTGGCCATCGCCCAGGGGCTCACCGTGGGCGGGACCTTCCTGCCGGTGGACCCTCTTGAGGCCACCGCGCAGAGGGTCGTGTTGTCAAACATCCCGCCCTTCATCTCCGGTGAGCTCCTCCTCCCCCACTTGCACCAACTTGGGGAGGTGAGGTCGGCGATTACGCCAATCCCGCTCGGATTCCGGGAACCCAGCCTTCGCCATGTCTTCTCCTTCCGGCGCCAGGCATTTATCCAGCTGGCGCGGGAGGGGGAGACGGACGGGGCCTTTACAGTCCTCCACGAGGGCACCCCGTACCGCGTCTTCTACACGACGGACGGCGTGCGGTGCCACGCCTGCAGGGAGGTGGGGCATATCCGTAAGAACTGCCCCGCCTCCAAGGCCGCCAGATCGTCTGGCGTGGCCGTAGCTGGCGCCGCCGCCGCTCCTCCCCCCGGGTCTAGCCGTGCCCCCCCTCAAACAAATACCACTGGGGTGCGGTCGTCGTCGGAGGTCGATGCCATCCTGGCCTCCGGCGGGGGGGGGGAGGGTTGTCCGGTCGGGAGGAAGGCGCGGGGGAAAAGCAAATACCGGAGGGCGGGTCCCCCCGGGGAGGGCGTGCCCCACAATATGGAGCCCCTGACGCCAGAGAGCGTCGCCGCGCTAGTCGCGGAGTGCGGGGGGGGGGGGGCCCTCGTGTCCGAGCCTGTGGCCGCGACCGCCGAGGCGGTAGCACCAGAATCTGCGGCCGGGCTCGGGCCCGGGGGACCCGAAGAACTCGCTCCGCCGGAGGGAGCAGGGGTGGCCTCTGCGGAAATGGAGGTCTCCCTCTGCCCCTCAGCCCTTAAAAGAAGGCGCGACCCCCTGGATGAGGAGGAGGACCGGGAGGAGGAAGGTCCCTCCGGGCAGGGGGAGTCGTCGCCCGCCGCGGGTACTGCGCCCCACCCCACCGCTAATACCATCACGGGCGAACGGCAGGGGTCGCCTGTCCCTAGGGGGGCTGAGGCAGAGGTGTCTGCCCAGCTCGTGCCTCCCGGGGATGGGGACGAGACCCTGCCCGTGGGGGGGGTCGCGGAGCAACCCGCGGCAGTAGACCCCTTATCGGTACCGTTACCCCTCGACGGGTCGGGCGGCCTGGGGTCCGGGTCGGGCGAGTCCTCGGAAGATGAGCTCGCCCAAAGTGACCCGGTCGTCTCCCAGGTGCTGCTCGACCTCGTCCAGGGGTTGACCGAAATTACCCCATCCGCTGGGTCGGAGGCCGGTGGCGCGGAAGAGGGGGGCCCTCTGTCTCTGTCTCTGTCTCTGTCTCCGGCGCCGGGCGACATGGAGGAGTTCGTTTTTACCTACTCTCCGATCTCTCCGGTCGTTCTGGCGCCTGGGGCGGAGGGGGGCTCTGAACCGCCGCCGTCTTCTGGCCCGGCGCCCCTAGAGGAGCCCAGGGAGGAATCCTCCGCTACCGATCCTGGGGGTGGGATCCGGGCGGAGGCGGGGCCGGCCGTCGCGGCCGAGCCGCTCGCTGCGCTCCGCGTGGCGGACGGGTCGGCCGCCGGTGGCGACCCCCCGGAGGAGGAGGGGGACTCGGTGGTGGGGGCGGAGGAGGAATGCGACTCCATCGCTGATGAGGAGATGGAGGACCTCGCGCCCCTCGCCGGGACCCCCCTCATTCCCATTGAGGATCTCCGGGACTTTGTGGCCACGTGCCAGGGTCGTCAAAGGACCCGGCTGGCCCTCGATAGATGGTCGGGGCTGGCGCTGCTCGTCGGGTCGGCCCGCGTCGCCTTCAAGACCATGGTCGCGGACGCGGGCGTGGACCCGCTCGAGCTGCGTCAGTTCCGGTCCTTCCTCACTGGGCTGCAAAGGGAGTGGCGGTCGACTAGCGGCCGCCCTCCCTTCCCCCGTTAGAGTTAAGTAGGGGTTGGATTATGCTTCTGAAATGAAGATAACCATAGCCAGCCTCAACATCAACGGCAGCAGGGAAGCTAGCCGCAGATTTAATAACTTTTCGGTCCTTCGGGACGGGAAGTATGCGGTGTGCTTCCTGCAAGAAACCCACACCGTTCCGGGAGACGAGGCCACGTGGCTCCTGGAGTGGCAAGGAGGGGTCAGCATGAGTCACCTCTCCAATGTTTCCAGTGGGGTGGCTATTTTGCTGGCCCCGCATTTTCAGCCGGAGATCTTGGGGGTCAAGGAGCTCGTGCCGGGCCGCTTGCTCCAGGTCACTGTTCGCCTGGGGGGCGTGCCGCTCCATTTAGTGAACGTGTACGCCCCTGGGGCCGGTGCGCAGCAAGCGCGCTTCTTTGAAGAAGTGTCCACTCTTTTGGGCTCCATCGACGCGGGCGAGTGCGTCGTCCTCGGGGGGGATTTTAATTGCACCCTCGAGGCAAGGGACCGCACCGGCCACCTGCGATGCCCGGCGGCGATGGAGAAGTTGAGGGACCTGGTCGGGTCCCTCGACTTGGTGGACGTCTGGCGAAATCTCCATCCCGACTCCAGCGCTTTCACTTGTGTGAGGCCTGGGAGAGGTGCGTCCAGAATCGACCGCCTTTACATTTCCAGGGCATACGTTTCCTGCGTTCCGGCGGCTTCCATGCGGCCGGTGCCGTGCGCGGACCACCACCTGGTGTGGGCGGAGCTCGTTCCGCTGCGCGCGGGGGAGGGGTCCGCGTACTGACATTTTAACAACCTGCTGCTGGAGGACGCGCGGTTCCAGGATTCGTTTCGTCGGTTCTGGGCCGGCTGGAGAAGGAAGCAGGGGGGCTTCCCCTCCTTGAGGCTATGGTGGGACGTGGGCAAGGCTCACGTCCGTCTCTTCTGTCAGGAGTATGCGAGGGGGTCGACCAAGAGGCGGGAAGCCAGGGTCGGGCGGTTGGAGAAGGAGGTGCTCGACCTGGAGTCCCGTCTCGGTCAAGTCGTCGAGGACCCGGCCCTGCGGTTGGTGTACGAAGAGAAGAAGGGCGCGCTGAAGGACCTGCAGCTCGTCGGGTCCCGAGGCGCGTTCGTGAGGTCGCGGATTCAGTTCCTGCGGGACCTGGACCGCGGCTCCCCCTTCTTCTACTCGCTGGAAAAAAGACGGGGGGTCCGTAAGCAGCTCCTGGAGCTGCTGGCCGACGACGGATCTCCGGTCTCGGATCCGGAGGGAATCCGCGCGGAGACCCGCGCCTATTACGGGGCTCTGTTCTCTCCGGATCCGTCCAGCGAGGATGCGCGCAGAGTTTTGTGGGAGGACCTGCCGAAGGTCGGCCTGGAGGGCGCCGAAAAATTGGATGCTCCTCTGTGTCTGGAGGAGCTGACCGGCGCCCTCCGCCAGCTCTCTAGGGGGAAGTCCCCGGGGCTGGACGGGCTGACCGTGGAGTTCCACAGGGCGTTCTGGGACGTCCTGGGGGGCGACTACGCGCGGGTCCTGGGGGAAAGTTTGGCGACCGGGGAGATGCCCCTCTCGTGGCGCAGGGCAGTGATTGTCCTGCTGCCTAAGAAGGGCGATCTCCGGCTTCTTAAGAACTGGCGCCCGGTCTCCCTCCTCAGCACGGATTATAAAATTTTTGCCAGGGCCATGTCTGCTCGCCTTGGCGCCGTGCTGGCCCACATGATCCACCCCGACCAGTCCTACACGGTCCCGGGCCGGTCTATTCATGATAACATCCATCTGGTCCGGGACCTGCTCCACCATTCCCAGAGGGCTGGTCTGTCGGTCGCCTTCCTTTCCCTAGATCAGGAGAAGGCGTTCGACAGGGTGGATCACGAGTATCTTTTCGGGACTCTGCGCGCATTCGGGTTCGGGACGCATTTTGTCGCCCGGATCCGACTTCTGTACGCTGCCGCGGAGTGTCTGATTAAAGTTAACGGGTCCTTGACGGCGCCCCTTCGCTTCGGGAGGGGGGTGCGTCAGGGATGCCCCATGTCCGGCCAGTTATATGCCATTTGCGTGGAGCCTTTCCTGCGCCTCTTGCGGAAGAGGTTGACGGGACTGGCTCTGCAAGGGCCGGGCGTGGAGGTGGTCCTCTCGGCTTACGCCGATGACGTGCTCCTCATGGTCACGGATCCCGTTGACTTGCGGAGGATGCGGGAATGCCAGCAGATTTACTCGGACGCATCCTCCGCCAGGATCAACTGGGGGAAATGTTCTGGACTCCTGGTGGGTCAGTGGCAGGTGGACTCCCTGCCGGAGGAGTTCAGGCCCTTCGCCTGGAGCACTACGCACCTCCTCTACTTGGGAGTCTACCTCAGCCCGGCCGAGGACGCCTGGCCGGCGAACTGGCACGAGTTGGAGGCCAAAGTCGCCACTCGCTTAGGTCGCTGGACGGGATTGCTCCGAGTGTTGTCCTACAGGGGTCGGGCGTTGGTCATAAACCAACTGGTGGCCGCCATGTTGTGGTACCGGTTGGTTACTCTGATCCCTCCCCCTGCGTTTGTCGCCAAGATACAGAAGAAGCTCGTCGACTTCTTCTGGAACAACAGGATGCACTGGGTCTCTGCCGCGGTTCTGAGTCTCCCGCTTAGGGAGGGCGGTCAGGCGCTGGTGTGCCTTCGCACCCAGGCTGCGACTTTCCGTCTTCAGACGCTGCAGAGATACCTGTACGTTGAGATTCCTCCAAGATGGTGCGCGCTGGCGACGTATTTTTTCCGCCAGCTGCGTGGCCTCAATTATGACACGCAGCTCTTGTTTGTGGAAGTGGGTGGCACGCGTGCCAGCCTGCGGGGGCTGCCTGTCTTCTACCAGGAACTGCTATGGGTTTGGAACCGGGTCGCTTCCAGGCGCAGCTCTCCCCCGACAGGAATGGTGGCTGTCCTTCGGGAGCCACTGTTCAGGAATCCGCACCTCCACGTCCGCAGGTTCGGGTGGCTGGCGGAGCACAGAGCTGTGGCTGGCAAGGTGACTCGAGTCGGGGACCTGCTCGATGGCGGAGGAGTGGGCTGGATGGCGCCGGAGGAGTTGGCGAGGCGCATGTCTTGGGTAAACGTCCGGCTCGCGGCCGATGCCATCGAGTCGATAAAGGCAAAAGTACGCCCCGGCACCACTAGGTGTATCGAGGCGGCTCAGGCGTGTGGGGCGATCCCGTCTGAGCTTTCCCCCGTTCGGACGGAATTCCTTGTCGGCGCCCAGCCCCGACCCCCCCCTCGGGAGCCGGCGCCTCACAACTTGAGCCGTCTCGAGGAAATACCCTCCGTGCCTTTTCATTCCGCACGGAGGGGTTTCCTGTACGGGCTGCTCCTGCACACCTTCCACTTTGCCATCTTCGCCTGCCGTCCGGACACGCCGTGGCGTGCCGTTTTACCTTCCGACGGAGGCGGAGGTCCCCAATGGGGGGCTCTCTATGCGGGAGTCCTCCCTTGTTCTATTGGGGACTTGGCCTGGAGGGTGTTGCACAGGGCAGTCCCGTGCAATAGGTATTTAAGTAGGTTCACGGACTCCCAGACCGCATGTTTGTTCTGCGGTCTGGAGGAGTCCGTGTTTCATATTTATATCGAGTGTGAGAGGTTGCAGCCCCTCTTTCATTATTTGAAGGGGCTGCTCCTCAAGTTTTGGTTGCACTTCAGTCCCACGCTCTTGATCTACGGCCACCCGGTGCGGAGGGGAGCGGGCAGGTCGGAGGACCTCCTCGTGGGTCTGCTCCTGGGCCTGGCGAAGAAGGCCATTAATTGGTCCAGGCAGCGGGCGGTCGAGGGGGTCGTCCGGCCGGATTGCCTCCCTCTCTTCCGTGGCCATGTTCGCGCCCGGGTGGCCCTAGAGCTGGAGCACGCGGTGTCCGCCGGCGCGCTAGATCACTTTCGTGACCGGTGGGCGCCGCGGGGACTGGAGTGCATGATTGGGCTGGAGAACCAAATTTTAATTTGATTATTAAGGTTTATTTGAAGTTTTATTGGTTTATTACAGTTTTATTGGTTTATTTACAGTTTTAATGGTTTATTTACAGTTTTTATCTGTCTAAATTTATGGTTTTACCAAAAGAGGAACCCCACAAGAGCTCATTCTCTGGCTTGCTCTGAGTGCTGCAGGTTGTCTCTGGCTTGCTCTGAGTTCCAGGAGGAAAGAAGAGCGTGCTGGCCTCCTGACCAGGCAAGAAGGAGAAGGAGAAGCACCACCAACAGCCAGACCATCTACAACTGAGGTGCCTGGAGGGAGAGGAGGAGAGGAGAGACCTCCATCTCAGGAGAGGAGAGAGGGGAGAGGAACACCAGCCAACTTCTACCTGGAAGGAGGGGAGGAGCTGCTTCGTTACTCCCAACATCTGCAGGTGGGTGTGTTCTTGTGCATTCCCCAAGAGACTGTGTATTCTAGGCGGGGGGAGGAAAGAAGACGGGCCGGGAAGCCTGGCCTGGGTCGGCTGGAGCTGCCCAGGTGAAGCCTCTTACTTGCTTACCTACACCAAGAAGACCTGGTGTGGGGCTGAGCCTGGGCTTCTTCCAGCCTACCCAGGCGAAGACATCTTCTCCCCCTGCCCGAAGACCATCTGCATAGACTTTGTCACCATCGGGGAGTGCACCCCTGCTGACACCCACCCACCAACAACCACGTAGAGTGCGGACCCTGCCTTTGCGGCCCCCCCTCCTTCCCACCCATCCCCTCTCTCTCTCTCTCTTTATCCCTCTCCTTTGTCTCTCTCAGAGGGCACCTCCATTCAACCCACTAATAGCCACTTTGAGCAGAGAGGAGGAGGCCACTCTCCCAATCATTCCATCAAGGGGAGAGGCGGGCCATTGGCTTTAAGCTCCCTCTGCTCGGTGGCAGACATTAAAATTACTCCCGAGGCCACTTTATATCACAGGGCCTGTGACTTGGGGTGTGTGTAGCTCCCAAAAAACAAACCACCCCAGTATGGCTTCGACGTCTTCGGCGGTGACGGGGCCAGTGAGAACGTATGCGGCGGTGACGGCCAAAGCCGTGGCTGCTCCCGCTCCTTCCGCTGCCCTGTCGCCGTTCCGACTCGTTACGAAGAAGCTCGGGGTGAAGAGCTACACTCACCCCAACATGACAATCGAGGATTGTGTGAAGGCGATGGCTGGGGTTGTCGGCCCTTCAGCCATCCTCGCCGCCTCGAGGATGTATGGGAAGGCTGTGTTCTTCCTGGAGTCCGAGCGGGCGGTGGCCCTGGCCATCGCCCAGGGGCTCACCGTGGGCGGGACCTTCCTGCCGGTGGACCCTCTTGAGGCCACCGCGCAGAGGGTCGTGTTGTCAAACATCCCGCCCTTCATCTCCGGTGAGCTCCTCCTCCCCCACTTGCACCAACTTGGGGAGGTAAGGTCGGCGATTACGCCAATCCCGCACGGATTCCGGGAACCCAGCCTTCGCCATGTCTTCTCCTTCCGGCGCCAGGCATTTATCCAGCTGGCGCGGGAGGGGGAGACGGACGGGGCCTTTACAGTCCTCCACGAGGGCGCCCCGTACCGCGTCTTCTACACGACGGACGGCGTGCGGTGCCACGCCTGCAGGGAGGTGGGGCATATCCGTAAGAACTGCCCCGCCTCCAAGGCCGCCAGATCGTCTGGCGTGGCCGTAGCTGGCGCCGCCGCCGCTCCTCCCCCCGGGTCTAGCCGTGCCCCCCCTCAAACAAATACCACTGGGGTGCGGTCGTCGTCGGAGGTCGATGCCATCCTGGCCTCCGGCGGGGGGGGGGAGGGTTGTCCGGTCGGGAGGAAGGCGCGGGGGAAAAGCAAATACCGGAGGGCGGGTCCCCCCGGGGAGGGCGTGCCCCACAATATGGAGCCCCTGACGCCAGAGAGCGTCGCCGCACTAGTCGCGGAGTGCGGGGGGGGGGGGGGCCCTCGTGTCCGAGCCTGTGGCCGCGACCGCCGAGGCGGTAGCACCAGAATCTGCGGCCGGGCTCGGGCCCGGGGGACCCGAAGAACTCGCTCCGCCGGAGGGAGCAGGGGTGGCCTCTGCGGAAATGGAGGTCTCCCTCTGCCCCTCAGCCCTTAAAAGAAGGCGCGACCCCCTGGATGAGGAGGAGGACCGGGAGGAGGAAGGTCCCTCCGGGCAGGGGGAGTCGTCGCCCGCCGCGGGTACTGCGCCCCACCCCACCGCTAATACCATCACGGGCGAACGGCAGGGGTCGCCTGTCCCTAGGGGGGCTGAGGCAGAGGTGTCTGCCCAGCTCGTGCCTCCCGGGGATGGGGACGAGACCCTGCCCGTGGGGGGGGTCGCGGAGCAACCCGCGGCAGTAGACCCCTTATCGGTACCGTTACCCCTCGACGGGTCGGGCGGCCTGGGGTCCGGGTCGGGCGAGTCCTCGGATGATGAGTTCGCCCAAAGTGACCCGGTCGTCTCCCAGGTGCTGCTCGACCTCGTCCAGGGGTTGACCGAAATTACCCCATCCGCTGGGTCGGAGGCCGGTGGCGCGGAAGAGGGGGGCCCTCTGTCTCTGTCTCTGTCTCCGGCGCCGGGCGACATGGAGGAGTTCGTTTTTACCTACTCTCCGATCTCTCCGGTCGTTCTGGCGCCTGGGGCGGAGGGGGGCTCTGAACCGCCGCCGTCTTCTGGCCCGGCGCCCCTAGAGGAGCCCAGGGAGGAATCCTCCGCTACCGATCCTGGGGGTGGGATCCGGGCGGAGGCGGGGCCGGCCGTCGCGGCCGAGCCGCTCGCTGCGCTCCGCGTGGCGGACGCGTCGGCCGCCGGTGGCGACCCCCCCGGAGGAGGAGGGGGACTCGGTGGTGGGGGCGGAGGAGGAATGCGACTCCATCGCTGATGAGGAGATGGAGGACCTCGCGCCCCTCGCCGGGACCCCCCTCATTCCCATTGAGGATCTCCGGGACTTTGTGGCCACGTGCCAGGGTCGTCAAAGGACCCGGCTGGCCCTCGATAGATGGTCGGGGCTGGCGCTGCTCGTCGGGTCGGCCCGCGTCGCCTTCAAGACCATGGTCGCGGACGCGGGCGTGGACCCGCTCGAGCTGCGTCAGTTCCGGTCCTTCCTCACTGGGCTGCAAAGGGAGTGGCGGTCGACTAGCGGCCGCCCTCCCTTCCCCCGTTAGAGTTAAGTAGGGGTTGGATTATGCTTCTGAAATGAAGATAACCATAGCCAGCCTCAACATCAACGGCAGCAGGGAAGCTAGCCGCAGATTTAATAACTTTTCGGTCCTTCGGGACGGGAAGTATGCGGTGTGCTTCCTGCAAGAAACCCACACCGTTCCGGGAGACGAGGCCACGTGGCTCCTGGAGTGGCAAGGAGGGGTCAGCATGAGTCACCTCTCCAATGTTTCCAGTGGGGTGGCTATTTTGCTGGCCCCGCATTTTCAGCCGGAGATCTTGGGGGTCAAGGAGCTCATGCCGGGCCGCTTGCTCCAGGTCACTGTTCGCCTGGGGGGCGTGCCGCTCCATTTAGTGAACGTGTACGCCCCTGGGGCCGGTGCGCAGCAAGCGCGCTTCTTTGAAGAAGTGTCCACTCTTTTGGGCTCCATCGACGCGGGCGAGTGCGTCGTCCTCGGGGGGGATTTTAATTGCACCCTCGAGGCAAGGGACCGCACCGGCCACCTGCGATGCCCGGCGGCGATGGAGAAGTTGAGGGACCTGGTCGGGTCCCTCGACTTGGTGGACGTCTGGCGAAATCTCCATCCCGACTCCAGCGCTTTCACTTGTGTGAGGCCTGGGAGAGGTGCGTCCAGAATCGACCGCCTTTACATTTCCAGGGCATACGTTTCCTGCGTTCCGGCGGCTTCCATGCGGCCGGTGCCGTGCGCGGACCACCACCTGGTGTGGGCGGAGCTCGTTCCGCTGCGCGCGGGGTGGGGGTCCGCGTACTGGCATTTTAACAACCTGCTGCTGGAGGACGCGCGGTTCCAGGATTCGTTTCGTCGGTTCTGGGCCGGCTGGAGAAGGAAGCAGGGGGGCTTCCCCTCCTTGAGGCTATGGTGGGACGTGGGCAAGGCTCACGTCCGTCTCTTCTGTCAGGAGTATGCGAGGGGGTCGACCAAGAGGCGGGAAGCCAGGGTCGGGCGGTTGGAGAAGGAGGTGCTCGACCTGGAGTCCCGTCTCGGTCAAGTCGTCGAGGACCCGGCCCTGCGGTTGGTGTACGAAGAGAAGAAGGGCGCGCTGAAGGACCTGCAGCTCGTCGGGTCCCGAGGCGCGTTCGTGAGGTCGCGGATTCAGTTCCTGCGGGACCTGGACCGCGGCTCCCCCTTCTTCTACTCGCTGGAAAAAAGACGGGGGGTCCGTAAGCAGCTCCTGGAGCTGCTGGCCGACGACGGATCTCCGGTCTCGGATCCGGAGGGAATCCGCGCGGAGACCCGCGCCTATTACGGGGCTCTGTTCTCTCCGGATCCGTCCAGCGAGGACGCGCGCAGAGTTTTGTGGGAGGACCTGCCGAAGGTCGGCCTGGAGGGCGCCGAAAAATTGGATGCTCCTCTGTGTCTGGAGGAGCTGACCGGCGCCCTCCGCCAGCTCTCTAGGGGGAAGTCCCCGGGGCTGGACGGGCTGACCGTGGAGTTCCACAGGGCGTTCTGGGACGTCCTGGGGGGCGACTACGCGCGGGTCCTGGGGGAAAGTTTGGCGACCGGGGAGATGCCCCTCTCGTGGCGCAGGGCAGTGATTGTCCTGCTGCCTAAGAAGGGCGATCTCCGGCTTCTTAAGAACTGGCGCCCGGTCTCCCTCCTCAGCACGGATTATAAAATTTTTGCCAGGGCCATGTCTGCTCGCCTTGGCGCCGTGCTGGCCCACATGATCCACCCCGACCAGTCCTACACGGTCCCGGGCCGGTCTATTCATGATAACATCCATCTGGTCCGGGACCTGCTCCACCATTCCCAGAGGGCTGGTCTGTCGGTCGCCTTCCTTTCCCTAGATCAGGAGAAGGCGTTCGACAGGGTGGATCACGAGTATATTTTCGGGACTCTGCGCGCATTCGGGTTCGGGACGCATTTTGTCGCCCGGATCCGACTTCTGTACGCTGCCGCGGAGTGTCTGATTAAAGTTAACGGGTCCTTGACGGCGCCCCTTCGCTTCGGGAGGGGGGTGCGTCAGGGATGCCCCATGTCCGGCCAGTTATATGCCATTTGCGTGGAGCCTTTCCTGCGCCTCTTGCGGAAGAGGTTGACGGGACTGGCTCTGCAAGGGCCGGGCGTGGAGGTGGTCCTCTCGGCTTACGCCGATGACGTGCTCCTCATGGTCACGGATCCCGTTGACTTGCGGAGGATGCGGGAATGCCAGCAGATTTACTCGGACGCATCCTCCGCCAGGATCAACTGGGGGAAATGTTCTGGACTCCTGGTGGGTCAGTGGCAGGTGGACTCCCTGCCGGAGGAGTTCAGGCCCTTCGCCTGGAGCACTACGCACCTCCTCTACTTGGGAGTCTACCTCAGCCCGGCCGAGGACGCCTGGCCGGCGAACTGGCACGAGTTGGAGGCCAAAGTCGCCACTCGCTTAGGTCGCTGGACGGGATTGCTCCGAGTGTTGTCCTACAGGGGTCGGGCGTTGGTCATAAACCAACTGGTGGCCGCCATGTTGTGGTACCGGTTGGTTACTCTGATCCCTCCCCCTGCGTTTGTCGCCAAGATACAGAAGAAGCTCGTCGACTTCTTCTGGAACAACAGGATGCACTGGGTCTCTGCCGCGGTTCTGAGTCTCCCGCTTAGGGAGGGCGGTCAGGCGCTGGTGTGCCTTCGCACCCAGGCTGCGACTTTCCGTCTTCAGACGCTGCAGAGATACCTGTACGTTGAGATTCCTCCAAGATGGTGCGCGCTGGCGACGTATTTTTTCCGCCAGCTGCGTGGCCTCAATTATGACACGCAGCTCCTGTTTGTGGAAGTGGGTGGCACGCGTGCCAGCCTGCGGGGGCTGCCTGTCTTCTACCAGGAACTGCTATGGGTTTGGAACCGGGTCGCTTCCAGGCGTAGCTCTCCCCCGACAGGAATGGTGGCTGTCCTTCGGGAGCCACTGTTCAGGAATCCGCACCTCCACGTCCGCAGGTTCGGGTGGCTGGCGGAGCACAGAGCTGTGGCTGGCACGGTGACTCGAGTCGGGGACCTGCTCGATGGCGGAGGAGTGGGCTGGATGGCGCCGGAGGAGTTGGCGAGGCGCATGTCTTGGGTAAACGTCCGGCTCGCGGCCGATGCCATCGAGTCGATAAAGGCGAAAGTACGCCCCGGCACCACTAGGTGTATCGAGGCGGCTCAGGCGTGTGGGGCGATCCCGTCTGAGCTTTCCCCCGTTCGGACGGAATTCCTTGTCGGCGCCCAGCCCCGACCCCCCCCTCGGGAGCCGGCGCCTCACAACTTGAGCCGTCTCGAGGAAATACCCTCCGTGCCTTTTCATTCCGCACGGAGGGGTTTCCTGTACGGGCTGCTCCTGCACACCTTCCACTTTGCCATCTTCGCCTGCCGTCCGGACACGCCGTGGCGTGCCGTTTTACCTTCCGACGGAGGCGGAGGTCCCCAATGGGGGGCTCTCTATGCGGGAGTCCTCCCTTGTTCTATTGGGGACTTGGCCTGGAGGGTGTTGCACAGGGCAGTCCCGTGCAATAGGTATTTAAGTAGGTTCACGGACTCCCAGACCGCATGTTTGTTCTGCGGTCTGGAGGAGTCCGTGTTTCATATTTATATCGAGTGTGAGAGGTTGCAGCCCCTCTTTCATTATTTGAAGGGGCTGCTCCTCAAGTTTTGGTTGCACTTCAGTCCCACGCTCTTGATCTACGGCCACCCGGTGCGGAGGGGAGCGGGCAGGTCGGAGGACCTCCTCGTGGGTCTGCTCCTGGGCCTGGCGAAGAAGGCCATTAATTGGTCCAGGCAGCGGGCGGTCGAGGGGGTCGTCCGGCCGGATTGCCTCCCTCTCTTCCGTGGCCATGTTCGCGCCCGGGTGGCCCTAGAGCTGGAGCACGCGGTGTCCGCCGGCGCGCTAGATCACTTTCGTGGCCGGTGGGCGCCGCGGGGACTGGAGTGCATGATTGGGCTGGAGAACCAAATTTTAATTTGATTATTAAGGTTTATTTGAAGTTTTATTGGTTTATTACAGTTTTATTGGTTTATTTACAGTTTTAATGGTTTATTTACAGTTTTTATCTGTCTAAATTTATGGTTTTACCAAAAGAGGAACCCCACAAGAAAAAAACAAATGAACTAAACTGACAATCATTTAATTTTGTTTCCAATTACAATTAATGAACAGATGTCAAAATCAATTTAGGAGCCAATAGGGACTGGGGTCTTTCGACAGATTGAGCAGTATCAGAACTTAAAGGAGACTCCTTGAATTAGCGCCCCCTGGAGGCCCGGGAGTCTGGTGGCTGTAAACAACTGAGTTAATCAATTATGATTAATCCTTAAATGGAAGCACTTAAACCCTCAATCATAATGGTCCCTTTTTAAAGGAGCACAATGGATTCCAAATCCCAATAAAAAAACTTACCAAATGATAATATTGTTCCCTTTATCCACAATACAATGAGCACACTGGATATAGCAAAGGCTATGGCCCCCGACAACATCCCAGCTATCGTGCTGAAGACTTGTGCTCCAGAACTAGCCGTGCCTCTTGCCAAGCTGTTCCAGTACAGTTACAAAACTGGCATGTATCCGACAATGTGGAAAATTGTCAAACAAAAACAAACACACCAGTCTCGGCCTTCATAAAAAACACATACACCAGTCTCGGCCTTCATAAAAACAAACACACCAGTCTCGGCCTTCATAAAAACAAACACACCAGTCTCGGCCTTCATAAAACAAAAACACACCAGTCTCGGCCTTCATAAAACACACACACACCAGTCTCGGCCTTCATAAAAACAAACACACCAGTCTTGGCCTTCATAAAAACAAACACACCAGTCTCGGCCTTCATAAAAACACACACACCAGTCTCGGCCTTCATAAAAACAAACACACCAGTCTCGGCCTTCATAAAAACACACACACCAGTCTCGGCCTTCATAAAAAACACACACACCAGTCTCGGCCTTCATAAAAACAAACACACCAGTCTCGGCCTTCATAAAAAACAAACACACCAGTCTCGGCCTTCATAAAACACAAACACACCAGTCCCGGCCTTCATAAAAAACAAACACACCAGTCTCGGCCTTCATAAAACACAAACACACCAGTCTCGGCCTTCATAAAAACACAAACACACCAGTCTCGGCCTTCATAAAACACAAACACACCAGTCTCGGCCTTCATAAAAAACAAACACACCAGTCTCGGCCTTCATAAAACACAAACACACCAGTCTCGGCCTTCATAAAAACAAACACACCAGTCTCGGCCTTCATAAAAAAACAAACACACCAGTCTCGGCCTTCATAAAAAACAAACACACCAGTCTCGACCTTCATAAAACACAAACACACCAGTCTCGGCCTTCATAAAAACAAACACACCAGTCTCGGCCTTCATAAAACACAAACACACCAGTCTCGGCCTTCATAAAACACAAACACACCAGTCTCGATCTTCATAAAACACAAACACACCAGTCTCGGCCTTCATAAAACACAAACACACCAGTCTCGGCCTTCATAAAAACAAACACACCAGTCTCGGCCTTCATAAAAACAAACACACCAGTCTCGACCTTCATAAAACACAAACACACCAGTCTCGGCCTTCATAAAACACACACACACCAGTCTCGGCCTTCATAAAAACAAACACACCAGTCTCGACCTTCATAAAAACAAACACACCAGTCTCGGCCTTCATAAAAAACAAACATACCAGTCTCGGCCTTCATAAAAAACTCACACACCAGTCTCGGCCTTCATAAAACACAAACACACCAGTCTCGGCCTTCATAAAAAACAAACATACCAGTCTTGGCCTTCATAAAAAAACAAACACACCAGTCTCGGCCTTCATAAAAAACACACACCAGTGTCGGCCTTCATAAAAAACACACACACCAGTCTCGGCCTTCATAAAACACAAACACACCAGTCTCGGCCTTCATAAAACACAAACACAGCAGTCTCGGCCTTCATAAAAAACAAACACACCAGTCTCGGCCTTCATAAAAAACACACACCAGTGTCGGCCTTCATAAAAAACACACACACCAGTCTCGGCCTTCATAAAACACAAACACACCAGTCTCGGCCTTCATAAAACACAAACACAGCAGTCTCGGCCTTCATAAAAAACAAACACACCAGTCTCGGCCTTCATAAAACACAAACACACCAGTCTCGGCCTTCATAAAACACAAACACACCAGTCTCGGCCTTCATAAAAAACAAACACACCAGTCTCGGCCTTCATAAAACACAAACACACCAGTCTCGGCCTTCATAAAAAACAAACACACCAGTCTCGGGCTTCATAAAAAACAAACTCACCAGTCTCGGCCTTCATAAAACACAAACACACCAGTCTCGGCCTTCATAAAACACAAACACACCAGTCTCGGCCTTCATAAAAAACAAACACACCAGTCTCGGCCTTCATAAAAAACAAACACACCAGTCTCGGCCTTCATAAAAAACAAACACACCAGTCTTGGCCTTCATAAAAACAAACACACCAGTCTCGGCCTTCATAAAAACACACACAGCAGTCTCGGCCTTCATAAAAAACAAACACACCAGTCTCGGCCTTCATAAAAACAAACACACCAGTCTCGGCCTTCATAAAAACAAACACACCAGTCTCGGCCTTCATAAAAACACACACACCAGTCTCGGCCTTCATAAAAAACACACACACCAGTCTCGGCCTTCATAAAAAACAAACACACCAGTCTCGGCCTTCATAAAAAACAAACACACCAGTCTCGGCCTTCATAAAACACAAACACACCAGTCTCGGCCTTCATAAAAAACAAACACACCAGTCTCGGCCTTCATAAAACACAAACACACCAGTCTCGGCCTTCATAAAAACACAAACACACCAGTCTCGGCCTTCATAAAACACAAACACACCAGTCTCGGCCTTCATAAAAAACAAACACACCAGTCTCGGCCTTCATAAAACACAAACACACCAGTCTCGGCCTTCATAAAAACAAACACACCAGTCTCGGCCTTCATAAAAAACAAACACACCAGTCTCGGCCTTCATAAAAAACAAACACACCAGTCTCGACCTTCATAAAACACAAACACACCAGTCTCGGCCTTCATAAAAACAAACACACCAGTCTCGGCCTTCATAAAACACAAACACACCAGTCTCGGCCTTCATAAAACACAAACACACCAGTCTCGACCTTCATAAAACACAAACACACCAGTCTCGGCCTTCATAAAAAACAAACACACCAGCCTCGACCTTCATAAAACACAAACACACCAGTCTCGGCCTTCATAAAAACAAACACACCAGTCTCGGCCTTCATAAAAACAAACACACCAGTCTCGACCTTCATAAAACACAAACACACCAGTCTCGGCCTTCATAAAACACACACACACCAGTCTCGGCCTTCATAAAAACAAACACACCAGTCTCGACCTTCATAAAAACAAACACACCAGTCTCGGCCTTCATAAAAAACAAACATACCAGTCTCGGCCTTCATAAAAAACTCACACACCAGTCTCGGCCTTCATAAAACACAAACACACCAGTCTCGGCCTTCATAAAAAACAAACATACCAGTCTTGGCCTTCATAAAAAGCAAACACACCAGTCTCGGCCTTCATAAAAAACACACACCAGTGTCGGCCTTCATAAAACACACACACACCAGTCTCGGCCTTCATAAAACACAAACACACCAGTCTCGGCCTTCATAAAAAACAAACACACCAGTCTCGGCCTTCATAAAAAACAAACACACCAGTCTCGGCCTTCATAAAACACAAACACACCAGTCTCGGCCTTCATAAAACACGAAACACACCAGTCTCGGCCTTCATAAAAAACTAACACACCAGTCTCGGCCTTCATAAAACACAAACACACCAGTCTCGGCCTTCATAAAAAACAAACACACCAGTCTCGGGCTTCATAAAAAACAAACTCACCAGTCTCGGCCTTCATAAAACACAAACACACCAGTCTCGGCCTTCATAAAACACAAACACACCAGTCTCGGCCTTCATAAAAAACAAACACACCAGTCTCGGCCTTCATAAAAAACAAACACACCAGTCTCGGCCTTCATAAAAAACAAACACACCAGTCTCGGCCTTCATAAAAAACAAACACACCAGTCTCGGCCTTCATAAAACACAAACACACCAGTCTCGGCCTTCATAAAAAACAAACACACCAGTCTCGGCCTTCATAAAAAACAAACACACCAGTCTCGGCCTTCATAAAACACACACACACTAGTCTCGGCCTTCATAAAAAACAAACGCACCAGTCTCGGCCTTTATAAAACAAACACACCAGTCTCGGCCTTCATAAAACACAAACACACCAGTCTCGGCCTTCATATTTAAAACAAACACACCAGTCTCGGCCTTCATATTTAAAACAAACATTTGGCCACACCTCCTACATTTTCCCCTGTGAGGGTGATCCGCCTCACATGTGCGAATGGCCCCTTCCCACCCTGCAGCTCCTCCTCAATGGGACCCCAGTGGCTGCAGCAAGGCTGGGGGAAGGCTGCTGAGGGTCAAATGGTGAGACGGCAGATGCCCTTGGGGGACGGCCTGGACCAGCTCTGGGCCTGGAGGGCCCGGCTGCTGACTGCTCCAACTCTGCTTGGGCGGCAGCAGTCTGTCATACGGGTGGTGGCAGCTGCAGTGGAGGAGTGACAGTGTTGGCTGCAGGAATGCTGCCAACCTGACATAGCACAGACACTCCCTGGTCGGCTGACACACTGGCACTCGAAGGTGACAGCACTGCAGCAGGTGCAGCAACCTGCTGAAGAACAGACTGCTGGGCTGTTGCGGTGCGGCAAGGGCCCCGGCGATGCCTGGCCGATCCAGCGAGGGTGGCAGCAGTAAGTGCCCATGTGGCCCTGATCTGTGTCTGCATCAGACCAGCCAGTGAATGCACAGCACGACTGATGATGCAAAAATTGGTAGGGTGGTAAATAGCGAGGAGGGTAGCCTCAGTCTGCAGGACGATATAGATGGGTTGGTCAGATGGGCGGAACAGTGGCAAATGGAATTTAACCTGGAAAAGTGCGAGGTGATGCACTTTGGGGGGACTAACAAGGCAAAGGAATACACAATGAATGGAAAGACCCTAGGCAAGACGGAGGGTCAGAGGGATCTGGGTGTGCAAGTACACAGATCCCTGAAGGCGGCGGAACAGGTGGATAAGGTGGTAAAAAAGGCATATGGGATACTTGCCTTCATTAGCCGAGGCATTGAATATAAGCGCAAGGAGGTTATGATGGAGCTGTATAAAACACTGGTTAGGCCACAACTGGAATACTGTGTGCAGTTCGGGTCGCCATACTACAGGAAGGATGTGATCGCGTTAGAGAGGGTGCAGAGGAGGTTCACCAGGATGTTACCAGGGCTGGAGTGCTTCGGCTATGAAGAGAGACTGGGCAGATTGGGTTTGTTTTCCTTGGAGCAGAGGAGGCTGAGGGGGGACATGATTGAGGTGTACAAAATTATGAGGGGCATAGATAGGATGGATGCTGAGGAGCTTTTTCCCTTAGTAGAGGGGTCAATAACTAGGGGGCATAGATTCAAGGTAAAGGGCGGGAGGTTTAGAGGGGATTTGAGAAAGAACTTTTTCACCCAGAGGGTGGATGGAGTCTGGAACTCACTGCCTGAAAGGGTTGTGGAGGCAGAAACCCTCACAACATTTAAGAAGCATTAGGATGTGCACTTGAAATGCCATAGCATACAAGGCTACGGGCCAAATGCTGGAATATGGGATTAGATTAGGCAGGGCTTGATGGCCGGTGCGGACACGATGGGCTGAAGGGCCTCTATCCGTGCTGTATTACTCTATGACTCTATGACTCTATGACACTTGGCTGGAAGCCGCCTGTGCTGCCGCGAAGTCCTGCAGACTCCTTGCCTGTGCTGCACTGAATTCTTGCAGACTCCTGGCCTGTGTTGCCCCGAATTCCTGTACACTCCTTGCCAGTGACTCTATGGAGTCAGGCATCCTTGCCACTGCAGCCATGAGCTCAGTGTGCCTGCGCTCAGCCGGGACACCCATTTCCGCAAGGAACCTCACCTCTTCTGTGCTCACCGTAGCAGGACTGAAGGCCGCACTCACACTCCGGGGAGAAGGCTGCCGAGCTTCCCCACCCCTCCCGCGTTGCTGGAGCCCGCTGGGCCCTGGAGCTTCACTCTCCTCAAACACCTCGCCCCTGCTCCCCTCCAGGGAAGATGTGTCCCCATCATGGCCATGGGCTGCCTCGGATGAGGATGGCTCTGATGGGCCGGCTTCCTCTTCCTCCTCCTCACCTTCCAATTCATTGACAGTGGCAGCTTGAGGGGCCACCTCCTCACCTGGCGATTCAGCATCTGAAAGCAGGGAGACACAAGAGTTAATTTAGAGTGAGGACAGGGCGGCAGCGAGGGAGGCATGAGTGCTGTTATGCACTGCATTGGTTCGATAGTGGCAATGGATGCTGGTGTGAGGCACAAGTGGAAAGAGAGAGGTCCAAAAATTGATGAGCTTACCATCGCTGTCCAGAACAGGGTCGGCATCTCCACTGGCGACGGGGCCAATCAGTCGGCCTGACATAATGTACTCCACACGCTGCTCCAGGTCGCTGAGCTCTTTCAGGTCAGGACGGCCTCCCCCGGTCCGTAGCTGCTGCCTGTGGTTGTAGGCCAGCTTACCCTGCAAGAGAAAGGACGGCCTCTAAGTACAGTGTGAAGCCGTGATCTTGCCTGCACTGCCGCCCATGGTGGAATAGCCCTGACAGTGTGAAGCCCTGATCTTGCCTGCACTGCCTCCCATGGTGGAATAGCCCTGACAGTGTGAAGCCCTGATCTTGCCTGCACAGCCTCCCATGGTGGAATAGCCCTGACAATGTGAAGCCCTGATCTTGCCTGCACTGCCTCCCATGGTGGAATAGCCCTGACAGTGTGTTAAGTGATGAATGTGCAAGTGGTTTTCATGAGAGCCCCATAGCTCCTGGTTGAGGGCTGGGCATTGGGGCTTTCAGGTCCATTCGGCCAGAAACTGAGGTGCACATGCAGGAATGCAGAGGATAGTGGAAAGAGTACTCACCCTGACAACCCGAGTGAGGTCGTTGAGCTTTTTCCTGCACTGAAGTGGAATCCTGGCAACCAAGCTGTTGGTGGTGACCCTGTATGCAACCTCCCTCCAGGCTTTTCGGTATTCGCTTGGAAGTGGCCTCCTCCCACCATCAGGGAAATGGGTAGGGCACCTGTGCTCCACAGCACCAACCAGAAGACTCAGGGTATCCTCACTGAAGCGCTTCACTCACTCACGAGCCTTCTCCAGTTTCTTGGGGGGGTGTAGAGCTGATGAATCATCAATGCTCAGGCCTTGCTTGAGGGCTGCAGTGTGCAGGGCATGGCAGCCAAACAAGTCGACCCTCCCCCTTTAACAACTGACCGGCGCCGCCGTGTCTGCCATCAATCAGCAGCTCGCCACACCTGCGCTGTGCCCGCCCTCAGTGTTAGCACCTCGGCTCGCCGGTTTACAGAAATCACAGAAACCTCACAGAAACACAGATAGAGGCCATTTCGGCCCATCGAGCCTGCACCGACACATATCCCACCCGATTCCCGTAATCCCTACACCAACACATATCCCACCCTATCCTTGTAACCCAACGTATTTAATCCCCCTAACACTAAGGGTCAAGTTATCATAGCCAATCAACCTAACCCGCACATC
Organism: Somniosus microcephalus; assembly: GCF_052327205.1. NCBI lineage: Eukaryota > Metazoa > Chordata > Chondrichthyes > Squaliformes > Somniosidae > Somniosus > Somniosus microcephalus. The sequence goes on from NW_028225184.1 coordinate 2,942,758, forward strand.
TTTGGACTGTGGGAGGAAACCGGAGCACCCGGAGAAAACCCACGCAAACACGGGGAGAATGTGCAAACTCCACACAGACAGTCACCCGAGGCCGGATTCGAACCCGGGTCTTTGGCGCTGTGAGGCAACAGTGCTAACCACTATGCCACCGTGCAGCACCTTATGATAGTCGTGCATCGCCTGCTTTAGCTCCGCAGCAACCTCTTGGGGTGATGCAACTGAATATCGGCAAAGGTGGCGCTAAGTTGTGCCGGGCGCTAAATTTAGCGAACGCCCGGCTGTAGCGCCCCAAACGCGGCGATACTGAATTTCTAGGCCAGAGTGTTTCTGTAATGTGTGTACCTTTAAGAGAGGAACTATCTTTTACAGCCCCTGTCTGCAGTACCAGTAGTGACCACACCTGTATATAACACCGTGTAATTTGTACAGTTAGTTCCAGCATACCCTCTGTTCAGTAAACACCTGTTATTACCGTTCTCCTGCAGTCCGTGTGTTATTTATATGCGGACATTACAGTTTCCACTTGTGGGGAAGAGCAAAACTGGAGGCCATCAAAATTGTAAAAATTTGTGTTGGTTTTGATATCCTTTGCAAGCTTCATTTCATAGTCTTTGAAGGATCTTTTTTTCTTTATATATATTTTATCTTCCTCTTAGACTGCAAGTTTTGAACTATTTATTACTAGAGCCGTTTGTGATCATTATTCCTGCTGGTCCCATTTTAATGGGATTGTTTGAAATCCCTGATTCTCAGCAGCTCGTTGAGACTAAACTCTATCCTTCTTCTGTTCAGCCGTCTTTCGGATGAGACGCTAAACCAAGGCCCCATCTGCCCTTTCAAGTGGACGTTAAAGATCCCATGGCACTATCAAAGAAGAACAGGAGTGTCCTGGCCAATATTTATCCCTCAACCAACATCACTAAAGCAGATTATCAGATCATTCTCGCATTGCTGTTTGTGGGAGCTTGCTGTGCACAAATTGGCTGCCGCGTTTCCCACATTACAACAGTGACCACCCTTCAAAAGTACTTTGTTGGTTGTAAAGCGCTTTGGGACATCCTGAGGAAGTGAAAGGCGCTATATAAATGCAAGTTCTTTCTTTCTTTCTCTCTTTCTGCAGCTCTTACTTTCTGTTTTGACACCCTTTGCTGATTTTTTTTTTTCACAGAAACCCCACAGCGCAGATAGAGGCCATTTCGGCCCATCGAGCCTGCACCGACACATATCCCACCCCCGATCCCCGTAACCCCTACACCAACACATATCCCACCCTATCCCTGTAACCCCACGTATTTAATCCCCCTAACACTAAGGGTCAATTTTATCATAGCCAATTGTATCTTTCCCATTCGCCAGGAGCCGTGCCACTTTTTTCTTTTTCTTTTAGTTTTATACTGTTTCTTGCCTCTTCAGTCATCCCTGGCTGTTTTTTGGCAAGTCGAGCTCTTTCCCCTTAGGGGTATAAACTGGTGCTGTATCACATTAAATTATTTTTTGATCACCTCCCACTGATCTTGTCATTTTACACATTAACAGATTTGCCCAGTTTACTGTGGACCATCTCTGTCTCATTGCATTGAAGTCGGCCTCACCTAAATCTGGAATCTTAGTAGCTGTTTCACGTTTCTCCCTTTCAAACAGTACTTTGAACTCGATCATGTTATGATCGCTATTGGATAATTGTTCAGAGAAACATAGAAGATAGGAGCAGGAGTAGGCCATTCGGCCCCTCGAGCCTGCTCCGCCATTCAATGCGATCATGGCTGATCATCCAAATTCAGCACCCTGTCCCTGCTTTCTCCCCATACCCCTTGATCCCTTTAACCTTAAGAAATATATCCAACTCCTTCTTGAATATATTTAATGAACTGGCCTCCACTGCCTTCTGTGGTAGAGAGTTCCACAGGCTCACCACTCTCTGGGTGAAGAAATTCCTCCTCATTTCTGTCCTAAATGGCCTACCCTTTATCCTTAGACTGTGTCCCCTGGTTCTGGACTCCCCGACCATCGGGAACATCCTTCCTGCATCTAGTCTGTCCAGTCCTGTCAGAATTTTATAAGTTTCAATGAGATCACCTCTCATTCTTCTAAACTCCAGCGAGTACAAGTTCAATCGACCCAATCTCTCCTCATACGTCATTCCTGCCATCCCAGGTATCAGCCTGGTGAATCTTCGCTGAACTCCTTCCATGGCAAGAACATCCTCCCTCAGATAAGGCGACCAAAACTGCACACAATACTCAAGGTGTGGTCTCACGAAGGCCCTGTACAACTGCAGCAAGACATCCTTGTTCCTGTACTCAAACCCTCTCGCTACGAAGGCCAACATACCATTTGCCTTCTTAACCACCTGCTGCATCTGTATGCTTACCTTCAGTGACTGGTGCACAAGGACACCCAGGTCTCGTTGCACTTCCCCTTCTCCCAATCAATTGCCATTTAGATAATAATCTGCCTTCTTGTTTTTGCCACCGAAGTGGATAACCTCACATTTATCCACGTTATATTGCATCTGCCATGTTTCTGCCCAATCACCCAACATGTCCAAATCATCCTGGAGTTTCTCGACATCCTCCTCACAGCACAAAGTCCCACCCAGCTTTGTGTCATCTGCAAATTTGGATACATTACATCTAGTTCCCTTGTCCAGATCATTTATATATATTGTGAATAGCTGGGGTCCAAGGACCGATCCCTGCGGTACCCCACTAGTCACTGCCTGCCATTCGGAAAAAGACCCGTTTATTCCAACTCTTTGCTTTCTGTCTGCCAACCAGTTCTCCATCCAAGTCAATACCTTGCCCCCGATCCCATGTGCCCCAACTTTACACGCCAATCTCTTATGCGGGACCTTATCGAAGGCCCCCTGAAAGTCCAGATACACCACATCCACTGGTTCTCCCTTATCTATTTTACCAGTTACATCCTCAAAAAATTCCAGTAGATTAGTCAAGCATGATTTACCTTTTGTGAATCCATGTTGACTTTGTCCGATCCTGTCACTGTTTTCCAAGTGCTCTGCTATTACATCTTTTATAATGGACTTTAGCATTTTCCCCAGTACCGATGTCAGGCTTTCTGGTCTGTAGTTCCCCGTTTTCTCTCTACCACCTTTTTTGAATAGTGGGGTAACATTAGCTACCCTTCAATCCATGGGTACTGTTCCAGATTCCATCGAATGTTGGAAGATGATCAGCAATGCATCTACTATTTCTAGGGCCACTTCCTTAAGTACCCTAGGATGTAGATTATCAGGCCCATGGGATTTATCGGCCTTCAGTCCCATCAATTTTCCTAACACCATTTCCCTACAAATACTGATTTCTTTCAGTTCCACCCTTTCATCAGACCCTATGTTCCCCGGCATCTCTGGGAGGTTATTTGTGTCCTACTTTGTGAAGACAGAACCAAAATATGTATTTATGGGAAATTTGTTATATCCGGCACCGACGGGACCGAGCTGTTGCCAATCTATCAAAACTGCCGGACATACAAAGTTAATGTTGAAGCATACGGAGGTTTTCATCTCCGTATCTGACAACAAACACTGTTGCTTAGCAACAGCTTGTAAACAGTCGGCCCGTACCTTGGAAGTGTCTCTGTAGCTTAGCAACAGCTTCAGAGAGACTTTCCAGAGCCCGACTGTTGAAAACAAAGCCAGGAGAAGAAAAAAAATCTAACAAAACGGCTCCTGATTTCTGCCGGTAGATCGAGGTTTCTGGACATGCAACCTCCGGAGAAACCAAAGTTTCCTGTAGTTGGTCTGCCATTTCTTTGTTCCCCATTATAAATTCCCCTGATTCTGACTGCAAGGGACCTACATTTGACTTCATCAATCTTTTTCTCTTCACATATCTATAAAAGCTTTTACAGTCAGTTTTTATGTTCCCTGCAAGCTTACTCTCATATTCTATTTTCCCCTTCTTAATTAATCCCTTTGTCCTCCTTTGTTGAATCCTAAACTGCTCCCAATCCTCAGGTTTACTGCTTTTTCTGGCCAATTTATAAGTCCTCTCCTTGGATCTTATGCTATTCCTAATTTCCCTTGTTAGCCATGGTTGAGGCACCTTTTTTGTTTTATTTTTATGCCAAACTGGGGTGAACAAATTCTGTAGTTCATCCATGCAGTCTTTGAATGTTTGCCATTGCCTATCCACCGTCAACCCTTTTGAGTGACATTCCCCAATCAATTCTACCCAACTCGCGCCTCAGACCATCATAGTTTCCTTTATTTAAATTCAGGACCCTTGTCTCTGAGTCAACTGCTTCATTCTCCATCTTAATGAAGAATTCAATCATATTATGATCGCTCCAACCCAAGGGGCCTCGTAGAACAAGATTGCTAATTAATCCTTTCTCATTATATAATACCCAGTCTAAGATGACCTGATCTCTGATTGGTTCCTCAATATATTGGTTCAGCAAACCACCCCGTAAACACTCTAGGAATTCCTCCTCCACAGTATTGTTACTAATTTGCTTGGCCCAATCTATATGTAGATTAAAGTCACCCATGATGACTGCTGTGCCCTTATTGCACGCTTCTCTAATTTCCCTTTTAATGCCATCTCCAACCTCCGCATTACTGTTTGGAGGTCTATATACCACACCCACTAACGTTTTCTGCCCCTTGGTATTTCTCAGTTCTACCTATACAGATTCCACATCATCAGACCTAATATCCTTCCTTACCATTGTGTGAATCCCCTCTTTAGCCAGCAATGCTACCCCACCTCCTTTTCCTTTTTGCCTATCTTTCCTGAATATTGAATACCCCTGGATGTTGAGTTCCCAGCCTTGGCCACCCTGGAGCCATGTTTCCGTAATCCCAATCAAATCATATTCGTTTACCTCTATTTGTGCAGCTAATTCATCCACCTTATTACGAATGCTCCTCGCATTAAGACACAAAGCCTTCAGGCTTGTTTTTTTAACACACTTAGACCTTTTAGCATGATGTATGATAGCAAAATACTGCAGATGCTGTAAATCCGAAATAACAACAGAAAATGCTGGGAAAACTCAGCAGGCCAGGCAACATCCATGCAGAGAAATTAGAGTCAACGTTTCGGGTCATGACCCTTTATCAAGACTAAAGAGGCACAGGGAATGAAACAGATTGAGAGGCCGGGCTGGGAGAGAACAAAAGAGAAGAGACATTAAGAGGTATTCAAAACGAGACAGATGGTGATAGGACTAGTGGAGACAAAAGACGGCTCTAGATTAGGTGTGAAATGTTCTAGCAGAATGGGAGACAGCTGCCATGTGGGAGAGAGAAAAAAAAGGAAAGTGGGGAGGGAAAAACCAAAACAAAGGTGTGGATAAACATATAAGTGAAAATGTAATAGGGGCCGAGATTATGATATGAAATTGTTGAACTCGATATTGAGTCCGGAAGGCTGTAAAGTGCCTAATCGGAAGATGAGGTGCTGTTGCTCGAGTTTACGTTGAACAATGCAAGAGGCCAAGGACGGTGAGATCCGAGTGGGAATGGAGCGGTGAATTAAAATGATAGGCGACCGGAAGCTCGGGGTCACCCTTATGGACTGAACGGAGGTATTCCACAAAGCGGTCACCCAATCTGCGTTTGATCTCCCCAATGTAAAGGAGACCGCATCGTGAGCAGCAAATACAGTATACTAGATTGCAAGAAGTACAAGTAAATCGCTGTTTCACCTGGAAGGGGTGTTTGGGGTCCTGGACAGTGGGAAGGGGGGAGGGATAGTGGCAGGTGTTACATCTCCTGCGCTTGCACGTGAAGGTGACAGGCGAAGGGGAAGGGCTGTTTGGGGTGATAGAGGAGTGGACTAGGGTGTCACGTAGGGAGCGGTCCCTATGGAATGCTGAAAGGGGAGGTGAGGGGAAGATGTGTTTGGTGGTGGGATCACGTTGGAGGAGGCAGAAATGGTGGAGGATGATCCGTTGAATGTGGAGGCTGGTGGAGTGAAAGATGAAGACAAGGGGAACCCTATCGTGGTTCCGGGAGGGAGGGGCAGGGGTGAGGGCAGAAGTGCGGGAGATAGAACGGACACGGTTGAGGGCCGTGTCAACCATGGTAGAGGGGAATCCTCGGTTGAGGAATAAGGAAAACATGTCGGAAGCACTGGTGTGGAAGGTGGCATCGTTGGAGCAGATACGGCGGAGACGGAGAAACTGGGAGAATGGAAAAGAGTCCTTGCAGGCGGCGGGGTGGGTGTCCTATCACCATCTCGTCTGGTTTTGAATACCTCTTAATGTCTCTTCTCTTTGGTTCTCTCCCAGCCGGCCTTTCAATCTATTTCATTCCCTGTGTCTCTTTAGTCTTGACAAAGGGTTTTGACCTGAAACAATTACTCTAATTTCCCTGCACAGATGTTGCCTGGCCTGCTGAGTTCTGCAGCATTGTCTGTGGTGATTTTAGATCCTTTAACACCATTGTTCACTGTGGCCTTGGAGAGGCCTGCCTGGCCTGCTGAGTTTTGCAGCATTGTCTGAGGTAATTTTAGATCCTTTAACACCATTGTTCACTGTGGCCTTGGAGAGGCCTACCTGGCCTGCTGAGTTTTGCAGCTTTGTCTGTGGTGATTTTAGACCCTTTAACATTATTGTTCACTGTGGCCATGGAGAGGCCTGCCTGGCCTGCTGAGTTTTGCAGCATTGTCTGTGGTGATTTTAGACCCTTTAACACCATTGTTCACTGTGGCCATGGAGAGGCCTGCCTGGCCTGCTGAGTTTTGCAGCATTGTCTGCGGTGATTTTAGACCCGTTAACACCATTGTTCACTGTGGCCATGGAGAGGTCTGCCTGGCCTGCTGAGTTTTGCAGCATTGTCTGTGGTGATTTTAGACCCTTTAACATCATTGTTCACTGTGGCCATGGAAAGGCCTGCCTGGCCTGCTGAGTCTCAGTTATTGTATAAGCTGAAGTGCCGGCGGTGCCGAGGGTCTTTTGAGGGCATGTTGTTCTTGGAAGAGAGAGAGAGAGTGACTGGGGGGAAGAGAGCGAGCGAGTGGGGGGAAGAGAGAGAGCGTGTGGGGGGAAGAGAGAGAGCGACTGGGGGGAAGAGAGAGAGCGACTGGGGGGAAGAGAGCGACTGTGGGGAATAGAGAGAGAGGGCTGGGTGCAGGCCGTTTAAAATAGTGGCAGGATTCGCCACTAAGGCATGGAGCATGGAAGTGACCCGATTCAGAGCTTTATAATCAATGGTCATTCTCCAGGATCCATCTGGTTTCTGCATTGGCCATACCGCGTAGTTGGTACAGGAACGGGTCTTTGTCACTATATTGGTTTCTAATAAGTCTACTACTGTGGACTCAACGGCCCATTGGGCTTCTGCTCGGAGCGGGTATTGTCGGTGGGCCTCGCGGTAGGGACCCGGACTGGGTCCATCTCCGCTCTACCACAGGCTAATTTGTGGGTGGCCCTTGCAAGAGGGTAAGCCTCACAAACTCTGCCCCATGGTACTTCCTCCACCCATGCGCACTTAACCGGGCGGAGGGCTTGTACTGTGCATTGTCGGGCTTTAAATTCCTCGAAGGGAAATCTCTCCCCTTGGGGTCCCCTACTTCCAATAGATGATCCCTTAGGAGCAAATTTGCCTCTATCTGATGGATAAAACATTACAGTGGAAAATCAAATTGCAATATAATAGGCATCTGCAATGCAATAGAACATTGCAGTGGAATATCATTACTATACTTTCATCAGTTGCAGTGCAATAGAACATTGCAATGCCATATCACTTTGCAATATAACAGTCATTAGCAATTCCATAGAACATTGCAACGGAACTTCACTTTGCAATATAGACGTCATTTGCAATGCAATTGCACATTGCAATGGAATATCACTGCAATATAATAGTCATTTGCAATGCAATGGAACGTTGCAGTGGAATATCACTTTGCAATAAATAGTCATTTGCAATGAAATTGCATATTGCAATGGAATATCGCTTTGCAATATGATTGTCAGCTGCAATGCAGTAGAACATTACAATGAAATATTGCTTTGCAATATAATAGTCATTTGCAGTGCAATAGAACATGGCAATGAAATATCACTTTCCAATATAATATTCATTTGCAATGCGATAGACATTGCAATGGAATTTTAACTTGCAATATTATATTCATTTGCAATGCAATAGCACCTTGCAATGGAATTGCAGTTTGCATCATAGTAGTCATTTGCACTGCAACAGAACATTGCAATGAAATTTCACTGCAAAACAATCGTCATTTGCTATGCAATAGAACATTGCAATAGAATATTTGTTTGTAACAGAATAGTCATTGCAGTGAAATGGAACACGGCAATGGAATATCAGTTTGATATATGAATGTCATTTGCAATTCAATAGAACATTGCAATGAAATGTCACTTTGCAGTATAATAGTCATTTGCAATGCAATTGCACATTGCAATGGAATAACACTTTGCAATAATAGAAATTTGCAATACAATAGCACATAGCAATTGAATATCGCTTTGCAATATGATCATCATTTGCAATGCAATAGGACATTGCAATGGAACATGACTTTGCAATACAATAGTCATTTGCAATATAATAGAAAATTGAAATGGAATATCGCCTTGCAATATGATCGTCATCTGCAATGAAGAAAACATTGCAATGTAATTTCACTTTGCAATATAATAGGAATTTGCAATGCAATGGAATGTCAGTGCAATATTATCGTCAGTTGCAGTGCAATAGCACATTGCAGTGGTGTTAGATTCGAATCTGGCGAAACCCCAGACTGAGAGGGAATTGAGGACAAGTTCAGAATTTATTAAAACAACCAAAAGGGACAGCCACCCAGCTTCCTCAAGCTAGGGGTACACTCTCGAGGGACAAGTAGCGGTTCATTCAAGTTATACAATTCTATACGCAACGCCCACCTACAAACAGTTTCACAGCAGTTACTCTTTATTGGTTTGTGTGGTTAGTCACTCAACTGTCTGGCCCACCCCTTGAACTCGGGTACCCTCTGACCATGCCAGTCACAGATGTCAGTTGTTTCATCCTGCTGCACACATCCCATTGTCGGCATGGATTATAGTTTGAGAAAATATATTTTATCCTTAATATGACTATTCCGTTTTGAAGAAATATTCTATTCTAATGTTCTATTGCATTTCAAATGCCGATTGTTTTGCATTGATATTCAATTGCAATGTTCTGTTGCAGTGCAGATAACTATTATGTTGCAAAGTGCTATTCCAATACAATGTGCTATTGCATTGCAAATGAATATAATATTGCAACTTAAAATGCCATTGCAATGTTCTATTGCATTCCAAAGGAATATTTTATAGCAAAGTGATATTCCATTGCAATGCAAATTACTAATATACTAATAACAGTGGTAGGAGGACGACCGAAAGATGCGTCAATTCATTGCTGGTGGAACAAGTTTTTGAATTCAACAGATCCACGTGAATCAATTGCTACCCCATCAGCTGATCAAAACCACGGGATAAAAGCCTCGCCGAATGTTACATAGCAGTTGGAGAAAAGTTTGCCTCGGTTGGGCATTGTTGGTTTCCGCCAGTCGGTTTTTTGGGTTATTGGAACGGTGTTTGACACTCAGTAATTCCTCTTATTCCATTCTGAGGGCGGTCACTGGTTCAAGAAATCTCTTTGCTGGAAGTAAGTGTTCCACCGCAGGTGTTGTTTATTGACAACCGATTTATGTTTCGGCGAATTTCTATTGCTTTCAACGGTATTACTGGTTTTAAGGTACATAACCTGGTTATGGCACCCAACTTTTTATTCACCATTCTGGTTCTAAATGCTAGGAAGGCTATGTAGAATGTGTGCATTGATTCGCTTTTGGTCTATACTTGTGTTTGTGTTTAGAATTGAGCTTTCACTTCGCCGGTTCTGCTAGGGATATTGATCCTAGTTAAACCAATTAAAATAATCCTCATAACATATTAGGCTGACTCAATCGTGGCTTTTGAGAATTAGATAAGTACCTGAGAGGAAAAAATGCAGGGTTGCAGGAAAGGGTGGGGTGGGGAGTGAGACCAGTTGCAGTGCTTTTGCAGAAAGCCGGCTGGGACGGGCTGAATGGCCTCCTGTTCTATAGCCATTCTATTCGACTTATAAAAGAAATTAGGAGAGTGAGGAGGGGCCATGAAGTAACACTGGGAGCAAAATAAAGGAAAATCCTAAGGGTGTTTTTTTTAAAAATAAGTATATTAAGGGCAAGAGGATAACTAGGGAGTAACTGGTAGAATAGATGGGGGAGAGCCAGTAGATGTGGTGTACCTGGACTTCCAAAAGGCCTTCGATAAGGTCCCACATAAAAGATTAGCATGGAAAATTGAGGCTCATGGGATAAAGGGGAAAGTTTTGGCGTGGATAGGGAACTGGCTGTCAGATAGAAAACAGAGAGTTGGAATAAACGGCTCATTTTCTGAATGGCAGGCAGTAACAAGTGGGGTACCACAGGGATCTGTCCTGGGCCCCCAGCTGTTCACAATTTACATTAATGACCTGGATCAGGGAGTCGGATGCAGCATTTCCAAATTTGCAGACGAGACTAAACTAGGAGGGGGGGTGGGCTCAGAGGAAGAGACCAGGAAGCTCCAGAGCGATTTGGACAGACTGGGCGATTGGGCGGATAAATGGCAGATGCACTATAATGTGGACAAGTGCGAAGTTATCCACCTTGGGTGCAGGAACGGGAGGGCAAATTATTATTTAAATGGCAATAGATTGGGAGAGGGGGAAGTACAGAGAGACCTGGGTGTTCTTGTACACCAGTCACTGAAGGCGAGCATGCAGGTGCAACAGGCGGTCAAGAAGGCAAACGGTATGCTGGCCTTCATAGCAAAAGGGTTAGAATACAGGAACAGGGATACCTTGCTGCAGCTGTACAGGGCACTGGTGAGACCACACCTCGAGTACTGTGTACAGTTTTGGTCGCCTCATCTGAGGAAGGATGTTCTTGCCATGGAGGGGGTGCAGCGGCGATTCACCAGGCTGATACCAGGAATGGCGGGAATGACCTATGAGGAGAGACTATGTAGTTTAGGGATGTACACACTGGAGTTTAGAAGATTGAGAGGGGACCTCATAGAAGTGTATAAAATTCTGACAGGTCTAGACAGACTGGATGCAGAAGGAATGTTTCCCTTGGCGGGTGAGAACAGAACTAGAGGACATAATTTGAGGATAAGGGCTAAACCATTTAGGACAGAGATGAGGGGGAATTTCTTCACTCAGAGAGTGGTGAACCTGTGGAACTCATTGCCACAGAGGGCAGTGTACGCCAGCTCATTAAATATATTTAAGAGGGAATTAGATATATTTCTACGGGCAAAAGGGGTTAAGGGTTACGGAGAGAAGGCGGGGACGGGATACTGAATTAAAAGATCAGCCATGATCTCATCGAATGGCGGAGCAGGCACGAAGGGCCGAATGGCCTACTCCTGCTCCTATCTTCTATGTATCTATGTATCTATGTAGGGAAAGAATAGGGCCCATTAGGGAACAAAGTGGCAATCTGTGTGTGGAGCCAGAAGATGCAGGTGGGGTTTTAAATGAATTTTTTGCATCTGTGTTCACTATGGAGAACATAAGAACATAAGAAATAGGAGCAGGCCAATCGGCCCCTTGAGCCTGCTCTGCCATTCAATAAGATCATGGCTGATCTGATCCTAACCACCAATCCACTATCACAGAACCATCTCCTGAATCTAACAGAATTAGACACATGAAATAGGAGCAGGATCAGGCTACATGGGCCCGCTCCGCTACCCACAGGGCCATGACGGATCCGAACCTAGACTCGTCCAAATTCCTGCCCGCTCCCCGTAACCCTTAATTCCCTTTACTTCTAGGAAACTTTGTTTTAAATTTATGTAATGTAGCTTCTACAGCTTTTTGGGGCAGCATATTCCATGGACCTACCACCCTCTGAGTGAAGTAGTTCCTCCTCATCTCAGTTTTGAAAGAGCAGCCCCTTATTCTAAGACTATGCCCCCTAGTTCTAGTTTCACCCATCATCGGGAACATTCTCCCCGCATCCACCCGATCCAACCCCTTCACAATCTTATATGTTTCAATAAGATCGCCTCTCATTCTTCTGAACTCCAATGAGTAGAGTCCCAATCTACTCAACCTCTCCTCATATGTCCATCCCTGGGATTAACTGAGTGAACCACCTTTTGTACTGACTTGAGAGCAAGTATGGACACCAAAACTGTATGCAGTATTCCAGGTGCGGTCTCACCAATACCTTGTACAACTGAAGCAATACCTCCCTATTTTTATATTCTATCCCCTAGCAATGAAAGCCAACGTTCCATTGGCCGCCTTAATCACTTGCTGCACCTGCATACTGTTGAAGTCTCGACTCCTGAGTAAGACTCTTTAAACACAAAGTATCGTTAAAGACAGGCTTTATTTGCTTGCAAGGGAAGGGTTGTGTAGTCAAAGGCTACATCAGACCTCTTTGAAGTAGTACAGAATTTGTAACATTTATACAGTACAGAAACAAAACCGGCTTTCTATGTCACATGACGATGCTGAGAGGGTTGTGGATAACACGTTTAGTGAGTTGGTCACACCGCAGGGTAGGGCTGCACAGGAAGAAAGAAAATGGGTGACCACCAGGTGGAGTAATAGAAGCAGGCAGGTAGTGCAGTAGGCCCCTGTGACCATTCCCCTCAAACAAGTATACCACTTTGGATACTGTTGAGGGGGATGACTCACCAGGGGAAGGCAGCAGCAGCCAACTTCCTGGCACTGGGGGTGCTCCTGCTGCCCAGGAAGGGAGGAAAAAGAGTGGGAGAGCAATAGTGTTAGGGGATTCTATAGTAAGGGGAACAGATGGGCGTTTCTGCGGCCGTAGACGTGAATCCAGGATGGTTTGTTGCCTCCCTGGTGCCAGGGTCAAGGATGTCACTGAGCGGCTGCAGGGCATTCTGGAGGGGGAGGGTGAACAGCCAGAGGTCGTGGTCCACATTGGTACCAACGACATAGGTAAAAAGAGGGATGAGTTCCTGCAGCAAGAATTTAAGGAGCTAGGTGGAAGATTAAAGAGCAGGACCTCAAGGGTTGTAATCTCTGGATTACTCCCGGTGGCACGTGCTAGTGAGTATAGGAATAGGAAGATAGAACAGATGAATGCGTAGCTAAAGGGATGGTGCAGGAAGGAGGGCTTTAGTTTCCTGGATCACTGGGTCTGCTTCTGGGAAAGGTGGGACTTGTACAAGTCGGACGGTTTACACCTGAACCAGAGGGGGACCAATATCCTTGCGGGAAGGTTTGCTAGCACTGTTTTGGGGGGGGGGGTTTAAACTAACTTGGCAGGGTGATGGGATACAGAGTGGAACGATAGGGGGTGATTTACAGCCAAATACGGAGGAAAAAACAAGTCAGCTGGTAAGGCAGAGCAAATATATGAAGGCAAAGGGGAATATGGCAAGGCTGGAAGGCATTTATTTTAATGCAAGGAGTCTTGCAAATAAGGTGGATGAACTGAAGTTGCTGAACACATGGGAGTACGATATTGTTGCTATCACAGAGACATGGTTGAGGGAGGGTCAGGACTGGCAGCTCAATATTCTGGGGTATAGAATCTTCAGGCAAGACAGAGGGGGGTGTAAAAGGGGAGGGGGTGTTGCAATATTAATTAAGGAATCAATTACTGCTGTAAGGAGGGATGATATATTAGCGGGTTCCTCGAATGAGGCCATATGGGTAGAACTTAAAAACAAAAAGGGGGCAAGCACTTTGCTGGGAGTGTACTATAGGCCCCCGAACAGTCAGGGGGAGATAGAGGAACAGATATGTAGGCAAATCTCAGAAGTGTGAAAATAATAGTGGGGGATTTCAACTTCCCCAATATTAATTGGGATAGTCAGTGTGAAAGGCTTAGAGGGTGCAGAATTCTTAAAGTGCATCCAGGAGAGCTTTTTGAGCCAACATGTAGAAAGTCCTACAAGAGAGGGGGCGGTACTGGACCTAATTCTAGGGAATGTAGCCGGGCAAGTGGTGGAAGTGTCAGTCGGAGAGCATTTTGGTGACAGTGACCATAATTCGGTGAGATTTAAGGTGGTCATGGAAAAAGACAAAGACGGCCCAGAAATAAGGGTTCTAAATTGGGGAAAGGCCGATTTTAATATGATAAGGCAGGATCTGGCCAAAGTGGACTGGGAGCAGCTACTTAAAGGAAAATCCACATCAAAGCAGTGGGAGACTTTCAGAAGGGAAATAGAGTACAACGCCAACATGTTCCTGTAAAGGTCAAGGGTGGGACCAACAAGCAAAGGGAACCTTGGATGACAAGGGATATACAAAAATGCATTAGGAAAAAAAGGGGGGCTTTTGGCAGTTACTAAAGACGGAGGAAGCCCTAGAGGAGTATAAAAAGTGCAGGGGCATACTTAAAAAAGAAATTAGGAGGGGCCATGAAATAACACTGGCGAGCAAAATAAAGGAAAATCCTAAGATGTTTTATAAGTATATTAAGGGCAAGAGGATAACCAGGGAAAGTGTAGGGCCCATTAGGGACCGAAGTGGCAATCTGTGTGTAGAGCCAGATGATGTAGGCGGGGTTTTAAATGAATTTTTTGCATCTGTGTTCACTATGGAGAAAGACGATGTAGACATAGAAATCGGGCAAGGGGGCTGTGACATACTTGAACACATTAGCATCGAGAGGGAGGAGGTACTGGCGGTTTTAGCAGGCCAAAAAGTGGATAAATCCCCAGGCCCGGACGAGATGTCTCCCAGGCTGTTTTGTGAGGCAAAGGAGGAGATTGCAGGGGCTCTGACACAAATTTTCAGAACCTCTCTGGCCACAGGGGATGTACCAGAGGACTGGAGAACAGCTAACGTAGTACCATTATTCAAGAAGGGTAGCAGGGATAAACCAGGGAATTACAGGCCAGTGAGCCTAACATCTGTGGTAGGGAAATTATTGGAAAAAATTCTGAGGGACAAAATTAGTCTCCACTTGGAGAGGCCAGGATTAATCGGGGATAGTCAGCATAGCTTTGTCAAGGGTAAATCATGTCTGACCAATCTGATTGAATTTTTCGAGGGGGTGACTAGGTGTGTGGATGAGGGAAATGCTGTGAATGTGGTTTACATGGATTTCAGTAAAGCTTTTGACAAAGTCCCGCATAGGAGACTGGTCAAGAAGGTAAGAGCCCATGGGATCCAGGGTGCCTTGGCGCGTTGGATCCTAAACTGGCTGAGTGGCAGGAGGCAGAGGGTGATGGTCGAAGGTTGCTTTTGTGACTGGAAGCCTGTGTCCAGTGGGGTACTTCGGGGATCGGTGCTGGGACCCTTGCTGTTTGTGATCTACATAAATGATTTGGATGAGAATGTAAAAGGTATGATCAGTAAGTTTGCAGATGACACGAAAATTGGTGGGGTGGTAAATTGCGAGGAGGAAAGCCTCAGGCTACAGGATGATATAAACGGGTTGGTCAGATGGGCGGAAAAGTGGCAAATGGAATTTAACCCTGAAAAGTGCAAGGTGATGCATTTTGGACGGACAAATAAGGCAAGGGAATACTCAGTGGTAGGATCCTAGGAAGTACAGAGGGTCCGAGGGACCTTGGTGTACATGTACATAGATCCCTGAAGGCAGCGGAACAGGTAGATAAGGTGGTTAAAAAGGCATATGGGATACTTGCCTTCATTAGCCGAGGCATAGAATATAAGAGCAGGGAGGTTATGATGGAGCTGTACAAAACGTTGGTGAGGCCACAGCTGGAGTATTGTGTGCAGTTCTGGTCACCTCACTATAGGAAGGATGTGATTGCTTTGGAGAGGGTGCAGAGAAGATTCACCAGGATGTTACCTGGGATGGAGCGCCTCCGCTATGAAGAAAGACTAAACAGGCTGGGGTTGTTTTCCTTGGAGCGAAGAAGGCTGAGGGGGGACCTGATTTGAGGTGTACAAAATGATGAGGGGCATAGATAGGGTAGATAAAGCGAAACTTTTCCCCTTACTAGGGGGGTCAATAATAAGGGGGCATAGATTCAAGGTAAGGGGCAGGAGGTTTGGAGGGGTTTGAGGAGGATATTTTTCACCCAGAGGGTGGTTGTAATCTGGATCTCACTGCCTGAAAGGGTGGTAGAGGCAGGAACCCTCACAACATTCAAGAAGCATTTGGATGAGCACTTGAAATGCCATTGCATACAAGGCTATGGACCAAATGCTGGAAAATGGGATTAGACTGGACAGGGATTGATGGTCGGTGCAGACACGATGGGCCGAAGGGCCTCGCTGTGCTGTATGACTCTATGACTCTATGGCATAGTATTGAATCATACCTGATTACAAAGGCACAGACCTTGCAAATTACTGAAACAACATATTCCAGGCTGAGTTAGAATAATGAACAGAAATACATTTGGATAAGATTAACTAGTTCTTTATTATGGGATCCCTCTGTTCTCCCACTGTACCAACTGAGCCTGTGGCCCGATGTTTACCTTATCATGTCCTTGGCTATTTGTTTGGTAAACGAGGCTCCTTGTTCAGCTTATCACAGATAAGGAGTACATATGTAGCATTCCTAAATTGTCTCATCCCCTTGAAACTGATTAGTGAATCATGCTGTCGGCCATGTGAGTTTTTATTCTATGCCCAGGAAGCCATTTTGTGTCTGAGAAAACTGTACTTCCACATTCTTCCCTTTTTGTCCTTACTAGGACAACATAACTGAAATTAACCTCTTCCTATCGGTCCTCATACCAAATTTAGATTTTAGCCAAGGATACCGACTTCTTTGCCGTTTTGGACCATCCTCGGGATATACCTGTTGATGGTTGACCTTATCTAAGATCCTCTTTCTTCTCTGTTTATTCTTAGTGTTTGGGCGTGTGTTCTTGTAGGGGTTTAATTATGTTTGATTTGAGGTTTATGTCTTTGTATAGTTCTGCAGCTTATGTTAGCCTGCAGTGTTCTAATTTCCCTGCAGCTTATATTAGCCTGCAGTTCGGGTGCCACTACACACCTTCTTAAAAAGATAGGGAACAGCAGCTTAGAGGAGGACTAATTCATGGCCCACACAGTTTATACCTAACCTGTGGGGTTCTCCTAAGCACAAGTGCTTCTATGTAAGCCCCCAAGGTGCAGACCAAGTGATATACAAGGTTGACGTCACTGGCTTGTTGAAAAAGGAGTCCTCTCTTTTTTTCCTAGCCTGCAGTTCCCATTTGGGTAGAAAAATATGTTTTACAGAAAGTGGAGAGCATGCGGAGTATATATGTAAATATTTTGACTAAGTTCTCTAATCCCTATAATTATATTTTATTCAATTGTCTCAGTTCCTCATCCAGGGGACCATTCTTTTCCTCTACTGTTTTTACTTCTCTCTCATCATATTCGTTGCAGGCAAGACTGCCTTGCCTAACCTATTGCAATAACACTTAATCGTTGTGACAAACAGAGCAATGCGTACAATCAGGGCTATCACTAGTCCATGCAATACTATTTGTCCTACTGACCCCAACCATCCTCCCAATAACCAGTCAGCCCAGCCTTGGTTCTTTGGGTTTTCATACTGACTTACTGCGTCTTTTATGTGTTTAACGATGTTGGTTATATTTTCTGAACTGTCCGGGATATAGGTACAGCATTCACTCCCTATTAAAGCGCAGGTTCCTCCTTCACTAGCCAATAGATAATCTAGTGCCATTCGATTCTGTAATGTCATTACTCTTAGCTATCATTTCAGCATCAGCATTCATTTCAGACAATCCTTCCTCAGTTTCGTTTGCTACTTTGTCTATCAGTTCTGCTAGCGCAGACGTTTCCCTCATTAATATTCCTACTCCATATGGGGCTATCACTACTCCAAACTCTTTCATAGGTTTCTATCTTTCGGTTAGGGTTGGGGTTAGGGTTATTACGAAAAACGAGGGATATCAGGAAAAAAGAGCGTTCTTTTTCGCACGCGAAAAGATCTTCTCGGTTAGGGTTGGGGTTCGGGTCAGTTCCCGCACGTGAACGTTAGTTCGCGATCGCGAGCGACGAAAAATTTTGGGGTTATGGTTATTATGAAAAACGAGGGATATCAGGAAAAAAGTGCGTTTTTTTTTGCGCGTGGAAAGGATCTCGGTTTCACGCCTGTGCGCGAGCGCCGCGGACGCAATACCGGGGGAACGTAAGTTCGCGCTCACGAGCGTAGCGAGCGCCAAAATTTTTTTCAGAGTTAGGAGTGTGGATCATTAGGATTCCATGGATTTAGGGTTAGGGGTTAGGGTATTTAGGGTTGGGGTAGTTATGGTTAGGGGTTCGGGTTAGTGCATTTAGGGTTAGTACGAAAAACGAGGGATATCAGGAAAAAAAGTGCGTTTTTTTTTCGCGCGCGAAAAGATCTTTTCAGTTTCATGCCTGCGCGTGAGCGCCGCGTCCGCTTTGCGGATGCAATATCGGGGGAACGTCAGTTCCCGCGCGTCAACGTTAGGGTTAGTGAGTTAGGGCTAGGGTTAGGGTTAGTGCATTTAGGGTTACGGGTTAGGGTTAGTGAATTTAGGGTTAGTGAATTTAAGGTTAGGGTTATTACGAAAAACAAGGGATATCAGGAAAAAAGTGCGTTTTTTTTCGCGCGCTTTAAAAGCAAATCAAGGTTTCTTGGCTGCGCGCTAGCACCGCATCGGCGAAGTGGACGCAACATCGCGGGAACGTCAGTTCGCGTTCGCGAGTGAAGCGAGCGATGACAAATTTTAGGGTACTTTTTTTTGTTTTTTAAGGCCTTTCCAGGGTTTTGAGTGTTTATCATTAGGATTCCATGGATCACTTTTTCATTGTTTTTAATTGAAGGTTTAGGAGTGTGGATTATTATAATTCCACAGTTTACTTCATCATTTTTTGTCTTTTTTCCAAATGTATTTGTGTTATGTTCGATTTTTAGGGTTTTTTCAGGGTTAGGTGTGTGGATTATAAGGATTTCACGGTTTGCTTTCTCATTTTTTGTCATTTTTCACAATTTATTATTTTGAATGTTTTTGCTTTTTTTGTGTGGGTTAGGGTTAGGGTCAGGGTCAAGGGTTGGGGTCGGGGGTCAGGGTTAGGGTCAGGGTCGGGGTCGGGGGTCAGGGTTAGGGTGAGGGTAATTACGAAAAACGAGACATTTCATTAAAAAAGTGCGTTTTTTTTCGCGCGGTTTAAAAATCCGTCAGGGTCAGGGTGTTAGGGTGAGGGATTTAGGGTTAGGGTTAGGATTTAGGGTTAGGGTTAGGGGTTAGGGGTTAGGGTTAGGGTTAGGGTTTAGGGTTAGGGTTAGGGTTAGGGTCAGGGTTAGGGTTAGGGTTAGGGTCAGGGTTAGGGTTAGGGTTAGGGTTAGGGTCAGGGTTAGGGTTAGGGTTAGGGTCAGGGTCAGGGTCAGGGTCAGGGTCAGGGTTAGGGTTAGGGTTCAGGGTCTAGGGTTCGGTTTAGGGTAATTACGAAAAACGAGACATTTCATTAAAAAAGTGCGTTTTTTTTCGCGCGGTTTAAAAATCCTTCAAGGTTTCTCGGCTGCGCGCTAGCGCCGAGTCCGCTTTGCGGACTCAACATCGCGGGAACGTCAGTTCCCGCGCGCGAACGTTAGTTCGCGTTCGCGAGCGAAGCGAGCGATGACAAATTTTAGGGTACTTTTTTTTGTTTTTTAAGGCCTTTTCCAGGGTTTTAAGTGTTTATCATTAGGATTCCATGGATCACTTTTTCATTGTTTTTAATTGAAGGTTTAGGACTGCGGATTATTATAATTCCACAGTTTACTTCATCATTTTTTGTCTTTTTTCCAAATGTTTTTGTGTTATGTTCGATTGTTAGGGTTTTTTCAGGGTTAGGTGTGTGGATTATAAGGATTCCATGGTTTGCTTTCTCATTTAGGGTTAGGTTTAGGGTTAGGGTTTTATTTCAACTTAATTTTTCACTTGTGTTTTTTTGGGTAGTAAGCATATTTTTGCGTTTTTTTTGCGTTTTTAGGGCATTTTTAGGGGTGTGGATTATAAGGATTCCATGGTTTGCAAGCTCATTTAGGGTTAGGTTTAGGGTTTTTTTTAAATTATTTTTTCACTTGTGTTTTTTTGGGTAGTTAGCATATTTTTGCGTTTTTTTGCGTTTTTAGGGCATTTTTAGGGTGAGGAGTGCGTTTTATGCGGTTTCCACGGATCAATTTTGCGTTTTTTCAAAAAAAGTTTTTTTGCTTTTTTAGGGCATTTTTAGGGGTGTGGATTATAAGGATTTCATGGTTTGCAAGCTCATTTAGGGTTAGGTTTAGGGTTTTTTTTCAACTTATTTTTCACTTGTGTTTTTTTGGGTAGTTAGCATATTTTTACGTTTTTTTGCGTTTTTAGGGCGTTTTTAGGGTCAGGACTGCGTTTTATGCGGTTTCCACGGTTCAAATTTGCGTTTTTCGAACATTTTTCTTTTTTGCGTTTTTTTTGCGTTTTTAGCGCGTTTTTAGGGTCAGGACTGCGTTTTATGCGGTTTCCACGGTTCAAATTTGCGTTTTTCGAACATTTTACTTTTTTGCGTTTTTTTGCGTTCTTAGCGCGTTTTTAGGGTTAGGGTTAGGGTTAGGGTTAGGGTTAGGGTTTAGGGTTAGGGTTAGGGTTAGGGTTAGGGTTAGGGTTAGGGTTAGGGTTAGGGTTAGGGTTAGGGTTAGGGTTAGGGTTAGGGTTAGGGTTAGGGTTAGGGTTAGGGTTAGGGTTAGGGTTAGGGTTAGGGTTAGGGTTAGGGTTAGGGTTAGGGTTAGGGTTAGGGTTAGGGTTAGGGTTAGGGTTAGGGTTAGGGTTAGGGTTAGGGTTAGGGTTAGGGTTAGGGTTAGGGTTAGGGTTAGGGTTAGGGTTAGGGTTAGGGTTAGGGTTAGGGTTAGGGTTAGGGTTAGGGTTAGGGTTAGGGTTAGGGTTAGGGTTAGGGTTAGGGTTAGGGTTAGGGTTAGGGTTAGGGTTAGGGTTAGGGTTAGGGTTAGGGTTAGGGTTAGGGTTAGGGTTAGGGTTAGGGTTAGGGTTAGGGTTAGGGTTAGGGTTAGGGTTAGGGTTAGGGTTAGGGTTAGGGTTAGGGTTAGGGTTAGGGTTAGGGTTAGGGTTAGGGTTAGGGTTAGGGTTAGGGTTAGGGTTAGGGTTAGGGTTAGGGTTTAGGGTTAGGGTTAGGGTTAGGGTTAGGGTTAGGGTTAGGGTTAGGGTTAGGGTTAGGGTTAGGGTTAGGGTTAGGGTTAGGGTTAGGGTTAGGGTTAGGGTTAGGGTTAGGGTTAGGGTTAGGGTTAGGGTTAGGGTTAGGGTTAGGGTTAGGGTTAGGGTTAGGGTTAGGGTTAGGGTTAGGGTTAGGGTTAGGGTTAGGGTTAGGGTTAGGGTTAGGGTTAGGGTTAGGGTTAGGGTTAGGGTTAGGGTTAGGGTTAGGGTTAGGTTAGGGTTAGGGTTAGGGTTAGGGTTAGGGTTAGGGTTAGGGTTAGGGTTAGGGTTAGGGTTAGGGTTAGGGTTAGGGTTAGGGTTAGGGTTAGGGTTAGGGTTAGGGTTAGGGTTAGGGTTAGGGTTAGGGTTAGGGTTAGGGTTAGGGTTAGGGTTAGGGTTAGGGTTAGGGTTAGGGTTAGGGTTAGGGTTAGGGTTAGGGTTAGGGTTAGGGTTAGGGTTAGGGTTAGGGTTAGGGTTAGGGTTAGGGTTAGGGTTAGGGTTAGGGTTAGGGTTAGGGTTAGGGTTAGGGTTAGGGTTAGGGTTAGGGTTAGGGTTAGGGTTAGGGTTAGGGTTAGGGTTAGGGTTAGGGTTAGGGTTAGGGTTAGGGTTAGGGTTAGGGTTAGGGTTAGGGTTAGGGTTAGGGTTAGGGTTAGGGTTAGGGTTAGGGTTAGGGTTAGGGTTAGGGTTAGGGTTAGGGTTAGGGTTAGGGTTAGGGTTAGGGTTAGGGTTAGGGTTAGGGTTAGGGTTAGGGTTAGGGTTAGGGTTAGGGTTAGGGTTAGGGTTAGGGTTAGGGTTAGGGTTAGGGTTAGGGTTAGGGTTAGGGTTAGGGTTAGGGTTAGGGTTAGGGTTAGGGTTAGGGTTAGGGTTAGGGTTAGGGTTAGGGTTAGGGTTAGGGTTAGGGTTAGGGTTAGGGTTAGGGTTAGGGTTAGGGTTAGGGTTAGGGTTAGGGTTAGGGTTAGGGTTAGGGTTAGGGTTAGGGTTAGGGTTAGGGTTAGGGTTAGGGTTAGGGTTAGGGTTAGGGTTAGGGTTAGGGTTAGGGTTAGGGTTAGGGTTAGGGTTAGGGTTAGGGTTAGGGTTAGGGTTAGGGTTAGGGTTAGGGTTAGGGTTAGGGTTAGGGTTAGGGTTAGGGTTAGGGTTAGGGTTAGGGTTAGGGTTAGGGTTAGGGTTAGGGTTAGGGTTAGGGTTAGGGTTAGGGTTAGG